>NW_027556180.1:33300398-33712898 GCF_003287225.1 Phascolarctos cinereus
GCCACCAAGATGGTGGTCACTGCAGTTGGGACACAAAGGATGGCATCTCTCCTGCTGGTTAAGAAAAGAACCGTAGTGCACTTACCTCCTTTTTCCTAGCTACATTTAATCACACTATGACCTGTAGCTCTTTGAATATAAAAGGTGTGTGTTTTATTTTCAAATTATGGCTTTATGCTGGACATAGAACAACATGGAAGAAGCTCCTTGAGTGCAGGGGATCTGTGTATCTTTCTTCATACCCCTTGCCATAAAGCACAGTGCTGACATAAAGTAAATGCTAATTGAGCCATTCATTGACTGAAGTCCTGTTTTCCTGCTGGTATTCCTGTAGTAGAAAGTAATGGAAGCTTTGGTTTCTAGGCTTGAGGAGCTATGTAGTTGGAATGAGGCAGCAGTACTCATCTGGTGGAGAGAACACCAGATTTGGTGACTCAGAACCCAAGTTTGAGCGCCACCTCCATAGCTAAGGCCTAGGACCTCCCAAAAGTCCCTTCCCTTCTGTTGGCCTCAGTTTCTTCCTCTAGAAAATGAGGCCTTGGACTAGATCCTTTCCAGCTTTAATGATCCAGTTTAATGATCCAGTTTAATGATCCAGTTGCCTAAGGTATACAGGATATGGCAGTAGGCTTATGCCATCCCATGGGAATTGTGCAAAAGTAAGTCAGTGATTTGGAATTTAAAACCATAGCTGTAGTATAGAAATAACATTAAAAGTAATCTTAAATAGTTTACAAGAAGGATCTATGTTTCTTCAAAAATAAAAAAAAAACCCTCCAAATTGCTTTAACCCTCTTTGGTAGTAATGCTAGAAATATTCTCACTAATACTAATGAGCAGTTTACTTTGGCCCTACAAATAGACACAACCTGGACTTTGCATTCACTATTGTTCACACTTGGTAATGAGTAACTCCATTGAACTTCAATCAACAATTGATTTGAAGGGCCCACCAGGGAGCAAACTGACCTAATATAGGCATCTGTCCCCTGTCAGAGAAATTTCCTTGAAAGGCAAACAGCTTGCATAAATGCAAGACCCTTTGATGGTTCTCAGACAATCAGAAATTGGGGAAGGAAGCTGTTGGTTGTGAAATTCCTGGATTCACAAGGACCTCTTTCTTAGAGAATGCTCTCCTGGGTGGTTTGTTTTCCCTCACTTTATCACACTGATGTCTTGGGGCACTTTGGAAGCTGGAGGTCAGCCACCTTTCCATAGGAACTCAAAATGCCTTCATGGGCTTCTAAACTACCTCCCTAGGCCGCCTATCTGTCCTCTCCCTCTCCCCCTCTCTGAAGCCAAGCTAATATGAGTCAGTCTGAGTTTCTCTGTACTGTAGGAAAATGGCATCCCTAACCTGGAGGCTTGTTGGGAACATGATGGGTATTCTGATTCAGGCAAAACCTCAGTACTTGGCACTGATGGCCCAGGGTGAGGGGTGGGAAAGGTTAAGGAGGAAATGAGAATGATGAGAGGATTAAGCCAAAAGTAGAGGGAGGAAAGGCAGGCTAAAGATATGAATGATTAAAAGGAAATGAAATTGTAGCACTTCCTAGTACACAGACTGGCTAAAATTAGGCTAATTGTTTTCTATAGCAGTTCCTCAGGATATTGTTTTAATAAACAGACGAGAATGATTTTTATAAGTATATGAAAGATAAGTAACGAATACTTCCTGTGATCTCTAAATTCATTTTTATACCAACTTCGATTATTAATATGCCTAACAAACCCATTTTTTCATACTACAGTAGGAGTTTTTGACCTGGGAGTCTGAAATTTTTTCTTTTGATATTTTGATAATTTCATTTTTATATAATTGTTTTCTTTTGTAATCCCATGTATTTTATTTTATGAATTTAACAACATTATTCAGAGATGGTGTCTGCAGGTTCTAGACTGCCACAGGGATTCATGCCCTAAAAAAGGCTAAGCACCCCTGAACTTCAGCCTGGCTGCTGTCCAGTTATCAAGCCTCTTGACATATATATTTTCCAAAATTAATGGAGGTATATTGACTGCTACCTCCTCTAGTATCCCTGTGTGTTAGAATTTCCCTCTCTGTTAGTTCTGTGATCTTGGGGAAGTCACTTCCTCTCCCTTCTACTCCAGACCTCAGTTTCCTCATCTGTAAAATGAAGGGTTTGGACTATATGCTCTATAAGGCCCCATCTGTGATTTTGTGCCTACTGTGAAATAACTTCATGTCTCTTAACCTCAGTTCCCTTCTGGGTTGGTCCAAATAATCTCTCTGCAAATTCTCTGGATTTTTCTAAGTAAAGCATCATACTAGCTGAAGGTAGGGATAGTTATGTCTCTACATGGCCAGTGCTTATATCTTTAATTTCTCTCTCTTGTCATATAATTTTTTTTCTAAATGTCAAAAAATAGGGAAAAGGGATATTGTTATGCACCCCTGGCAGTATTTTTCCATTGCGAATTAAACTAGTTGCTACCCTTAGTTATTCTGAACTCCCTAAAAGGCACAGAGTAACCTTAGTGGAAGAGTGCTGTGGTTCAGGGACTGTTTTCCTTCATAAACCTAGCACTGATGAACTGGGGGAAAATAGATGTCACAGGCTTGAATATTTATTGCAATGTAGCACTCTAATTTAGCTAACTTCTCCAAAGATAAATGGTGCCCAGATAAACCACACAGCCAGGAATGCAAATTGATAGGAATCCGTGACTATTTAGCATCTTAAGGGACATGATTTATATTTGCTATTTATTGAGAGACAGAATATTATTTTAAGTAGCCATTCATGAAATCATTGCTTAATCAAATGGCAAAATATATGCAAAGTACTCTGTAAACTGTAAGGAGCTGTATGAATAGTAGCTATTGCTTAATGCAGACCATTTCCTCAAATTCTTATAAAGTTGTCATTTATTTCTCTGATTTCTAGGACCTAATCAATTTACTTAATAAAAAAAAAAAGTCCTTGCCTTAGCAAAGTCCTACTTAGCAAAATGTATGGTGTGTACTGACAGTAGATAACAAAAGTATTTCTATCCATTTATTTTAAAACCCTTCATTCTCTTCCTTTCCTTATAATTTGATAATGAATTGGTAATTCATTAATACTTAAGAGTCCTCTAACATATAATAATAATTGCTATTATTATTATTATTAATTATTACTACTACTACTACTACTACTACTACTACTACTATTACAATAGCTAGCATTTATATGTCACCTACTGTATTTAGGCACTGTGCTGAATGCTTTACAAATATTTTCTCATTTGATCCTCACAACTACCCCAGGAAATAGGTACCCTTAGCCCCATTTTACAGATGAGGAAACTGAGGCAAACAGCAATTAAGTGACTGGCCCAGGGTCACACAGTATCAAACTGGGTTTGAACTGCAGGCTTCCTGACTTAAAACCCAGTGCTCTATCCATTGCACCACCTAGCTGCCTGCGAAACTCTATCCTTTATGCTGGAAGACATGGTAAATTTAAATATAATACAATCCCTGGCCTCAGAGTTTACAGACTAGTATGAAGATATAACACACAAATGACAAGCCAGATATAGGATGCAATGTTAGCGGTAGCATGGTGGCAGGAAATTTCAGGTGTCTGTTCATGGCCTGGGATATAAAATATGTGGTGGGCAGAATAAGCTTGAAAAATGGTGGCGGCTGTAGTTTATGGAGGAGCTTGTAAGTTAAATGTAGGAGTTTGAACTTTACTTGGTAAGGAATAGAGAACCATTGAAGGTCTCTCTTGGAATTTTAAAAAATAAACCGCTAGGTAGACCAATTTTTTTTCAAACTAGAGTTTGCCATGTTTCTGTTTTTAAAAATCACAATAAAATTATGCAAAGACAGCAAATAAAATTTCCTTTGACCCAGAAATTCCACTACCCCAAGGAAGTCCAGTGACTAAAAAGAGAACTTTCCCAAGGAAGTCAGTGATTAAAAAGAGAACTCTCATGCACATCAGATATTTATAGCAGCATTTTTTTGTGCGCTAGCAAAGACCTGGAAACAAAGTAGATTCCTATCAGTTGTGGAGTAGTTGACCAAGTTGTGGTGTATAAAAGTAATAGAATATTTTTGTGTTATAAATAACAATGAATGTGACCAATGCCAAGAAGCATGAGAAGATTCATATGAACTGATGAAAGGTGAGGGATGCTACACTAGGAAGACAATGTATACGTTTGCTACCACATTGTAAATGGAAAGAATGATGGTTGCAACAACATAGCTGAAACTGAATGATGTCAAATTATAAAGACCTAACTTGGCTCCAAAGAAAGGAGATACGAAGATACCTCCCTCCCTTCATTATACAGCTAGGCGTCTATATTGGTATGGAACATTGCAAATAATATGAGACTTTTTTCAATATGTTGGACTGTTTTTTTTTTAATCTCTTTTGTTCTTTGTTATAAGGGATGGCTCCTTGATGAGATGGAAAATGTAAATGATGCAAAAATTAAAAGATGTCCCAAAAATTATTTTTAAAAATACAGCCATTCCTGTACGATTATGATAAGCATTATGTCATGGAGGTAGAGAAATAAGTAATTCATTGGTCTGTTGGACTCATGAATGGATTCTTTTCACAGTTTTTTTTTAAGCACTAACAAGCCATGAATTTTCACCAATTATTAGAATGCATTGTTTTCTTTACCATTTAGTGATCATAGGCTTAGAACTTTGAGGAACCTCAGGGAAATTCCACCCCCTCAATTAACAGGTGAAGAGAATGAGGCTGAAAGGCTGAGTATCTTGCTAAATGTCACCCAGGTAGTAAGTGAGTGAGCTTAGATTCAAAACCAGCCCCTCCAACTCCAAATCCTGGACAACAAATTCTTGGGGGATGGTCAGGCGTGGAAGAGAAATCATTAGACCTATGATTTCACTGGTGTAGAAATTCCCAAAGACGAATATAAATGTAAACGTAAATCATCAGTTTCTCTGAAATTTACTGTATTTCAGTGGGTCATTGAGAGTGGCTAGGTGATTTGTCCCAGGTAATACGGTGTGTGTCAGAAGTAGCATTTGAACCTAGGGCTTCCATATTTGAGATGTGCTGTCTATCCAGTATGCTAAGTATCTTTTTTTTTTTAAACCAGATTTTAAGTCAGAGGATTATTTAATTGTTGGGTATCATTGTTAAATTCAACTTCAAGAAAATTGAGTTTTAGCTTTATTAAAATTGTATGAAAGTCACAGATACAGTTGGGCTTCTCCCAGAATATACAATGTATCCACCTTGTATGATATCACTATTGTTGGTACAGATGTTTTCTGTTGGGCCAGATGTTGAACGATGTATGGTGTGGTTCACGATGCTATTAAGAATTTGGTAAAACATATTTCTTGCCTTTCTCTTTGTAACCCATTTTAATTAAAAATTCTTACCCATTGGCAAATTAAAACTCATCATCATGTTTGGGCTTGTAAATGCAATGCTATTCTTTGGTGCGAGTAAACAGAGGGTTTGTATGGAATCAATTTGACCATTTTTATCCTGATTTTCTCCCATAGGTCTCTAATGTCCAGGCAAGGACGGTCCTACTCACGTGGTCCCCTCCCACTGGCCTTTCAAGTGGAGATAGACCCCACAACAGCCCACCCTACCCCTACAGCTATGAAGTGGCCTTATCAGACAAGGGGAGGGATGGGAAGTACAAGATCATTTACAGGTGAGGTTCTGTGGATTACTTCTTTCTGTTCCCTTCCCCAGGGAGGAATATGGAATAACCCTAGTAAAATTAATGTTTGCCACCAGCCTCTCTCATGATAAAATTCAAAGTTTATTTTTAAATAATAGCAGTGTCACACATTAGTCTTCTCTGAGAGGCAATGTGGTATAATCAGTAGAACAGTGGAGCCAGAATCAGGAAGACCTGGGTTCAATGTCACCTCAGAAACTTTGCTAGCTGTGTTAGCTTGGAAAAGTCATTTAATCCCTCTGTACTGTGGGTTATTCATCCATAAATTGATCCCTTCTAACTCTAAATCTGTGATCCTGACAGTAAAAAGCTGATCCCAAAGCCAGGAAGAATTGGCTTTGGGTTCCACCCATGGCACATATTTTCTGTGCCAATGGACACATCATTTAACATCAGCGCCCTAAGAACTCTCCTATAATACAGAGGAACTCCCTGGCCAGTAAAGTCAAAGAGCCAGTCACCTCTCCCTTCTCATGAAAAGCCAATGGTTTGGGGCTCTTTAGGGACCAAAGCCCTTCCTCTAATTCCTTATCCTCTTTTCTCACTTTCCATCACCACTACTCCCTGCCCCAGTCCATACGAGTCACCCCAAGTAGATGGAAGACAGCAAAACCCTCCTATTCCTGCCTTGGAGTTGGAGAGCATTAAGGGCTGACAGTCTTTGTCCTCCCTGTAGCAGAGTGAGAATGAATGGACACTAACCCCAGTCAAGAACCAGTACTGTTCCCCTCTGATGCCCATTGGAGTCTTTGCTGCTGTCAGCGTACTCTTGACAGGTTTCAGGCACACTGTGGAGTGAACAGGTTTGGGGGCCAGCCTGAGAACCCAGCCACTACCTTGAGTGTTGATGTTCTGGGACATTGTGGTCCAAGATCCAATCAACTGATCTGGCAGGAAACTTTTAGAATGCAACTATTCATAATTTGGGGGCATCCTCTTAATTTAAAGGGATGTTTTCTGTTAACATTTGTAAAGTCTTTCCTGAAATTTAAAAATATGACTAATTTTAACTAAATTTTTACCTCAGAGGTAAACTCAAATAAACTCAAAGTTTATTTAAAAATGCATTTTCTGTGTTTTTTTAAATTGAATAATTATTAGCGTCAAAAAGAAAACCCCATGGAAAGTAAGTAGAGCTTCCCAACAGAATTGAAGACATCCATTTTGAGAATATTAGGCAAGTCAAGTAACCTGGGCTCTGACTTGATTGAAACGATTTCATTTCAAGTTCAGCTCAACAAACATTTATTCAAACCTGCTGTTTTCAAAGCTCAGTGCTAGCTAGGTGCTTGGGAATGACCAGAATGAAATAGTCCAGTCTCCTGGACCCACAAAATGACCACAAGTGTGATGACATTAGCTCCTTAAACTTGGTTGTTAGAAATGATGGGATCCAGGGCAGTTAGGTGGTTCAGTGGATAGAGCACCGGAGGACCTGAGTTCAAATGTGGCCTCAGACACGTAACACTCACTAACTGTGTGAGTCACTTCCTCAATTGCCTCACCTAAAATAAATAAAGCACTACATAAATGTGAGCTATTATTATTTTAAAAAAGAAAAAATAAAGAAATGATGTGATCCTACTGTGGAAGACCGGCCAACTGCTGGCTTTTGGAGTATACCTTTGACAAAATTAATCTTCCGTCTTCTGAATGTGGAAAGGCACCCTTGGTGTTTATTATTCCCTATCTTATCAAGTTTAATATCACCTTTTCATTCATCTCCTTTTCTCCTTTGGGAACTGAAAACTGGTACCAGTATTGTTTCTGAAGCTGTTTTCAAAGCTCAATGGATGGTTTTTCTTTTCAGTGGAGAAGAATTAGAATGTAGCCTGAAAGACCTTAGGCCAGCCACAGATTATCATGTCAGGTGAGTTATGGTATCCAAGTTGTGTTTTATTTGAAAAGCTACATCTCTGGTGTTAATACATAGTAGGTTTGTTTTCTTTCTTTCTCCTTTCTTTCTCTCTCTCCCTTCCTTCTCTCCCTCCTCTCTGTCTCTGTCCCTCTCTCTCTTTCTCTCTTCCTTCCTTCATCTTTTTCTTCTTTTCTTTCCTTTTTCCTTTCCTTCCTTCCTTCCTTTCTTTCTCTTTCTCAGAATCATGGGTCTTTGATTTACCTCTGTTATTCTCTATATTTGGTATATGTCCTTAAGATTTCAAGCATGCATCTCCATGCTCCATTACTAACCAAGGATTGCAGGGACAGGAAATGCACAAACCTTATCAAAAGTAACAGAAAAGTAGATAAATATAGATAAGGAGACTTAGCTCTCCATAATTCAATTCCCAGACAAGTTTTTTCTTAGTGTTGTATGACATTCTAAGATCAGAATGATTATATGTTTAAATATTTTCTCCCTGAATACCTTGACTCATAACATACCTGATGGATTCTATGGTCAATTATTAGCTACAACTACTATTGCTTAACCTGTGTAAACTTTCCCATTCAGAGCAAAAAGGGAAACAGGGCCTTTTCTAGTTTGGAGAATTACTAAAGACTGTAAGAAAAGCGACCATGCTTTTCAATGTGTCAGTAGTACTGCAGATGGAAATCTTTTGTGTGCACTAATAAAAACAACAACAATAACACCACTCTCATCAGTCATTTGATAAGCCTTTATCAGTTGTTTATTACTTGCCAGACAGTATACCATGCCAAGTTTTTGGGATACAGAGACAAACCAGTGCTTCCCTGGTGGAGCTTACATTCTGATGGGCTTGACGGCCATCTATTAAAGTCATGGAGATATTACAGTTGAAATGGTCTAGAGCTTCTCCCCATCCCAGCATCCATTTCCCACTTCCATGTATTTATACGAGCCTCATGCCAAAGTGCCCTCTGTCCTTTTTTTCAACCTCTTCTTAGCATCCTTATCTCCCGTTAAGTCTCAGTTCCCGTGTCACATCCTCCAAGAAGCTCTCCCTGCATTCGCCAGTCATTGGAGCTTCCCTTCCAATTACTTCATATTTATGTAGCTGTGTCCATGGCGTATCCCTCTGGTTGACTCTCAGCTTCTTTTCATCCTGAGGCATTAGCACAGGACCTTGTTGGCTTTATTGGTGTGGGGGTTGTCTTTTTTTTCTTTTTAATAGACAATGCCCTATTATCTAGACGGAACAGAAAACACTCTCTACCGGTGAAGCCAATCGGCCGTTGTTCTGGATTGAATTGGGGAAGGGAGTATTCACCCTGACAAAATTACAAATCACTGAAATCATGAACCTAAGATGATATACTATGTTTAAGTCTAAGACTGATAAGTTATTAACACAAAAGAATATATTTTCTATTAGATTGTGAGCTTTCCAGCTTATTATTGTTAAATGAATTATTATTGATAACAATTATTAATTAATGTTAGTAATAAGAAATTATTATTAACCCACGTTTTTGTTATATGCAAAATTTATAGCATGGCTTTTTATTGTTGTTGTTTTACTGCAGTGTTAGTTTTGTACTTATAGTTTTTGTTTTTATGAATGTACCTGGTTGATCCTGCCAGTAGCATATGCTTGTCTCAAAGATTAAGCCATGCATGTCTAAGTACACACGGCCGGTACAGTGAAACTGCGAATGGCTCATTAAATCAGTTATGGTTCCTTTGGTCGCTCGCTCCCTCCTACTTGGATAACTGTGGTAATTCTAGAGCTAATATATGTTTTAGAGGTCACCTAGTCTAATGCTCTCATTTCATTGATGAGGATAGTAAGGGGCAGAGCCAGGATCTGAATCCAAGGCCTCTGACTCTAAAATCATTGCCTTTTCATGTGTATGATATCCCTTTAAAAAAAAATCCCCATCCTGTTCTGTCTCCTTTGTAAACATGTATAGCTCAGGTGAGCACCATACCATTAGGGGGAGAACCAGTGGTAATACTGAGCCCAGGTTGTACTGGGGCACCTCCTGCCCCCCTTCCCATCTACTCATTGGGTGTATCTGTCATGAGTGCTTAGATACATATTTAACAATTGGCTCTCTGGCAGGCAGGAAATGCACCCACAGCACAGTTTTAAGTTTAATCTGAATTATTGACATTTTCTGCATCACCTTCTGAAGTCTAGATAAGCAGCAAAACAAGAAATCAATCCTCGTTTGTAGCATTCCCTAATTTCCAGGGTGTAAATATTCACACTATAGATTTAACAATTGGCTCTCTCTAATTAATTAGCTCCAGCACACCCCTGTCTTCTAGCCCAGTGCTGTCAACCTCAAATAGAAACGTTCTTGCAATTTGACTTTGAAAATCACCGATGAACATTATCAATGTTGTATTCTATTTTTTCTTTTTCTTTTTCTTTTGTTAATCGTTTCCCAGGAACGTTTATTCTGTAGTTGGACACCTTTCTCCTCTACTAAAGCAAAGTCTTAGAATTCTTGCTCTTCCTCTCCCTGTGCTGCCTACTATATTAGACCTAATTAAGAACATGTTCTCCCTTACTTTAAAAAGCATCAGAATAATTTAAATTTCCCAAAGAGCCCTGGGTTTGTGATCAGCAAATTTGGATACAGACCATTTTAATTCCTTGTGTTTGTATCCTTCGAACCTAGCACATTGTCTGGAACACAGCAGGTACTTTATAAGTGTTTGCTGTTTAGTTACTTTGCCAGGCATGACTCTATCCACGAGACTTTGGACAAGTCACTGTCCTTGGCCTCTGGTTCCTTCTCTATAAAATGAAGGTGTCGGAATAGCTGGTCTGTAAGGACCCTTCCGAGCTCTGAAATTCTGTAAAATCGTTGGATCTTCACTAGCTTTAGCAAGACCTTTCGGGTCTCTGCTTTTTAGTGATAAGCATTGTTCTGATCACTCAGCAGCCGCAGGAAAGTTTGGCCCCCTAACTTTGCCAATGATGTGATCTTGCGGATAACATTTCCCGGACCAATTATCACATGATGAAATGTCTCCCCCAACCTGCTGTCAGTATGTGGCCGTCTCTACTGACAGGGTGATGGGGCATCGGCTGATCAGGTTACAGATGTGCTCAGGGGGCACAGTGCAGGGCACATTTCTGAGAATCCTCATGCACCTGCTTCAGCAGCATTTTGCCAGGACTTGACCTCCAGTGAATGTGGAGAATTCTCCAACACTGCATTAATTATTAATTGTGGGGCTTGTTCTTTTTTTTTTTAAGGAATATTGTTCTCTCTTAAATAAAGTGGCTTTCCCTTCTTCCAGATAGAGGCAAACTGGCTGATTTATTTCTTTTTAAATAATATTTTACTTCTTTCCCAATTTACATGTAATAAGAATTGTTAACATTCATTTTTTAAAAAAATTTCGAGTTCCAGTTTCTCTTCCTCCTTCCGTCTCCTTCCCCTACTGTCCGGCATTCACCAACCCAGTGGAGATGTTGAAAACAAATGATATCATAAAGTACAGTGTATCAGAGAACCCCAGACCTAGAATGTTAGAGCATGTCTAGTCCAGTACCTTTATTTTACAGACAAAAAAACAGGGGCCTTGGGAGATTAGGTAACTTAGGCTCTTAGCAGCATAGCTGAAAGAGACCTAAGAGATCAGCTAGTCTAACACTCCCTCATTTTACAGAAGAGAAAACTGAGGCCAGAGAAAGTTAAGTGACTTTCCCAAGGTCACCAAGGCCAGACTCAAACCCCACTTTCTCCTCACTCTGAATCTAGCCCTATGGACTGGGCCGTATAATGGATATAAAAATGCTTTGGACTCAGTGTCTCTATGATGCATGTAACATGTATCTACCAGCGTTTCCCCTCCGAGGACTTGTTAATAACAGTAGAGCTGATTTACTTAATTCCATGTTGTGGCTATTGTTTCATCAGAATGTAAAGAATAATTTCATTTAAATGGGCAAAATATTTTGATAGATCCCAGTTCCATACCTGTTTGGGATACCTCATTTTTTCATAAGCATTTGGTTAATAAGAACTATGTCTCCAAACCGGAACAGTTCCTTATATTGCTGGGGAGCCCTGCCAAGCAGAGAGTGATTGGCAGTTTAGAAGAGGGATCTAATGAGCCACCCTTTCCTGGAGAGTGAGGCTCATCTCCTACCTCTGATACATTGTTCTAATTGTCTTTGTTGTTGTTGTTAAAGAGAAGTAAATATTTTAGTGCATGTGAACAGAAGACTTTCAGCGATAAAAGTACAACTATGAAAATTTTTTTATAAAACCGTCTGAGGAATAAATGAATGATGTCCCACTTTTAACCCCAGAGTATGTACGATTCTAAATTTTTAATTCATTTTCTGCTATATGTACATTAATGCAGCCCAGAAATAGGACTCCTATACTAATTTATATTCAGATAAGCTATTGTTATGTAAGACATCTATTTCTGATTATTAGGAATCCATTGTATTCAATTTTAAACAAAGAAATAATGCTCATTGTTTCCCTCTACTGAACTTCAATATGCTATTATATTCTCTTCTGTTTCTCTGTATTTGGTGGAGTCTAGAACACTAATAGAGTTTCATGTCAGTGAAAATGGTGATGACCTCTCTATGCCATTGTAGCTAACTCCATATAACATTTTCCATTGCAGACAAGATACTCATCTACATAGAGAGAGGGCGGTCCCACACCGTGATTTCACCTCAATAATGAAATGGGCAAATGATAAATCAATCAGAATAAATCTGTTTTTATGTGCATGAAGAGGGCAGTAGGTTCTAGAGCAAAACGAGGGTAACAAAATTTTCTGGCTTAGAAAAAAGATAAATTAGGCATGGCTTGTAGGATCCCTACAAACTTCAAAATAAAGATTATTAAATGTTATAAGATGGATCTGATAAGAACCATTTTCCAATTTTGTGTTTCAGTGGGAAAAAAATACCCCAGCAGACCCAAGTATCAGGTGCTGAAAACATTTTCAGCTATCCCTTGAATAAATTAGTTCATGGCACTTTCTAACAGGGATAGGGAAAATGTCAATGAAGCACCAAAGTCGTAGGTGTCCTTCTTGCATGTTATGTCTAGAGAGATTTGTCTCCCATGCCCGAAATCAGAGCGGATGCCTTGCATTTGAATGGTTAGCCTCTCCTGCCTTCCATATTGGCATCCTCTCTGAGGATTTGTTTGCAGGGTTTTGCAGTGAGTTCGACATGTGGATCTGCTCTTGGCAGGAAGCAAGGGTGTTTCTAAGGCAAGTCTTTAATACACAAAATCACTAAATCTGAGTGGTGGGAAGGCACCTTAGTATCCATCTATGCCAACTCCTTCCTGAATAAAATCTCAACTGTTACAGACCCAACTCATGGGTATCCAGCCTGCCTCCTGCAAAAGACAGATTGCATTTGGGGGCAGCTCCTGCTGGAAGCTTTCCTGATGAGCCCAAATTTGTAGCTTCCGCTTTTTGTCCATGATTCTGTCCTCTGGGGTTCAAAAAAACAGGTTTAATCCCTGTGTTCAAGGAAGCTCTTGAAATACATGACCACAATTCTCATGGCCTTAATGAGTCTTCCCTTGACCAAATGCTGCCAGTTCTTTGTACCTGGGGGTGAAAGGGCAGTAGCAGCTGGACCAGGTGGGGCTTCTTCTAAAAGGTAGCACATGGAAGCACCAATAGAGGAATTTCTGTTGAGATCTTTCTAAGTCCCAATGATTCTGAATTCAAAGGAGATAAAAGGCCAGCAGATGTGAAGAATGTGTCATAGTTTGAATAGTGAAAGGAACCCTTGGGGAGGGCTCTGGACAAAAACTGAGATAAGAATTAGGATCCTTTTTGGTCTTTGCCACAGAATCCATGTGTGTATGTACATAATATATGGACGTATGTATGTACATGCTTCTTTTCAGGGTGTATGCAATGTACAATTCGGTAAAGGGATCGTGCTCTGAACCCGTTAGTTTCACCACTCACAGCTGTGCCCCTGAAAGTCCCTACCCACCCAAGCTGTCACACCGGACCAAAAGTTCACTCACCTTACAGTGGAAGGTAGGTAGACCAGAGTACCAGAAGTTGTCGTACAACTGATCTGAATAGTGAGTTGTGATCGTTATTTAACTGTTATGTAAGTACTTCAATGACTGGTATTTAATTGTTCTCATTTGTCCTGACTCCAGTGAACGTGTCTAATTGGGTGCTGTTGATTGGATTTTTGGGGCAGAAATTTAAAGGGGGACATTCTGGAAGTAATTTGTGTTTATTTGTTATTTTAGTAGGAGCCAGCAAGTGCATCTCTAAAGATCACAGAAGGGATAATTCAGTGGTCAGAATCAGAACGTGGGTGCAAGAGTCGTGATTAAAACTTAACCTGAGTTTTACCACGTTCCATGGCATGGGCAAGCAGGCAGTCACTCTGACTTGCATTCTTAAAGGGTTCACCCCTAACACACTGAGGTCATGGACCCATTGGACTATTTACACAATCACCTTGAATTTCATGGTTTTAATCAAGTAAAGATTCCCAGTGACTTCTTGATTCCTTTTTTCTCTGTTTAAGTGGTTGTGGTTCTCTTCATTTCAATCAGTAATCACTCTGAGCAATGCTTCTCAAATCCTGCAGAGTATTTATATGCACAAGTCAAAGGTCAGATAGCACAAGTGACGTGCAGGAAAAGCATTGGGCAAAAGTTGGGATAAAAATTAGGATGATCTTTGAACACAGCCACTGAATCTATGTGTATGTGTGTGCTGCTTTTTGAATATAATTGAGACTCAACTTTAATTAAATATGTTAACATTTTCTAAACTCTAGTAAAATCTCTTTAATTCAGACTTTAATTTTTAAATCTTTAATTCAGTAGTCCAAGTCCAGTTCCCAAGTAGGAGTATGGAGTAAGAAAAGGCGGGAACTATTGACTATCTCAAGGAAATACCTTTTTATGCAGATAATTGCAGACAACTTTTGTTAGTTCCCGTCTTCACATTGAATTATGTTCCCAATGTTGGTTTTTACATTTGCTGATATGAAACTCAGAAACATTTCTTCCTCCGCGCACTAGAAGCTAATGGGCCTAGTTATTCAGGTCTGATGCCAACCCTGAAAGGCCAAGATGACCCAGATTTTTCCTACTGTCATTGCTTAGAGGTAGAATTAATAAATTCTTAGGAAAGGCATTGTAAAAGCTACTATATAGCGTGTCAGATGGAAGGGACCTCAGTGACCTAATCGTTCAGGCTGTACCTAACCAAGAATTCGCCTATGTGGTGTCCCCTCCCCGGTGTGACTGGTAGTCATCCAGCCTTTGCTTGAAGACCTAGGAGCTTAAAAACAGAGAAAGCAGACAGCTGAAAAAAGCAATTACCCCTAAGGATTATTTCCCCATTGTATTCCTAGAACAGGCAGTGAAATGCAGCCAGGGGAGTGATGAGGTGTTACTTCTAATGGTTACCTGGGAAGCACAGGCTTACCCTGTGATCCCACCTGGACAGGCAACCACATGTTATTTATCTAGTAGTCTAGATGAAGTCATCATTTTATGACTGTCTCAGCCAATAGGCCAAAGTTGAAATTGGCTTAGAAACTGAACCATCCTATTTTCTCTCCTGGCTTCCAAGGATAATCCAGGTCAGTGACTACCCAACTTTCTGGACTCATAGCTCCCTATCACTGTTGACTTGATTTCTTGACATGTAGACATCTCCTCCTAAAAGTGCTGTATGGCCTATATTTATCTCTTGGGGAAAAAAAACCAAATTACCAGTTTTGTTTTGAGGATCTTCTGGTACCTTTGTCAAGAGAACTAAAGATAGTCTTGGGAATTGTACAACAGTCAGGGTTGGGAATCATAGATTTAGACTCTGCTTGAAACCAACTGGATGAAATTGTGTTCTTGGGTGGTCCATCGCCATCCCAGCAGTTTCAATAATTAAGAAGAAAGCAATATCTTCACAGCGATGTTTTCCTTTCATTGACTTAGTCCTCAGAAATACATCCCAGGCCTCTTCAGTACTCTTGGAAATGAAAGCACCTATTTCAGTTTTAATTTTAATTTCTTGATCATGGGCCCCCCAGACTTTAGAATTACTCAAGCTACAAGAGATTAGTAGACATGAGGATTCTCCAAACAGCTCTTTGGTGGTAAAGGTGGCAGTCAGTACCCTCCTCATCCCCCTCCCCACTTTACTTTAATTTGCTTTGCTACTGAGAGAAGAAAGCCAGCACCAAAGATTCCCAGACTACTGTTTGTCAGTGTGTCAGCTGCATGAATTGACTGCCCATTATATAAAACTCTTAAGGGTACCATCCAAAAAAAGAAATCACATGCACAGCTTCCTCCCTCAGGACGTTTAAAGTGTAGCTGGTTTTGTAGAGCACATGCTCACTCCAGTATGATTTATGAATGAGCTTAAAAATGAGTTACCGAGACACATAAGTTCTGTTCAGTAGCATCTGGAAGACAAATTGTAAGGTTTGGTGGCTGGGTTGGTTTGTGACTGGCTGGATTGAGTATGCTGGGGATTTGGAGGTCTTGAGAGCACTTGTAATTCATGAAATAGTATGGTAGCCTTTGATACTCTCAAGACATTGAAGAATTGGAGGGAAGGCGTTGGGTTAGACCCTCTGTGGAAGATG
Source organism: Phascolarctos cinereus (assembly GCF_003287225.1). NCBI lineage: Eukaryota > Metazoa > Chordata > Mammalia > Diprotodontia > Phascolarctidae > Phascolarctos > Phascolarctos cinereus. The sequence continues at coordinate 33,316,610 of NW_027556180.1, forward strand.
TGCTGAAAGATCTCTTCAAAGACCTCACAAGAACAGAAAACAAGGGCGGGCCACAGTCTACACTGGTGAGGGGAATTACTCACACCAGTAAGATCACAGGCCTATCACAGGTAAAGTGGAGGGATAGGATATTTAATTTTAAGCTATACTAATTTCCTTTGTTTCCTTTTTTTTTTTAAGGCACCAATCGACAACGGTTCAAAGGTCACCAGCTACCTTTTAGAATGGGATGAGGTAGGCATTTTTTTATCCATCTGTTAAAATACCATTCACTTTAAAAAAAGAGTTCATTGACCAGGTGTCATTATACTAGTATCAAAGAAATATTAAGCATAAAGAAAAAGCATATGAAGGATGGAAAAAGTGGTAAGACTCAATTGTAATTATTGACTTTTGAAAAGTAAGGCAGAATAAAGTGCTAGGCACACACTTCTTCAAATTAATTCATCTATTTATGTTTAAGAGTGCTACTCGAGTAAAAAGTAGGTTCATCTTTCTTACCATTTCTGGCGGTTTTGTTCTGTGTCTGTATAACTACTAATCAGGCATCTTCAATTATATTTTTTAATCTTTTGATGATGCCCCCAAACCATCACAATTAAATTTGAATTTTAAATGGTAAGAAATCATGGTTATGGCTGACGAAAAATACTTCTTTTTTCTTCTCCCTTTTGTCAGTTTCATAGACTCATCTTGATGCATCGAGTCAAAGTCAGTATCTCATTCTGTACCTCTGTCCTTTGAAAATTCTTTCATGCATTGTTAGTCTAGAACTGTTGTGGAGTCTCATTATTCTATGGAACCCTTGTTGGACTTTATGCCACCATCTTAACAGCACGAATAGGGTGTTTTTGTTTTTGCATTCTGTAATCTGTTACTCTGTATTGATTATTGTCACGACCTAGTTCCAGTGTGGCATGAAGTTGATTGGCAGAAGCTCAGCCTGAAAAACAATTGCTTCAGAAGGCCTTGTTTCTAACACGTGCCGTTCATTTTTAGCAATCTGGGTCATGGCTCTGTTTGGCCATTTTTTTGTTACGCTATTCTGTTTCCCAGTGATTATCTCAGTATCAGCGATTTTGCAAACAGCCTGGAGATTTTTGGCACAGGAAATAGCAGGTCTAGGAAAAAGAAGGTCATTCCATTCGAAATGCAAGATAACTAATATCCGTGGATTAAACTTTAGGGAGTAGAAAGATTGAGAAGATTGCAGATTTAAGCCAGAAAGAAATAGATTAATTTTAAAAGCTTGTCAGATGTGGAAAACCGAAGGCATTGTTGTTGTTGTCGTTGTTATTTAACTCAGTGTAAAATGATCGTTGCCCAGTGGGATTTGCGAGATAGAATTTGACGTGTGAGAAGACCCTTCACCACTTTCAGCAGAAGCTTATTTCCCCATCTGGATTACATCTGAACAGACTGGCTTCCAAGAAACCAAAAGACAATGATCTCTTGTTCTCAGGAACAAGGAACATCAAGGTCAAGGATCTACAGGCTGTTTAAGAGTCAGGCGTGACCAGGGTGCCTTACAAATAAGGCATTATTTTATTTAAGGTGGTCTGATTGAAAAATGAAACCGCCCAGACGGTCCCTGCTGAGAAGATGTTATAGGAGGCCAAGAGAGCTGGGAATGAGCTCTGCTGGACTGTGAACAAGTAATCAGTAGCATCTTCCTGTTCCCCAAAGGATCAGTGAAATCCTAGCAAAGGCGAGCTTACAGACGCTTTTCAGTTTTCCACTGTCTTGCACCAGCTTGAAGTTTTTCTTGTGTCCTGAAGTTTCCCAGGATCTTGCTCTTTTCTGATTTTGAGGGTGGCTCAGTTTTGCCATCAGATCCTCTAACATAAGGCATGTGTCTCTCTCTGTGCGTGTGTGCAGCCCAGGCATCGATCTATATCTCTTGTGTTTCCTGTGGCTGTTCAGCCTTGGACTGTGATTTCATGAGTTAATTAAGGTCATGGCGACCAGTGGAGGACTTGGATGGGAGATCTGCAAGGAAAACCCAGGTGCTACAGGAAATGGTGGTTGTGACTCAGTTGTTGGCCTTATTCCTTTTTGGTCAGTCATAGAAGTATCTTGGCAGGATGATGGAAAGAAAGGAGCAGATCCTGTGTTTCAGTAGAAATGTATAAACAGTGTCTACTGACCACATCCAGTCACAAAAGCCCCAACACAGGTGGCCTGGAGTCCCATGCTTAGTGCCAACTTAGGTCGTTGTTCTTTGACCTCATTCTTCTCTTCCATTCTTTTTTCTTTCCTTCCTTCTTTCTTCCTATTTTCTTTCCCTTCCTTCCTGTGATTTCTTTCCCACCTTTCCTTTTTTTCCTTTTCTCTTTTTCTTTCCCTTTCCATCTTTCCCTCTTTCCCTCCATTCATTGGGCCATAGATACAGAGTGAGATTCAACCTTACATATCATTTAGTCCATAGTTGAGAAGTGAACATTGGTAAGTTTCCTCGCTGGGTGTTCTCTGCATCAGTAAAGTACCAGGTCTGACCCAGCAGTGCCCATTCCATCTCCTTCATAGAGATCTTGGGATAATACCCAATGGGATCCCCCATTCCTTCCTTTCTGGGGTCACCTTGTATGTGCAAATGAGACAATACATAAAGCACTTTGCAAACCACAAAATGCTGGCTATTAGCTCTTCTCATGTATAAATTTATTTAGCAGTTTGGGGGTTTTTTTAAGCTCTCATTGTACTGGCCCTGTTGGCCAAGAATATCGCCATAATTTATTTAGGTTTTGCAGTCAAGCATCTAAATGCATTACCATTCTACAGAGTCACTACAATGTGAGAAGTCTTCTTTCCCATTGGATACTCACTGAACTGCCATCTAAAATTTTAAATATTAGGCCACAACTGGCACGAATGAGATACTAGAGAGTGCCCCAAAGTGGAACTCTTGGTCGTCAACAAGCCTGCTCCATGGCCTTTGAATTGCTTTTTTCTTAGGAATATACCAGTTGATCCAGGTCTTAGCCATGTGCCTTGTGATGGCAGTCTACTTGTTCCCCGGGCCCCCCTTCCAGGGCTATCAGAATTATTTCCCGTCCCGCAGTGTTCTGAGCCAGGAGGTATTTTTCCTGTAATTCCTCGGGGTGAATAGCAGAGTCGTTAAAGGCAGGATATCATTTTCAGGGCAGCTTCCAACTTGACGGGCTGCGTGAGTCATCATCACATTTTAATTTCCTTCTGGTCACAAACCCCATGTTTACGTTTCCGTCTCCCGCCTGATGCTAATGATTGATAGTCTTAGCGAGTACAGGCCGAGAAGGGTTTGAAAGCACACAGTGACTTCTGCATTTCTCTGGCTGGCTGTACAGGTGTTAGGCTCCGTGCTAATCAGCACAGAAAAGCTGTATTTGCCTAACTCCCACTGCCCTTACTTTATGGATGCGTTCACAATCAGGACAATGTCTCAGCTATGAGAAAGTAGCTTTGTGTTCTGTAATATGTCAGGAGCCCAGTTAAAAGCCCAGCTTTTAGGAGTTGGGGCCTAGAGGAAGAAATTCAACATTTTGCCTTTCTGACCTTCTGTCCACAACATTTTCTGCCTCACCTCTGCCTCTGTATGGGCTGATCCTCTAGGCCCAGAATACTCTTCCCACTTAATCCTCTTAGAATTCCTAACTCCCCTCAAAACTCAACTCAGTAGCTCCTCTGATTAATAACTCAGGGACAGCTATATGGCACAGTGGCTAGAGTACTGCCTCTGGAGTCAAGAAGGCATGGGTTCAAATCTGGCTTCAGACACTTCTTAGCTATGGGACCCTGGGCAAGTCACTTTGCCCTGTGTGCCTCAGTTTCCTCATCTGTAAAATGAGCTGGAGAAGGAAATGACAGACCATTCTAGTATCTTTGCCAAGAAAACCCCAAAAGGGTATCACAAAGAGTTGGACACAGCTGAAAAACGGCTAAGCAGCAACAATTAATAACACCCCCTCCAATATTTTTAATTTACTTATATATATTTTGAATTAACTGTGAATATTTTGTGTCATTCCTTGCTGCCCCCAGTCCCCAAATGACAGGGCAGGGACTTTGCTATATATATCAGCAGGTCAGTGATGAACATGTATTGAGTACCTACTATGTACTAAGAACTCTGCTAAGTGCTAGGGATTCAAATTGAAAAAAAAAAGAAGGCAGTTCTTCCTCCCAAGGTGGGGGGAGACCCTTCCTCCCAAGGACCGCCCATTCTAATTGGGAGAGACAGCCCCTATCAAAGATGTCAGCTGCAGGGCAGATTCCATTCTGGTGGCCAGGCAGCCGGCAGGTGACAGTGCTGGGCTCTGGAGAGCATGGTGTTGTCAAGGCTGGAAGACTCTAGGAGGCAGTAGCAAGGTAGAAGGCAAGGCCTCCATTTTATTGGGAAGCCCATCCAGGCAGTGTGAACAGCTGTAGTCTTCTTCCCTATGGGCTTGTGACCATGCCTCAGCCAGCCACCCCAATGGATCTTGTCATGGACCCACATGTCCTGTCATGGGTCCACACCTGGCCCCAAGGCCTCACCTACAGCCTGGTCAGTGGTTTTCTCAGGTGTTAATATCCATCTCTCCCACCATGCCCATCACTTCAGCCTGCCTACATTGTCTGAGGAACACCTCTCTTCTCCCAGGTCCTGCCAATCCAAGCTGATACCACTGCCCCCAAAACCAAGCAAAATGTCTTGTATTTCATGCTAGGCCTCATAAGCTATTCCTGACTTAGGCCCCAGGCAGTATGGAAAGGATTCTCTATGGGCTTGTGGAGGGTGGGAACCTCTATCCCAAGAAAAACTCACATCTTCAGCTTTTGAAATATCCAGAAGTGTAGTCTTCTCAAGATGATGGAGTTTCATGGTGAGATGCGTGAAGTTCTTAATTTATACTTACTGATTGAGCAGAAACCATTTCGTTTTGGCCTGTGTCTCTGGCCCTTTCCATAGTGCCTGGCACAGCTACGTGCTTGACTGATAGGTGATTAGCATGCCCATTTTGACGTCAAGGTATCAGATGGAATAAGTCAAGGCATGGGTGGAAAGCGAAATCTAATGGGAATTAACAAATCTACAACAGGATTTCAGGGGCTGAGTAGATGCCGTCAGTGGTGAGTTTGGGCTGTTGAGAGATTTGGGGATTCTCTTCATTAAGCACCCAGAGGTAAAAGTTACAGAAATACTGAGAAGGTGCTTTGTCTGACCTGTGACTAGTATGTTGCCTAAGGTTCTTCCTGAAGTGACTCAGTTAGCCCCCAAAAGGACTTGAGTGTTCTGGTTTCCTGTTGACTAATAGGAAAAATCAGCTGCGCTATAGAATGGGCAAACATTGGAAATGGGGAAATCTCCCAAGGGGAATCCCATTCAATGCTGATGGAACAAAGGTCAGTGCAGTTAAATGGGCGTGGGGCCATGAAGGCTGGATCTGAGATCAGAGGCCACCCTGACCAGCCCCCTCATCTTACAGATGAGGAAATTTAGACCCGGAGAAACCGGGTGACTTTCCCAAGGTTACACGGCTGCTAATTTTTAGCTAGGTAGGCCAGGATCTGAACCCACATTTTCTGACTCCAAATCCAGGCCTTTTTCTTCCCCACTCTGAGTCCTCAAATCCCAGAAAGCCTTCCTATTTTCTTAAGTCGTTGCAACAGTGACAGAGTAAGACAATTCATGAGCTGAGGATGTCTCCAGGAGCTGGGGAAAAGAAGTTCAGAGGTCTGGGGAAGGTGAAAACAGACAAGGTAGCTGCCTTTAAGTGTGAGAGTGGCTTTCACGTGGAAGAAGGGCTAGATTTGGTATGCTTGGTTTTCTAGGAAAAAACTAGGAATGATGGATGGAAGAGGAGGCTAAGAGGCAGGTTTAGATTTCTTATCAGGAAACACATCCTGTGGGTCAGAGCCGCCCAACAGCAGGATGGGCTGTCTCGGTGGTTATTGGAGATCTAAGGAAAAGTCAAGATGACCACTCATCTGGCAGGCCATAGAGGGGACTCTTGGTCAGGTTTCAGTTGGAGTAGTTGGCCTTTGAGGCCAGCTGTAGGACGCTGCCCTGGAGATGTGTCCATCACTTTTGCAAGAAGATGAAGCATTCACGTCTCAGAACGCCCATCAGTTATACCTAACTGTCCCAAAGATGCCGAGCAGAGAGGCCATACCAAGAGGGTTTGATGGATCCACGAGGTGCCCACTGTCTTGCTGTTGGAGACCTCAGCTCCCTCTCTCCACGTTTCAACAATATTTCCCCTCCCTTCACATGCTGATCTACCACAAAAAGCCGAGCTATAGTGCTGAGGAGACACACTCGATGGAGAGATTTAAGTTAAGGCAAAATCACAGGCCTCTGTTGTGATCTGTTCCCGATGATTTAAGGACTCAAATGCTTACTGTGACTTCCGCTTGCCACCTCAGGCCCAGCTAAGCCACTGAATCAGAACTGTGGCTAATTTTTTAAATTTTAAAATAGCTCATTAGAGAGACAGAGAAAAGTCTCACTCAGCCTAATGCAATATGCAGATTCCTTTTCCTGGGTTTCAAATCATGTTTTATTACCTTGGACAGATGAAAAACAAGTTGTTTCGTGTCTTATCCTCCCCCCATGCCCTCCCTTCTTTTCAGACAAACAAATACATTTGTCTCTTGTAACTGTGAATCTGCCCCGTCAGTGTTTTGGACCTAACTGCTCCCAAGGACTGATTTCTGTGGAAACTTGTCTGGAAGATTTGACTTCTCTTTTGAGAGATGGGAAGATGCAATTCCACATACTGATTGGACTACGGTGTCTTTCATACAGAGGTAGATCATAGATAGCTCCTGGTACTCGAAAGGCATAAAGTCTTTTTAAAAAATTACTGATGTTTTTTATTTTTACATCACTGTCTTTTGCCAGTATATTGATATGTTCCTTTTTAATCCTATCCCCATCCAGAGAGCTATGTTTTAACATAAAGAAAAATTTTTTTTAAAAAGTCTCCTTTTGTAAGAAGAGGAAAAAAATAAAATCAGTTCAACAAAAACAATCACCAATTGCACAATCGTTTTACTATTTTAAGGTTCCTTACCATTAGTTCCCCTATGCTTCAAAGAAGAAAGGCAGATGGGTTCATTCTCTGACTGTTTCTTTGGGACCAAACTTGGTCATTATGATCCTAGACCATATGCCCAAAGATTTTCTCTGGCCTTCGTCACCTTCCCCTTTCCCTGCCCCCAATACACTCAGGGTGACCTGTTGCTATTGTCCATTGTCCAGGCATGCATAAGACCCAGACTTTCATTGAATCAAAACTCATGCTCATGGAGACTTAGCATTGCTAGGTATTGATCTCATTAAGTCATTTGCTTTTAAGTGTGAAAGGCCAATTGGATGTACTTAGCCCATCAGGGGTTGAGAGTTAGGTGAATGGAAGATAGATAGATAGATAGATAGATAGATAGATAGATAGATAGATAGATAGATAGATAGATAGATAATTAACTATCTAAATTTCCATCAACTTAATAAATACTATCTATCTATTAAGTTGATGGAAATTTAGATAGTTAATTAGATGTGATGTGCTCATATGTTTCTGAACCTAAATGGACCCACTGAAATCTCCAGCTGATCAGAGGCTTTGGGGGAGGCTTTTTGAGCTGGGAATTGTCCAACGTTCCTTACTTATTTTCTATAGCTTGAGAAGAAGTGACTTGGAAGCAAAATGGTTTAGTAGCATGCAGATGCAAACCCCTCACCTCATCCCCCTAACTATCATTTGCAGACGAGTCTTATTGACCACTCTGGAACTCAGAAGGAAAACAAAGACTGGGGTGGGAGGAAAGAGTGTGGGTTGACACTGCAGAATTTCTGAAGCCACCCAGACTGTGGAGCGTCACATCTCCCTAACAGCACCCCCTCCCCACCCGGCTGCCATGTGTCCCTTTTCATATCTACTTATCCTGAAGAAGTACATGCTCATTTGACTTGTGGAGCCAACATGTGTCTTTGATGATGCCTGGGGTCTGCTCATGCTGGAACAGCTTCTAAATATAGACCCACTCACAGACTAAATCTCGATTCTGGCTGCTGTTCAGCTGGCGGCCACAGCCTTATTTTTTATTTCAATTAACGTGGCTGTTTCTGACAGACGAGCTGATCTGGGCTGTTGCCGAAACACCAAGCCATCTGCAGATCCTTGGTGAGTGAGCCTTCAGAAGGGAGCCCAGGCTGGGAGATAGCGGGGGTGCTCCATTTACTTGAACACACTGTGTATTCATGGGTGGTTACAAGATTCCACAAGGTAGCCAGGTGGTAGGTTGGGTAGGTAAAAGGCTGAACTTGGAAACAGGAATGTATGAGTAAACCCTGACTCAGATGCTTCCTACCTCTGTGATCGACCCTGGATAAGGCATTTAGCTTTCCTGGGCCTCTGTTTGCTCATCTATAAAATGGGGATGCTAGAACCTACCTCAGTGTTGTGAGGATTATATGAGAGAACATGAATTGGTCTACAAACCTGAGAACATAATGCATGATGCATAATCACATCAGAACCTGAAGAAGGCTGGGAAGAGACTGAGAAGGCCCAGGCTAGAACAATATCTGGAGGAGGGAAAGTGTGTTAGGCTTGGGAATCAGGAGAGATCTGAGTTGTATACCAACGCCACCCCTGGTGACTGTGGACTTAATCCCTTAGGCTCCCTGAGCCTCTGTCTTCTTGTCCCTAAAATGGGGATGGTGGTAGTACCTGCCAAGCTGTGCAGATAAAGCAAGGTAATCTGTGTGGAACTGTTTCTCTCAGTTCGCCTTCCATTGAAATGAGGTAATCTAATTAGGAGTAGAAATATTGAGACCCTTGTCTTTGAGGGGTCTCTGCTCTCACTGATACTGCTCTGTCCTCCAGTGATGAAAGCCTTCATGCATCCATTCTTGTCCATCCTGTATAACTGTTACCTGCATCTTCCTTTCTTTCCTTTGCTAACTGGGAGAAGAGAGGGAGAAGGGTCCATCATTCATATTGATGGCTTCTCTCTCAAGCTTTTGACATTGCAGGAATGCCCGGATGCACCCGGACAGCTTCTCAGTCATCCTGCTCCGGGACTAGCCCATCTGCTCTTTGGTTATCTACTACATGCTCCTAAACATTTCTCCGATAACATCCTTCACAACATATCTCCTCTTTAATGATTTGCAGTGAGTTGCAGCCAACTCACACCATTGCTCCTCTCTATTACTCACTGGTACATCTCAGTTACCTGAAAGTGCTTGGGGGCTGTCAAATTATTTGTGGTGATGATGATGGTGATGATGATGGTGGTGATGATAGTGATGATGATGGTGATGGTGGTGGTGGTGGTGATGATGGTGGTGGTGATGATGATGGTGATGATAGTGATGGTGGTGATGATGATGGTGGTGGTGATGATGATGGTGATGATAGTGATGGTGGTGATGATGATGGTGATGGTGGTGGTGGTGATGATGGTGATGGTGGTGGTGGTGATGGTGATGGTGATGATAGTGATGATGATGATGGTGATGATGGTCGTGGTGGTGATGATGATGGTGGTGATGATGGCGATGATAGTGATGATGGTGGTGGTGAGGATGATGATGGTGATGGTGATGATGGTCGTGGTGGTGGTGGTGGTGGTGGTGGTGGTGATGATGGTGATGGTGATGATGGCGATGATGATGACAATGATGAAGATGACGATGATGACAGCATATCCCTACAAAATACAGAGGTGTCTCACATCTGCCCTCAGGACGAACATGGCCTGTTCTCATTTTTTGTGCTGGGATGAATGTGGTTAAAAATCAGAAAATAGAATCACATATAATCCATGAATGCAAGAATGATTGCAAATACCAGCCAGCTTCATTCATTAGTGCCAACAGTGTTGGAAACACCGACCATTCTAGGCTTATGGTTGCCAATGTAATGGGAAATGCCAGCCAGATCAACAGAGGACCAGGCAAGCTGTAGAATCACTCCTGGCAGTAAAAATGCAAAGGGGGAGGGAGGGTCATAATGATTAATTAGTGTTTTGTATCTGTTTCATGTGTGAGGGTTGGATGTTTGTTCATTAAGGTCCATATGCATAGAGCAGCCCACTTGTGATAGGCTCACCCATCCTGTAAGCAGGACTTGCACCAGTGCCAAGGAAACTTTCCACTGGATTTAAAATTAATAAAGCTAGTACTTAATGATAATTTTAATGAGTTATAATGCTTCTAAACTGTGGCTGCCTAAACTCCATGTGCTATCTCCCACATTCATGCTATGCACCTCCCATAGCTAGAATGCCCTCTCTCCTAACTTCTACCTCTTAAATCCTCAGCTTCATTCAAACCCATTTCATTCTACCTCCTCCAGGAAGCCTCTCTTAATCTGTTTAGTTGTTGGAGTCTTCCCTCCTGAAATAATCTAGTATTTATGTCACTTTATATATTGCATCATCCCAGCAGAATGTAAGCTTCTTGTGGGCAAGGACTGTTTTTCATTTTGTGTTTGCATCCTTGGCTCCTTATATATATACTAAGCACTTAACACATCTTAATTCATTTAGATAGAATGCATGAAAATACATTTTCTTTTCTTTTTTTTTAAAGTGTTGTGTTTTTTTTGTTCTGAACTTAACAAAAATCAAATAACAGGAGCATTTCCATATTGAGAGTAGAACAGTCAGTCACCAAGCATTTATGAAACTCCTACTGTGTGCCAGGTAAGAGATGGCTACACAAAGAAATGCAAACCCACTGCTAAGGCATAACATATCTGTGACCTCCATTGGTGGAGAGAGTGGCAGGGTCAATGTCATCAAGAATCCCAGAATTGGTGAGTAAGAAGGGACCTTGGCAGCCGCCAAGGCTAGCCTGTCCACCAAAGGAATCCCCGCTCTAACCTGCCCAGTGAATGGTATCATTAGACATAGAAAAGACACATAAGGTACCAGGGTGTGAAAATTTATCCTGTTTGTTCATCATAAGATCATGATTCTAAAGATGCAGGAGACCCTAGAAGTCACTTTGTGGGGGAGAAAACTGAGGCCCAGAGAGGTTGCAACCTGCCCAACGTCACCTAGCTAGGAAGTGTCTAAGACAGGATTTGAACCTGGCTCTTTGTGACTCCAAGTTCAGGGCTCCGTCCAGTACTCCACGTTTCAGGCAAAACTGAAATTAAATTATCCCAGGCACATACCTTTTCTTTAAAAATTTTTGGAGCAGAGGTCCTCATGATGGGGTTTGTGAATTTGTTTTCTTTTTTTCTTATTATTAATTATGATTTTGATAACTTGCTCTTTAGTCATTCAGTTGTGCCTGACTCTTACAGTCTGTGGGTTTTCTTGACAGAGGTACTAGAGTGGTTTGCCAGTTTCTTCTCCAGTGGATTAAGGCAAAAAGGGGTTAAGTGACTTGCCCAGGGTCACACAGCCAGTAAATATCTCAGGCCAGATTTGAACTCAGGTCTTGTTGACTCTGCGTCCAGCACTCTATCCACTAGCCATCTAACTGCCTCTCTAATGGCTGCATTTCTGTATATATGATTTCATTTGTTATTCTGTCAGTTTATTTTACTCATTTAAAAACATGATTTTGAAAAGGAGGTCAATAGCTTCACTAGCCTGCCCAAGGGGTCTATTTTACCAAGAAGCATAACAACCCCTGCTCTGAAGGAATCACCCAGAGTTCTGTTCTGAGTCTTAAAATACTTCAAGGCTTCTAAGTCGTATGATTAAGTATCTGTCTTGCAGCAGCCTACGGTGTGATCTGTCTTTATTGGCCAAGATTCTGGGTCCTTGCTCAGCCTGTCCAGTTGTTTTGCCTTTTCAGAGAGGTCCTTATGAAAATGGATGGGTTTTCTGGACCAAAGCCCAGTTATCCCAAGCAGAGTCTCCGATGCAGGCCATTGTGAATGTTTATGCCTGATCCTCTCAGGTGTACATCGGCAGTGGCAAAGAGAGTTTAAAAGCTAATGCAGCGTTGTGTTGCGAGACACAAGAATGTAAAGACAGAAAGATAGTACTGGGGAGTCAAGTATCCTGATTGCATCTCTAGCCAATTGATCATGGCATGCTGTTGCCAGTCAGGCAGCAAGCGTTTATCACGCCCCTTAGAGGGCCAGGCGCTGTGCTGAGTTAGCACAGAGGATATAAAGATATGCCCCAATGGAGTTTTCATTCCAGTTGGGGGGAACAACATAAAACTACATAAAAAACATAAACCTATGTAAATTTATGCAGAATATGGACCAAGTGAATGCTGGACATTTTGGAGAGGGAGAGCTCTAGCATCTGGGGGAATCATGAAAGTCTTCACGGAAGAGATCACAGTTAAGCAGTCTTGAAGAAACCAGGGATTCTAAGAAGGCGGCACTAAGGAGGAAGAGCCAGTATTCTCAGATGTTGTGTTAGTTAAGTGTGTTAGGCCTTCCCATGCATAGTGAAGTCTTCCGTGGACACTGATGAGATCATCAGTGTCAGAATGTTCATGTCAATTGCTCATCCACACCTTTCCATTCATTGCCAGCCACCTCCATGTTCTTCTCTGCATTCACCCAAAGGGGTGTACCCATTGTCCCAGAGGACTTTCCTCAAACATTCACATCTGTAAAGACCAAGTGGATGAAGAATGTCTGTTGTCCAAATTACAACATGTATTTAGATGCAAATCTAGAGCTATTCTAATCAGAGTGATCATGTGTGTGTGTGTGTGTGTGTGTGTGTGTGTACAGATAGATTAGATATAGATATGTTTACATGCATTGTCTGTGTGTGTGTGTTGTAGAAACACTACTGATGGGAAATGAATTGGATCTAAATGCAAACTGAAGGAAGTTTCTAAAGTCATAGGCTAGAGTGCCTTTGGGAAATTACAGTGACCCCTGTCTATTCCATGAAAGCAAGGTCCATCCTTTTAATCCCAATATTCTGTTATAGCATGGATATTAATTAGGTTAGTCATCTCTATGACCACCAAAGAATTAAGAGTATCCATCAGATAGCAGTGGAGGTGAACAGACTGTAGCATGTTCCAAACAAGGACCTAGGAAAACAAACCAAAGTGAAAGATGTCATTAATGTGTGATAGAAAAAGAGGCTTAGCTGAGCAAGTGGCTTGAGTGGTAAATAACCATTGGACAATGCAGGAGCTGCACAGGTATCCTTGTGTGAGGGAGAATTCTTAAGAAGAAAGACATTTCTGTAGATTGCCCTGCGTGTTTTGATCAGACTAGGCAAAAAGCACATCACCCTTTCTTATTGCTACCTTCATTTCTCTTCTAAATGTGTTGGGGCAAAAGGAGAAAAATCTGTATTCGTTGATACAATGAGGGGAGTGGACTCTGGGCAGCTGTAATGTTCTAATCATACTCACCTGCTTAAATGTGCCTAGCTGACACCCAGCTCCCCTTATCCACATTTAATAGATGCGAGATATGGCTCAGCCCACTCCATTAGTGAGAATGAAATGGAAACTATGACATATACATTTCTCCTGCCAATTAATCTTTCTACCTCAGTAGTTACGTCTCTACAATGAGGCTCCGATTTCCACTCACCTCAAGTAATTCTCAGGAATTCAACAGAGTTGAAGGACAGAAGGTTCCATGACTTTTATTCAGTGCCTGAATTTTATTTTTAAAAGATCAAATGGTTTGGGGTAGAAAAGAATCAAAAGATGGTACTCGTGCAAGAGAACCATGTAAGTTAAATGTCCCTAAGTATGGTTGATACATATCATTTATTTGGCAGTTTCATTTTAGGAAATGAAGTAAGAAATGTGGAGTGCATCAGTCCCCTAGGAGGAAAGGGTTGGATGGAAGACGTTACTGTCACTACCCATATCAGGTCTCTACCAGGTTACGAGGTGACTGTCTGTCTGCCAGAAGCCGCTTCCGAGCTAGGAAGATGAGGGTTAATAGTTGTTTCTTACAAAGGACCCCTTTGATACTAGATTAGGTGTCACCTGTGTGCAGTTCATATTATTTCTAAATCTCCCCCTCTTGCATTCTCAAGACTAGCTATTCTTTAACTTCATGCTTCTCACGTGTGGATTTTCTTTAACATTACCTTGGAAAAAATAGCCAGTAGCTGTGCTGAATTTTCCCTAGAGAACAATTCTTCCTGTTCCTCTTCAAACATGTCAGACCTGCCCTTCCCGGAGAGATCTCTGTGGTACTTTGCAACTCATGTCATGAGAAATTGACTGGCTAGATCTTAACTAATTCTGTTGACAGTCTGTGGACCAAGTACATCCTGGGAAATGCATACTTTTATGTAGTTTAGCCATGGGAACGATTTGGTAGCATTTGCTTAGAGGAATTGGAGATTGTGTTTTTGTCTTACAAATGGAGCAGGTGTCAGAATAAGAAAATAAAACTTTAGCGGTATTGAGACCTCTAGAAACTGATGCAGGACATCCCCCAAGTATCTTTTGCAACAGAAAGCATACTACATTAGACTCATGGGATCTCAAAGTTGGAAAAAGGACCTCAGAAGTCATCTATACCACCCTAGAACTCTAGGCTCGGTTATCCTAGAATCCCCTGTCTGACTTCCCTAAGAAATGCTCATACGGCCATCCTTGGAAGCTGTCTACCTCCAGAGAGTCATGTCTCAACAGCCCTGACTGTTGGAACGAATTCCCGAAATTCTTCCTGTGTCTGCCATCTTGTCTCCATTTCCTGGCTTTCCTCAAATCCCACCTAAAATCTTCCTGTGTTCAGTAAGCCTTTGCTGGTCTTCAACCTTAGTCCTTTCCCTCTGGCATCATCTCCATTTTATCCAGAATTGTTTGCATGTTTCCCCCTTCCTCATTATACCCCATTACACTGTGAACATTTCAAGAGCAGGGATGGGATTTTGAGGTGTTATTTTCCCTATTTCTTTATATCCCCAACACTCAGCATAGAGCCTGTCATGTGGAAATTGCTTAATAAAGGTTTGTTGACTTGACTTGTTGGCTGCCCTTTCTATTTCTGTTCATGCCCTGAGGCCAAACAGAACAAGTGTCTTCCATATGACAGCCCTTCATTACCTTCTTAGTCTCCTCTTTCAAGAGACCTGGCGTCAGATCCCAGCCCTGTCTTTTCCCCACCATCTGACCCGGATCTGGCTTCCTCACCTAAAATATGGGGCTAGTAAAACATATACGTCTACTATCCACCTCATATGTTTGTTATGAGGAAGACATTCTTTTTTTAAATCTTAAGGCACTCTAGAAACAGGCATTTTGAAATTTACAAATTTAATTTAATTTTAATCCTTTTGGGCTGAACCAGTAATTTTGTCGAGGTGGGTAACCCAGGGTCTGATGACTGCTTCCAGCAAAGATGACAGTTGTTCTGTGATTTCCATTGGTGTCGTGATCTTTTGATGAGAATACTCCCTCTGCTTAGACAGATACTGATTGTCCAGCTTAGAGAGTTGTCCAGGGCCAGGCTAGTAGTTCATCAGAATTGGGAATTGAACCCAAGACTTAGCACCTTTGAGACCAGCTTTCTGTCCAGTAAGCCACATTGTCCACTGAGATAGTAGTTTTATTATTGTTGTTGATATTATTATTTTGTTGTCCTTCCAGATAAAATGTTAGTTCTTTGAGGTGTGTGTGTGTGTGGGGTGTGTGTGTGTGTGTGTGTGTGTGTAGAACCCCCAATGCCTTGCATATAAATCCTTCATAAATGTTTATTGATTGAGTCTCATCTTTGTTGATAGAGTTCAGATAGAAGTGGTTCTGAGACTATCTGGTGTCTTTCTCCTACATTCATTGTTTTGGGAAGCAGCCTGGTGTGGTGTAGAGAGAATTGGCCACTGTACCAAGACAGGTTGGGTTCAAATCTTACCTTTGGTACATGTGGGTTGTGTGACCCAATGCATATCACGTAACCTCACGATGCTGTAGGCAACCTTCTTAAGATGATGGTCTTAGAGGGGCCAGCCTGCCCTGATAGAAGGAATTCCTCACCTGGGAGTTCTCTGCACCAATAAAATCCCAGGTCCAGTCTCTGTGCCCTATTTAATGTCCTTCAGACCGTTGTAGAGGTGGCTAGAACATGCACTTTTTGTAATTGAATAAAAGTATTAGAATGTCAGCTCATCTTTTCTAGGATCATTGTAGATACCTTTGGAACAAGTCCATTAGCAGAGAGGATACTGGGCATGGGTATCTTGTCCTGTTCTCATGTTGTTTTCATTTCTTCCTCAGTATCTCTTAGTTTTGAATGCTTTTCATTCTGTGTACTTTGCAGGGTGTGAATTTCAAGATGGCGACAACTATTAAAGATGTTCTTGGGGGTTTTTTTTCTGGATCAGGTGACTGGGGAAAGCAGTTGTGTCTGAATATGCACCCATGGTTCCAGGTCTCTGTTTGCCCAGAACCATGGTCCCCCTCCCTCCTCCATATTGCTACAGCTCTCAACTAGCTGGCTTTCACCTCTTAGTCCTGGTCATCTGAGAAAAGCACGTCCTGGCCTTTCTTTCCTGGCTACCGTTCTTTGCTTCAGGAGGTGATGGACACTAAACAAAGAAGACCAAGAAGGGACATTGAGGATCAAGTTGGATCCTGAGCAGGGTTTTGGAAGACACCAGAGCCTTTGTCTCCACAAGGCACGAGCTATTTGCTGTGAAGCATGGCTACCTTTGAGTTTAGGAATAGATGCAGAAGGGAAGGGAGAGCTGGCTGCAGTTTGAAATGAAAATAGAATGTGTCAGCCTTCTTGGACAGTGCAATCACGTATGGTATACAGTTATGCAAATTTGTAGCTTTCAAGCCAATCAGATAGTGGATATAGTTATGCAGATTTGCAGTGTTTAAACCTTTTTCTGTGAATAAATTGGTTGCATTACCATAACACTCCAGGCTGGCTCTGAGCATGAGGCCATCAGTGAACATCTATGAGCAGGCTGACTCATCTCAAACCACAGTCTTAAAAACTCTGCCTTGCATTTACATCCATCATCCCTCAGTGTTGAGCACCCCACCTGATGCATAGGAGGTCCTTAATAAGTACTGGTTGATCATTTGATATTGAATGATGCAGGAACACATGCCATAGGAGCTTCTATTTCTGCAGGGCTTGAAGGTTTACAAAGCACTTTGCAGACATTGCCTCATTTAAGCCTCACACTGGCCTTGGGAGGGAGGTGCTCAGGTTTATTCCATTTAATGGGAGTATCTAGACTTGCCCAGGGTCATAAGAGCCTGTGTCTAAGGCAGGATTTGAACCCCGCCTTCCCTACTCCAGGCCCACCTGTTCTATCTGCCTTGCCCTGCAAGAGATGGTGGAATTTATAGAATGTGGTGAAAGAAACCAGCATTCACTTCAATTTCTTAATTTCTTTCTTTTTAAGGTGCACTTTGCTGGACACGGGCCATTCAAAGGCAAAAAGTAAATAGCCCCTGCCCTTAAGGAGGTTACAATTCAGGGGTTTGAGGATGGAAACAGAGGTTATTGCTTGTACAGAGAAATAAATATCAAAAGCAGGCACAGTTTATGTAAATTTCAAAGTGGGGGGGTTGCTAGGTGAGGATACTAACAGGGGGCAAGGAGGGAGAGGATTAGGAAAGGCCTCTGTAGGAGGTCCTGCCTGAACAGGCCAATCAGTGGGTGTTTATTTAGCGTTTATACTGTGCCAGACACAATACAAAGACAAAAATGAAACTTCCCCTGCCCTCAAAGAGCTTACATACTGCTGAACCGAACCAAGCTATGAATGGAAAAATAAGTCTCCCAAGAGTTGGAGCTGAGGATGCCTTTCTTGTCATTTTTTGGATCAAACTTAGCTGTTCGTTCCAGGGGACTTTTCATCTGTTCGCCCTGGGGACCTGAGCCTCTAGGCAGGGGGTGGATTCTGTTTGTTTCAGTTTTGAGTTAGATCTGAATATCTCAGATTGGGGCTCTGAAGTCAGACATAGGCTGAGACAAATATTCAGAGAATTAAGGTTCTCTCGGGCCTTTTTAATGCCTTGAGAACCTCAGACGAGTTGTTTGCAGGAGAGCCTGCTGTGTGGCTGTGGTCCACCGGCATACATGCTTCAAATTCTTTTTATTTATCCAAAGGAATGTTGAAGATGTTGGGAGGCGGCCAAGTTAACTTTAGGGCGAAGGTTTGAAGTCCCCGTGTGGATTTCCTCCAAGTAGTCTCTTGTGGTTTTGCTGTTCTGTGGAACATAGATAAAGTAACGTGGATTATGGGGAGGAAGTGGTTGCTATAGCCTACTGTAACTTGGCATGTGACCTTGAAGCCAGCTCAGCTCAAGACCTCAGAAGACCTGATTAACAGGTTTGTGGTAAAGATCGAATGAAGTGCTTGGTGTGAATGGATTTGGTACGTCCCCTTCATTTATTTTTTTTCCTTTTGTTTTATTATGAACTTAACTATAACCTTCCATTTTACAAGTGAAGAAAATGAGGATCAAAGAGGTGAACACTAGGTGGCATAGTAGAGGGAGTGTTGGGCTTAGAGCCAGGAGGACCCGAGTTCAAAGCCTGCCTGAAGCACTTATTAGCAGTATCACTCTGACCAAGTTACTTAACCCCTCTGAGTCTCATCTGTAAAGTGGAAATAATAACAGCATCTACTACTATGAAGTTATTACAGGTAGCAGATGAGATGGTGTAAGTGAAGTGCTTTGCAAACTTTAAAGTTCTGTTAAAATACTGGTGATGGTGATGGTGGTCATGATGAAGATGGTGATGATGATGATGATGATGTCCATGTTTTAGACAGGCAGTGTTGAGGTGGTGCAAAGGTCTCATTTTCAGAGCTGCTGTTGTGTGACAAAGAAAGGTCTAATTATCGAGGACCTTCCATGGCACGTGACTTATTCCCGGCATTGACATTCTAACAGGTCCTTCTGAAAACTAGCATTGATATACTTTTTGGTTTTTTCTCCCACTTCTAGGGGAAAAGGAACAGTGGCTTCAGAGAATGTTATTTTGGGAGCCAGAAGCATTGCAAGTTGACCAAGCTTTGTCCGGCAATGGGATATACATTCAGGCTGGCTGCTCGCAATGACATCGGCACCAGGTAATGTTGTCTCCTGTCAGCCTACCAGCTTCTTTATTGACCTTCCCATGTGTGTTCAAATACAGGGTCAGGGAATCAAAGATCTTGGTTTAAAGGGGTCTTTGGTCACTGAGTCCAACCCTGTTGTTTTACAGTTGAGAAAACTGGGGACCGGAGAGGTTTAAATGATTTACCCAAAGCCACACAGCAGAAGGTGACAGAGCGAGATTTGAACCTGGGTCCTTTGATGCCAAATCTGACCTTCTTTGTACTCTCCCAAGCTGCTTGTAGCATTATGAGAAACTAGGTTGGCAATATTTTGATGGAAGAGTGAGAGGAGTGGCCCTCTTATGAGGTGTTAATCCCTGCTTGTAGGCTCTTCCTGGTGTTACCAGAATGCATGTTCTGTGAAAATGCTGCTAGGAACCTCTGTAAACTAAAAAAAACAATCGATAGCTACCAGTTCAGGATTTGAAAAGAATCCCAGCTCTTTGCTTTATTTTTTTTTAAGTGATGTGCTTCCTCTCCTTTCATTGCTTAAGCAAGCTTTTCATGCTTTCCTTTTTTCAGTGAAGTGTGGGTGGAGAAAGCCAGGGGTGCTAAGCCCAGGATCAGCCATGTGTGAGACTGCAGGACAGCTGTGGGCCTAAGCAGAAAGCCTCAGTTGGCCAGAATGCTCTAGAAATGAGTTGTTTTAAATGAATCATGAATCAGCCTGAGAGCCCTTTTTGTGGTTTGTAACAGTTACTGCTGACAACAATGCCTTTGATCGCTTTCCTGCCTTAGTCATCACAGTAAAGCAAACATGGCTGTTCCTTTAGTGATTGGTAGTTCCTTACAAACCAGGGCTGACTTGTGCCTCTTCTTATATCCCTGGCTCTTAGCACAGTGCCTAGAAGCACATAGTAAACCATCGATAAATGTTTATGGGCTGACTGGCAGATTGTGATAAACATTGTGTAGCCCTGTAGATGCACCAGGAGTGGATTTCACTGAGTGTGGAGTAGCCCTCAGGACGTTTCCTGGCAGGTGCATCTTTTGAGGGAATCCCCGGTACCGGTTTTTGTGTGTGATTTGCTTCCCAGTGACATAGATTGGGGGTTATTAATTTTTTTTTAATGTCATGGACCCCTTTGGCAATCTGGTCAAGCCTGTGTGGACCCCTTTTCAGAACAGTGTCTTAAAGGATTACAAAGGAAATTGATTAGAACCATCCAAATATTTTTTTAAAACAAGCTCACAGACTCCAGGTTAAGAAACCCTGCCATCAAGGACTTAGAATCAGGAAGACCTGAGTTCCAGTGTGACCTGAGACTCTTATTAGCTGGGTGACCCTGGGCACTTAACCTATGTTTGCTTAATTCACTGGAGAAGGAAATGGCAAACCACTCCAGTGTTTTTGCCAAGAATACTCCATGAATGGTATTGGTGTGCTGTGGTCCTTGGGGGTCACCAAGGGTTAGACACAACCGAAGACCCAAACAGCACCAAGAAACCGACTCCTAACGGTGAAAGCTGTCCAGAAGAGACCTCAGCTGGCTTGGGAGGTCTCAGGCTCCCTTCCATTGGAGGTCCTCATGCAAAGGTGCCTTTGAGGGGTTGTTCTTGAGGACACTTCCAGCCCAGAAAGTCTGCCACGATGAATTACAGTCTGTTCATTCGTGTATAATCATGTGAATATACACTATGTTCACCATGGCGGTTTCTATGGACATTTGAGAAATGTAACCCGCGGGTGGGCGAGACATCTGTTTAGTCTCCCAGAAGCCTCGTGTGTTCATTTGTCATCCTGAGACAAGGTGTGCATTTTGTTGGGACGAGCACAGGATCAGAATGACGAGGATTCTGTGGCAAGAACTCCCACTTTTTTCTAGAGACCCACAGCCCCCACGGGAGTCACTGGTGTTGTTTGTGGGTTATCTCACCTGTTAGAACATAAGCTTCTTGAGAGTGAAGGCTGCTTCTTGTCCTTCTTTGTATCTCATCAGAAGGCCTCTCTCATGCTCCCCTGGCCCGCTGCCTGTCCTCCTCCCAGGAGGAGAGGCCTCCTCTAATCTCCCTCATCTGGGCACCCGCCCACCCTCTCGCCGGCCCATTAGTTAGCTCATGGTGTCTCATTTCTCCGCAGTGGCTACAGCCAGGAGATAGTGTACTACACCTCTGGGAACATCCCTCAGACGCCCTCTGCCCCGAGACTCGTTCGAGCCGGAGTCACGTGGATCACACTGCAGTGGAACAAGCCAGAAGGCTGCACGGCGGAGGAGGCAATTACCTACACCTTGGAGATCCAGGAGGATGATCATGTAAGTCCTGGCACTGCTAGCCATCTCCTTGGGTGGCTGCTTGAACCCGGGCGTATCAGCCTCGCCATGGGACAACATGCCTTCCTCCATTTTAGAGCTGGAATAGTCCTGGGACATCATCATACCCAAACCCCTCGTTTTAGAGAGGAGGGAACTGAGAGGATGTGGCCAGGCTCACACAGCTAGTTGCTGAGACAGGACTTGAACCCGGGTCTTCCTGGTTTTAAGTCCTATGCCTTGCCCACTACACCTCACTACAGAGGAAATCTTGGGGAGACATTTCTAGTTAAGCGTTGCCCAATCTCCAGTCATCCTTGAGGGGCAAGCTCCCCCCGTTTCTTACCAGAAGAGGACAGTCGCTGTGCTCTTACACACCCTGCTGACAGCTTCCCCTCAAGAGAAGTTTACAAACAGGACTCTTTAAAATTTTATTGATATGTTTTGTTTTTATAGCACTTTTATTTGTGGTCATATCCCTTCCAAACAATCCGTTCCTGAGAGAGAGAGAGAGAGAGAGAGAGAGAGAGGAGGGAGGGAAAGAGGGAAGGGGGAAATTCAGCAAAACTGACCCAATCTAAGAGTGTTTTCTAAACTCTAAGTCCCTCACCATGATCTCTGCAAAGAAGGAGAGTTGTATTTTCTCACATATCCTTGGAAGATTGTGTATTTCGTAATGAATCCAAATAAACTTAAAGCCAGTTGGGTCTATCAGAACAATCAGCGTTTATCTCAAGTTGTTATTTTCTGGTCTTTTGCTTCATGCCAGGTGCCTGGCTCATGGCAATGACCAAAATATATTCATCTTCCTTCTTTCCTTCTATTGTGATCCTTCATAGGATCTTAGACTAGTAGCTTTAGAATGGAAAGGACCACACAGGTTATGTGTTTCATCCCACTCGTATTTATAGATAAGGAAACTGAGGCCCAGGGTGATCATAGAATTTAAAGGGATCTCAGTGGCCACCTGGTCCGACCCACTATAACATTCCCGATAAGTGACTTTCCACAAGTCCTTTATGGAATAAGTAGCTGGGTCAAGATTCGAAGCCAGGTCTTTGAAATCTCGATGCATTCCTCTTTGCCTTAATCCACATTGTCTCCAATAGCAGCTCAGTTCTTCATCCCTCATAGCTCACATCATTACAGTAGGGTGAGTCCAGAAGAGTCTTCTGTGGCAAAGTAACGGGCTACCTTTCCCTGCTCCCCCAAAGGAAATTGGCATTCTAAGAAGAAAAGAGTGGAGAAAGCTCTTGCCGTCATCAAACTGGTTAACCCTGGCTTGGTACCGTGCCTTTACAAGAAGTCTGACCAGGCCAGAAATAAAATTATCTGTTGGCAGAGAACCACAGAGCTGAGTATTGGGGACCTCCCAATGTAACTG
The DNA here is from genome assembly GCF_003287225.1 of Phascolarctos cinereus. Classification (NCBI taxonomy): domain Eukaryota; kingdom Metazoa; phylum Chordata; class Mammalia; order Diprotodontia; family Phascolarctidae; genus Phascolarctos; species Phascolarctos cinereus. Next base: position 33,339,257 of record NW_027556180.1, read on the forward strand.
TTTCTTTAAGTTCCTAACACATGTTGCCAGACCTTGAATTCACTGGTGAGTGTATTGGAACCATGAGCTCACAGCCAGGAAGCCTGCCAGGTTTATAAAAGCAGAGGATTTTATGGGCAGGCATTATGGTCCTGATGACTCCTTCTGGTTCTGTCTCTACAGGACAGCCTTTTCCACCCAAAATACACTGGAGAGGACACTGCCTGCACTGTGAAGACTCTCAAGAGAAGCACACAGTATAAATTCAGGGTGAGTTCCTAGCCGCTCCGCCTGACTCGAGTTTCTTCTCCCCGTTCCAAAGACCTTCACCTCCACACGGATTCCTGAGCCTGAAATTGTGAAGTCGTGTCACCCTTCTCCTCAGTAGGCGCCAGTGACTCCCTGTCACCTCCAGGACCAAACACAGACTATCACTTACCCTACAGGTCCCATTTCTCGTCATGTCGCAGGATCTTGTCTACACCCCTTCCTCTGCACTCTCATGGTCACTGCTCTGGTGCCTGCAGGCCCTCATCACCTAGATAGTCACCAGGAAGCCGCTGGTTGTTCTCCCTGCTTCCACCTCCAATCCATCATCCCCTCAGCTGCCATCATGATTTCCCATAATGACCACATCACCCCTTACCCAGTATACTCTAGTGGCTTCCTAGCTCTGGAACCAAATTGAAAATGCTGCTCAGCCAAAGCTGCCTACAACCTGGCCCCTTCCCATCTTTCCAGGGGTGATTAAACATCAGCCCATCCCTCCAGCCCAGATCCTGCTCTTCTTGCCCATCTTCACACACGGCACTTAGGTGGCCATGATACTTTTTGTAAACTGTTTGCTGTGCTCTTTTATGGAGTCCTGTCCCATTCTTAGGAAGGGGAAGGTGAACTTCCCAAGCCTCCCCAAGGGCCATCTTCCATGCACCCCAGGAAACAATAACAGGATCGAAGTCAGAAGCAAATGACTTCCATCCTCCCAGACCGGAGGGTGTCCAGAGCTGTGGCCCTGATCCCTTCCCCTCCTCGTGGGCCTCTTTCCTTTTCCCTTCCTTTCTTCTCTTCGTTCTTTGTTGCTTTTTCTCTCTCGATGTTCCTCCTCTTTCCTGCTTTCTCACTTCTTTTTCTTCCTCTCTTTTTCAAAAATTTCTGTCTTTTAGTTCTGCAGCCGATGGCACTTAAGGGCCTGCTGTCTTTTGCCCTGATAATTGAGGGCAAAGAAGCTTTCAAGGTAGGGATAGGGATTTGACCTTGATTTCATTAATATGGAGAACTACATAAGGAAACTCCCCCCACCAATGCAGGTCAGTGCCTTCTCTGCAACTTCTGGTCTCAGAACCATTAAAATGAAATACAGGGTGGTGTTTGGTAGGCGAATAATGCAGTAAGGCCTAGATGCATTGATGACCAGGATGTTGAGATTATCCAGTAGAAGACAGCACTGTGTTGTGAGGACCAGCCTTGGAGTCAGGAAGACCTGAGGTTGGGTCATGCCTGACACTCACTGCCCCAAGCAACTATTTCCAACTTCTCATTAGAGAAGAGACAGATCAGTATCAGTGGGGAGAACTTTTAGTTCTCTAAACAAACACCCTGGGTTTTTGCCACACTGATGGACCTAGACCAAAAAAAAATTATTGAATTTTCCCTCCTCCTCCTCTTCCCTGTGTCCTCTATGCAGCATTCTATCATAGTATTCTTCTCATAGCCAAGGTTTTTTTGAATAAAACAATATTTGATGTTCAATTTTCAATATAATACTCTTCAGTATTTAGCATTTGAATATTGAGTGGAAGAATGCCCCCTCCTTGAGAGCAAGGACTATTTCATTATTGTGTGTACTCCTAGCTCCTAACACATAGTAGGTACTTATTAATAGTTGTTGACTGATTGATTTTTATCCTTTCTCCCTATGAGGTTTGGATGGCTGTTCTATCTAAATGCATTTTATTTTTATTATTTTGGGGAAGAATTTGCACATACTCCTAGCAATGTAGGGAATACTTCATTTTCCACTGATTTCCCCACTGCCGTTAATATGTTACAGAGGGACAGGGCTTTAATGTAAAGGTTTTCCCCAAACTTTGATATATGCTGCTGAACACATACTTGTCCTATCACTCTTCTTCCACAAGATGGCACCAGCAGCCCTTTCTTTTTGCTCAGTGGAAGTTCCTCCCAAATTTTCTTCCCATCTCTTTTAATGATTGGGTATTTTCATTGCTCTTTTGGCTTGGAATAACTCTTCAAGGGCTTCCTTTTACAAATGAAACCACTGTATAAATGGACCTCAGTTCCTTGACTGGCTGTGATTATTTAGCAAAATTAGGAAACAAAGCACTTTAATGAGTTTAAAAAAAAAAAGCTCAGTACTTTGGTCCTCAATACTGAAACTCTGTGAGCTCCTTCCTATGACACTATAATAATTAGGCTGGAGAGAATGACAATTTCAAAAGCAGAGCCTAATTATGCTTTGGACAGCCTTGACAAAATGTAAGAGAATTGAAATTCCTGGATGTTTGTCCATTTTATAGTAAAATTGCCATTGGATTAGAGATAGAGGAGACCGTGTATATCATCATAAGGTGTCTCTCTGTTAAGCCCCGGTGTAGGGTTTGGGGTACAGTGAGCAGCTGGGTCGGTAGGAAGATGCTCCTAGGAGGATGGTCTCCACCTTTGACTTAATCAGTGTGTGTGGGAAGTCCCCATGTGGAAATCGATTCGATTTATGGATGTTTGCAACTGGTCTGCAGCGTCGAATCTTAAAACACAGGGTGGTCACCAGCCAGTATGGATCTGAGGCAGGCGTGGAAGCCGGGTCTTTCTGACCGCAAGGTTACCCTCTCTCTGCTAAACCACTCTGGTGATGGGAAAGTCAGTAAGCTTTCTCCATCTTTCCCTAGTGGTTGAGAAGTCAGAAGGAACCACTTAGAGCTCTGTGGATTTTGTCAGCCCACTGGGCCACGCTCACTAAGGCACGTCCTAAGTGGAGGTTTATATGTCACTTTTTAAACACATGGCAGTCTTAAGTCACTAATTCTAACAATATAACCAACAATTGATGCTCATAGATTTAGATCTGACGAGGATTGTAGATCATTATCATCATTATTGCTATCACTTGTATAATGCTTTAAAGTTTGCAAAGTGCGGATATTGTCGATATTATCTCATTTGCACCTCAATGCAACCCTGGGAAATAGGTGCTATTGTTATCTCAGTTTTGCAGAGGAGGAAACTGAGGCAAACAGATTAAAGGACTTGCCTAGGGTCGCACAGTATCTGAATTTGAAATCAAGTCTTCCTCACTCCAAGTCCATTATCCCCATTATACAGATAAGAAAACTGAGGCCCTCAGTGATTACATGCTTTGTAAAAGGGCGTATAGGTCAGTAAGGCATTACTGCGACTCACATCCAAATTCCGATCTCTTTCCATTGTGCCCTGGATTCCTGTGGCTTTCTTGTTCATGTGTCCTGGTTCTTTTATCTCAGCCATTGAAGTGACATAGCTGGTTTTGTTCTCCAGGAATTCCTAGGTTTCACACTGATAATCTCTTTTTTCCTTTTCATTATTCTAGTTAATTGCTTCAAACGTGGAAGGAAGAAGCTGTCCAAGTGAAGTTTTGGTTTGTACCACAAGTCCTGACAGACCAGGACCCCCGACTCGACCCTTTATTAAAGGGCTAATTACACCTTACGGCTTTAGTGTAAAATGGGGTAGGTGATTTTTTAAAGAAATCTGGTGTAGGGGAAGCTAGGTGGCGCAGGGGATAGAGTACCAGCCCTGAAGTCAGGAGGAACTGAGTTCAAATGTGACCTCAGACCAAACACTTGACACTTACTAGCTGTGTGACCCTGGGCAAGTCACTTAACCCCAATTGCCTTTAAAAAAAAGAAAAGAAAAAGAAAGAAATCTGGTGTAAAATTACTTATTTTAATAGATTACCCCAGCTGGAGTTCATTCTGGCTTCAATGGTGACACCTACTGGCAGGACAAGATATTACACCTCCATTTGGTCTTTGTAAACTCTAGGCAGTTTGAATGTGGATTTTTATTTATGCATGTGTGTATCCACCTACACCTTTACAAGAAAACAGATGGTCATTTGTGATTTTCTTGTAGCCAGACCTGTGATTTCCCAAGTTTAAGGAGCTCTCTTTGCCAATACAGGATGGCACCTTGTGATTGTCTCAAAAAAAAAAAGACCCAAAACACTTTATTGACGTGGAGGGACATGCATTTCAACTGAACCAAGTAGATAAGTAGAAGTCAGTGTATACCTGGATACTCCCCTGGAAGATGTCTAGAACAATCGAAAATGTGCAGGGGTGGGGAAATGAATAGGTGTTGATGTTAACATCTTTGACCTTTATCAGTAATAATGTCACCTCACCTTAGAGTGTAGCAGCTAAGTTACAGTTGAGGAAACTGAGGCTTATAAACGTTAAGTGACTTGCCCAATGCGCAGTTGGTTAAAGTGCCTGAGTACAGATTTGAATTCAGACCTTCCTGACTTTAAGAGCTATATGCGAAGGAGAATTCCACATAGAAATCTCTCTGTAAAGAAAATCTCACTGGAAAGAAAACATGTGTTCCTATTAAGGAACTATACCTTCAGAGGCATTAGTAATCAATCAGTCAATCAGTAAACATTAATTAATCACCTTCTGTGTGCTAGGCACTATGCTAAGCACTCAGGATACAAAAAGAGGAAAAATAGTCCCTGCCCTCAAGGATCTTACAACTTAATGATAGGGACGGCAAGCCAACAGACACAAATAAGCTGTGTACAGGAGATAATGAAGGCACTAGAATTAAGGGGTTGGGGAAGGCTTCCTGTAGAAGGTGGGATTTTAGTGGGCCTTAGAGGAAGTCAGGGAGGTCAATAATCAGCACAGGCTTAGAGGACAGTCAGAAAGCCAAAAGATAGACAGTCTTGTTGTGCTGAACACCCAGGATGCCCCAGAGCTAGGTTTCAACCACAGATTTCCCCCTTAGTAAATTGTTTCCAATCTCCCCTTTGAATTCCATTTCTTTCCCCCCCAAAAAAAAGTTTGTCCTTGGTGACTTGGGAAAATTACATAGAGACAATTGTGGAAATAAAATAAAATCTTTCATCTGCACCTAATGAGACATTTGCTCATGTTTCAGATCCTCCTAAGGATAATGGTGGTTCTGAAATCCTTAAGTACTTACTGGAGATCTCAGAGGGACATTCAGAAGGTAAAGTTAATTCAGTTATAGACAACTGGCATTTATTAACCACTGGCTGTGTGCAAGCCACTCAGTGAGGCACCTACTCTACAAAGACAGAAATGAGACGGTACCTCGACTCAGTGATACCATTCTGACATTGTTCTTAGAAAGAACATCTCTGGCATCTTCCCTACGGCTCCATTCACCATCCCTGTGACTTCCCAGATGCCCCCTTCTTGGCCACCAATACTCTATGCGCATTAACTACCCATGTTAGAATGTAAAGGGGTATCTGCTAACCTTTTTTTTCCCCCAAAGTACCTCACTGAGGAGGCTTGAAGAGAGGCTGGGAGGAGATTATTTGGACTCCTTACCATCACTGCAGCCCTGTATGAAACCACCCCATCTCTTAGATGGAAAGCTTTTAGTAGGCCCTGGACCTTTTGGAGCAAAGAAATGAACCTTATTTCAGTTGGCTGGTTGATTTCTTTCTTCTTGTTTTCCTTTCTCAGTTGGAGTATATTTCTTTCTTTCTTTTTTTTTTTTTGAGACCTACCTCTCCTTATATTTCATGGGCTAGATATGTGGGGGCTACTGTGGGCCTGATCCCACTGTTCATGGGCATGTAAACTCGGACCTGGTTTGTTTTCCAACCTGGATCAATTTACTCCTCCTTAGGCAGCCCGAGGACCCCTGGGGACTCAACCTTATTAGTACAGTCACCTCATTGGCTTTTGCCCTATTGCATCTCAGAACAGCCTCGGCCTCCCCCAAGCAAGGATCCTAAGCATGTGCCACTATGCCCAGCTGGACTTGACTTCATGATAATAGCAAAAGAATTCTGTGGAATTGAAAGAATCACAGACTCTGTTCAAAGCTTAATTTGCTTTTTTAATAAGAAAACTTATCTGGATTTCTGAATCTTCACATTTTCTGAAAAGCCCCGTATGTGGCAGGGTCACTTAAGCATGGCTAAATGTTCTTGAGGAAATCATGAATTTATAGAATCTATAACCCAAATATTGACAGTCTATTTGCATTTCACAATCTCTGATAAAACTCATTGGAAGTCTTTGGATGTTTGAAATTTAAGGATTTTCCCAATAGGTAATAAAGTAAAGGATTAAATAATTATCTAGAAAATTCATTTGGTATACTAGCCCATTTGGATTATATTCTCTTGCCACCACCCCCAGTCTTCTTATTCCTATATAATAATAATGGCTTACGGTATTATACTTCTCAGGAGTATTTTCATTTTAAAAGAGGACAATGCTTTGTCCAAAGGATTGACTTTTTAATGGTGGAATTTCCAACATTGTGGAACCTGGATCATTGGAGAGACCATTTTGACACATTCTAAACATGGGAAAAAAGACCTTGCTGGCCCATCTGCAATTAGCCCATATAGTTTCATCTTATAGGATCCTAGATCCAAGGCTGGAAAGGACTTTAGAGATGTCCAGCCCAACCTTCTTAATTTACACCTGAGGGGAAGGAGAGGAGCTATGACTTGCCTGAGTTCAGAGAGGGAGTAAACACCATAGACAGTGTCAGAACTCAGGCTTCTGTCTACTTAGAAGGCCAATTTGAACCACAAGCAATTCTAGGTAGAGACTTGTTTTCTATCACTGTTTTAATATTTTCTTTGTTTTTCTTTTCTTCTGACTCCATAATTACTTATTTCTTAGGCTTCCCAGTACCCAAGGGTAATTCCATGGGAATTCAATGGCTCTCAAAATACAACTATATAAATGCTAATTATTGCATTCAACATAATTAAGTAATTAAAATGATACCTTTTTTAAAAGCTAAAAAAATAGAAATGTGAAAGTAGAGCATGTCATCAGCCCTCTTATCAGATAGGAAGCCCAGCTTGATTTAAAAGGAAAAGTCAAACAAGTGAAGGTATTCGCACCAAGTGTGAGTCCTCTTTGTCTTTGTGTATACCCAGTTTCCTGAAGGAGTCAGGAATGGGTTGACCACTCATCACATCAATCTTCTGTTATAGCAAACCAATGGGACGTGGCGTATAGCGGCTCCACGACGGAATACACCCTCACTCACTTGAAGCCAGGCACTTTGTATAAACTCCGGACGTGCTGCATCAGCACTGGTGGACACAGTCAGGTGGGTGTCGTGTTTCAAGAAGGAAAATAATTAAGAATTTTGTCTTTGGTCCCGTTTTGATGAGCCTTCTCTGGGGCCTCTTGATTAGATTCCCAGGTTGGCTCTTTTAGAAGTCATGTACTTTGATGAGAAGTACCTCACGTGCTGTTCATTTGGGCCCAGAGAGTAGAATTTCTGGAAATGTTCTTTGGTTTTGAAGTGTCCAGAACTACACGTGAACAGTGATTCCCATCTGGTAGAGCTGCTGGTTTATTCATTCCTTAAAAGACGCTGGATCATGCTTTTTACAAAAGTCAGAGGATGAACTCTGGCTAATCCTAACAGTAACCAGAGAAGACGGATGTTTCCAGTGCCCTTTGCTTCATGTTTAAATAAGTAAAGAAAAGACACGAACAATGACAACACTGTTAAAGGAATTATGCTTTAAAATTTCATACACCTGTCTCCTTGGAGTTAATGACTTTTGTTATTAGGAAGAAGGGATTGAAGAGGAGAATATTTGAGATATTTTTCTCCTACTCAAGGGGAACTCATCAGTCAGCCAACAATCATTAATGAAGTACTTACTATGTGCCAGGCACTGTGCTAAGTGCTCGGAATACAAAAAAAAAAAAAGGCAAAAACATGTCCCCTGCCCTCAAGGAGCTTACATTCTAACAGGGGAGAAAGCCTAGAGTGTAAATGGAGGTGACCTCAAAGGGAAAGCACTGTGTGTAAGGCAGGAATGGGGAAGGAGGTTGGGCCAGACCAGGAAAGGCCACATATAGAAGACAGAATTTGAGCTGCCTTGAGAAAAGCAAGGAGGTAGAAATGAAGAGGGAGGAGTGTCCCAGACATAGAGGCAGCCAGTGCACATGCCCAGAGTTGAGAGATGGAGTGTTGTAGACCAGTACCGTCAGATTATGGAGTACGTGAAAGGTGGAATAAATATAAGGAGATGGAAAGGGTAGGAAGGGGCCAAGTTATGAAAGGCTTTAAAGAGCTTCTGTTAGGGAGAAACTAGAATTTATTGAATGGCCTGAGCTTTAGAAAAATCTCTTTGGCAGAGAAGGGGATGAATTGGGGTGAGGATGGCCTTGAAGCAAGACCAGCCAAAAGGCAATTGCAGTGGTCCAGGAATAAGCTGGTAAAGGACTATACCAAGGTGGTGGTTGTGGTCACGTGGGAAGGGAAGGAGGGAGGGAGGGAGGGACAGAGTTAGTAAGTGCCTACCAGGCACTGTGCTAAGTGGGTTACAAATATCTCATTTGACAATGTGTAAAGAAATGGGAATGATGTAGAGATAGGAGGTGTTGTAAAGGTAAGAACAATAAGACGTGGCGGCTGATTGAATATGTTGGAAGAGAATAAGGAGTCGGGGATCACACCAAGGGCGGACGCAAGCCTGGCCGGCTAGAAGATGGGATTCGGTTTTATGCTGTTCTTCCCCTTCTTGATTTTATGTATTTTCATTTCCCTCAAGTATAAGGCCACAATTGGAACAAAGATTCTTTTCCAGACAATTTCCAAGTGGAAAGAAAACAAGAAAGGTGATTCTTATATTGTAGCAGCTCTCATTTCTTTCAGAGTGAAATTGTCCAAACAAAATCAATGGATATGTATTGAGTACCTTCTGTGGGCAGGGTTCAGTGCCGGGCTCCATAAATGCTTTTGTTTGGCCTTGTACAAAACCTTAATTGTGTATCAGTTAAAGAACAGCATAATTCTCTCTGTCTTTACCCTATCCCAGTTCCTTTTATAAAGGAGAAGATCAATTTTTCTATCAATGTTATTATGTCTCCTATAGCTAGATGATGTCAGCATTATCCATAGTTCCATCTTTAGTCCTCTTCTGTGCCTATTTATGATCTGTGTGAGGGCTATTAACCAAATATTTAAGGAAAAAATAACTCTAGAAGAAATGGTTTAATTGTAAATAGTAAACTTGGCTAGGCTATTGGGACCTTCTCTTCTGTCACAGTGAAGAGTCTTTCTGATTTTGAGTTTAGTAAAAATAAATTTGTGTTTAGGGTATCATCACTTAACCAACATATGTTTTCCAAATTGGCTTCAGAAATTGTTCATTCTGTTTGGAACAGCTGCCCCGTGGCTCTTACTGCCTCCTTAAACAGATTCAGAAATGACTTGCTGTGAAAAAATCAGCCCATGTTTGTCTTTGTCATACGCTCCATGCAGAACACGCTGTTTGTGGTGTTTACGTTCCTAAGAGATGAAGAAGTGACTGTCCTCCCTTTTCCCTACAGTGTTCTGACAGTCTACCCGTCCGTACACTCAGTGTTGCACCAGGCCAGTGTCGACCCCCAAGGGCGTTGGGGAAAGCAAAGCACAAAGAAATTCATCTACAGTGGGGTAAGTCATTAACGAGGGGCATTGTTGTCTTGGGACAATTGAAGGCTTTTCTAGCAAGTGGTTTGAAGTTCGGAGGATTGTTAGGGGGAATTTAGAAGGGTTATGTCCCATTTTTAGTTGTGAAAAACCCAAACTCACAATAATGCAGATGTTCTGATAGAAAAACCCTTTTTTACTCTTTGTGTGTGTAACTGCTTGTGGGGGTGGAGCAGGGGTGGAAGGTATAGCCCTGCTGGTCCGTGTCAGGTGAGAATTGGGTCAAACTTCCATGTCAATTCTTGTCCCTTCTCATTTTTGTGACATCCTAAAGTGAACGGGGATATCTTTGTGCCTGTCTTTAAATCTGGATATGGCTTCTCCTTCATCACCCACACCAAGTGCTTGGAGGTTGGCCAAAGAACTTTGATTCATAAGCCACACTTCCATGGAGCTGCCCACTCTGGTCCTCTCCCAGGATGGGACATATCCAAATGGAATGAGAATCAGATTCATTGAGAACCTCTTATGTACAAGGCCCTTGTCTAGCCTTGTCTTTCTTGTCCAGCCTTGCTCCTCAGTGACATAAGCTGTGTCTTTAGACATTCAAGCCAGTCAGGTGCCTACTGTGCACCAGTTAAATTCAGGAAGCCCATGTTGAGCCCCTACTGTGGGCCATGCATCATTCTAGTTTCTCCTTGGACACCTCTGTTGTTTTTTTTAATTTGAGTGGCATCCCACACATTAATATACAGAAATGCATGTGATTTGTGTGGGTTTATTTTATATGCTGCAACTTTGCTAAACTTGTTTGTTATTTTAAGCAAGACTCCATTAGGCTCAAGAGATAGAAAGACAAAAACAGTAACGGTCACTGCTCTCAAGGCGCTTACATTCTGCGGAGCATGTTCATATTATAGTAAAAAAAAAAATCCTAATGAGTACTGATTTCAAAGCCTGTTCCCTGCCTTCCCTCCAAAAAAGAGAGACTAAGTCAGTGAAATTCTCCGAGTAGGGTTCAGGTCACCATCAGGAAAGCTATTGAGATATGGACTCAAGGGACGTCCAAGATCAGTTAGTCAGCAAACATTTATTAAATATCTGCCAAGTGCCAGATACCATTGGGCACTAAGGAAAGTATAATCCTTGCCCTGGGAGAGCTTACATTCTGACAGTAGAGTCCACATCTACCCTTCTATTTATGCCTGTAATACATAGAATAATGTTTGGCACGCACTAGACACTGAGTCAGTGTTTGTTGATTGATTGATCGTACCATTTGGGGAACATTAAACTTCTGAACAGTCTGCACAATGCTGCTTTTACGAATAGGATTGAAGATGGAAGTCCTGTTTTTTTGAAAGGTTATGCTAAAAAATCCAATGTGATTAGGTTAACTAGGGGAAGAAGAGTGTTCTATGGGGGGAAATGTCTGTCTTCCCAGATGTTCCTTCATCAGAAAGTGGCTGTGAGGTGTCTGAGTACAGCGTAGAGATGACTGACCCTGAAGACGTTGCTTCTGAGGTGTATCATGGGCCTGATTTAGAATGTACAGTTGGAAATCTTCTCCCTGGAACTACCTATCATTTCAGGTTGAGAGCCTTGAATGATGGAGGGGTAAGTTGAATATCCTGTAGTGTATTTGTAATAATTAATATTTGTAATATTGTAATAATTAATATTGTGTGCCCACCAAGGTCATTACCTTGATCAGGTGACCAAACCTCCCTGGACCTCGCTTTCTTCCTCTGTAAATGACAAGGTTGGATCAGACAATTTATCCAAATTCTTGGGGAACATCCCAATCTTCCCAGCATATTGAGGCTATGTTAGCTATGTCAGAGATTGGGGCTAAGACCCTCCTCTATGGCCTGTAGCCAACGCTGACTTTTTTTTTCTTTTGGAAAGGCATTCAAGGCATGATAGTCTTCATTTTTTGAGAACAGAGGGACAAGTTTTGTTAACCCCCTAATGCATTTTGTGCATTATAAATAAATGCATTCCTGTGTTGTTTTAAAGATAAGAGTCTCAGCAGTATGACCACCAGTTCAAAGTCTTACTCATCTGCTGAGTGAATGGACGGTGCCTATTCCCAAGAAATACATTAAATTGCTGGTGGCTAGCTGCCCTAAGCAGCAGGGTCACTACGAACCATTGCAATAATAGAAAACTTTAAATAATTCAGAAAATGGGCACATTACTGCAAAATCTCTCTATGGACATTAGTTTTGAAATTGGAAATACCCAGAATTAGATTTCTGAGAGTTTTCATATTCATTAAAAATTAAACATCCATAAGTATCTGTGTTTGTTTTTATTGGCATCCCCTGAGGAATATTAAAGCAGATTTTTTAGCCAAACAGCCAGCTGAAAAGTGAATGTGTCATTCAGTTGTATTAGGTCCATTTAAAATTTTGTCTCTAAACCAAGCTGCTTTTCTGATATCTTATTAAGGGAGACATTTAGAAACATGTTTCTATTGTATCCTCAAATATGCTTGTTGGAGCGTTAGAAATATACATCAGGGAGGTGGACACGCGTGGATCAAATAAACTAGGACCTTACTGTAAGTATTCTGGCTTAAGAATCCACCACTGGCTAACATTGAAATTAACTAGATGATGCGGCCATTAAACAAGACGTTTGGGTTTAAGAAGTGATCTTTGCCTTTTCACTGCAGGGTTCTAAGCAACTATCCATGCCATGTTTCCAATAAAGAGCTACAGATTGTTTTTTGAAAGAGTAGACCCAGACAAAGGAATATTGTTTCAAAATAGGCACTGTTGTTGTGGGTATGGTGATTTCTCCAGTAGAGCCATGCAATTTTTTTTTCTCAGGGTGAGAAACAAAAACTTCCCCTTTCCTTCTGAAGGGAAGCGTTACTGACTTCTCACTGAAAGCCTCAAACATTCTTTAGGGTTTTTTTTTTCTTCTCTGCTTCCCTCATATTCACTCTTTGTCTTCCATTTAGAAGATTCTTCCACCATCTCCCTCTTTGGCCTCCTGTTCCCAGGCTGCCTCTTGAGCTCTGTGCTGGCCACCATCCAGAGAGCTGGGAGAGTGACCTATAGAAGACAGAAAGTCAGAGTGGAAGCAGCTTAGAATTACTTCTATAGAGCACGATTTTTTTCCCCAAGTAATTCTTACCTTTCCAATGACCTCTGCCCAGAAGTCTGAATATCCATTCTGACTCCTAGCTGAATTTAGATCAGATGAACCAAATCTGAGTGGATTTATAGGTCTTGGTCATTCTCAAAAGACTTTTCCGTTATGGCTCTGTGCTTGCAAAGATGTTGCAGGTAGATCCTTAAAGTTTGCGTTCACTGGTTGCCAGGTTGTTGCAGGTACACCTTTTTTCCTATTGATCTTGGCATATTCCAGGTTTGTCATTCACACTATGCCTTCAGACATGCCGGTATTTATATATTTGTATGTGCTTCTTTTTCTAGTATGGTCCTTATTCTGAGGCATCAGAAATCACCACCGCAGCAGGGCCCCCTGGGCAATGCCGAGCACCTTGTATTTCCTTTACACCTGATTCAGGTGTCCTAGTAAGTTGGGAGGTAAGTCAAGACCCCACTGGAACCCAGTTTCTGGTTTCTATGTCACCAACCCCCCCAAATGTACACAGTCATGATGCATTAAGAGCTAATATAAAAGGGGTTCAAATCTCACCCCTAATGATTACTTTGGTAAATCACTTAACCTCTTTGGGCCTCAGTTTCCTCATCTGTAAAATCAGGGGTAGGACCTCTGAGGTCCTTTCCAGAGGCAAATCTATTATCCTATGATTTATTTGTTCACCATTTCTCATTCTGAACACTTTAAAGAGCTTCTTACCAGTTTTTAAGATAATTTCAAGTGGTGATTGCTTTTTGCTGTTCAAAAAACCAGAGAATTAGAACTCCTCCTTTGAATTAATTTTTGAATATATTGGTTTTATGTAAGGTGAAGTGGTATCTTCAGTCAGTCAACACACCTTTATGAAGCCCTTGTTACAAGCATTTATGAAGTGCTCATTGTGTGTCGGGTTCTGTGCTAAGAGCTGGAGTTACCAAAAAAAGTCCCTTCCCTGAAGGAACTCACATTCTAGTTTCTTCAGAAGGTTTGCAGAAGGATCCTTAAGCCATGAGAAGAGAAGGGAATGGCAGGAGGGGGGTGCAGAGGAGGGTCATCTAAAATGAAATTATTACTGATTGTCATTGTTATTGAGTGCTAAGAGCCTGAAGATCATCCCTACGGGTTGAATGTTACTTTCTCATCTGTCTCAGTTTTATCGTATGATCTGCATCCTTTCATCTTCAGTCCTAAATTCTCATTAAAAGGAGTACATCAGCTTACAAGTTGAAAGGCCCTGGGTGGGTAGAGTTTGCTGTTATTTTGGGGTTTTGTTTTTTTTTTAACATCTCATAGTAGTCCCAGATAAAATCAGCAAGCCAAGGAGTACCCCTCTCTCTCTCCTTCCCCCCTACGATGGGTTTAGCCAGTCCAGTGTGAACAAAACAAGACTTGATTTTAAGTGCAGTTACTTACCGGTGAAATCTTCTCTTTTCCAGAGCCCCGAAATCTCTGGTGCGGACATCTCAGAATATAGATTGGAATGGGGAGAGGATGAAGAATCCCTAGAACCCGTGTATCATGGGACAGAGACCAGTTTTGAAATAAAGGAATTGTTGCCTGCTGCACATTACTGCTGTAGACTGCAGGTAAGTCATTCTCCTCTTGCTCAAAATGCAGAAGGACTTCTTAACATTTTAAGGAAGGGGATGCTTCAGTAGGTAGTAAATATTCCATGATTAGAAGTGATTGAGCAGAAGGTGAACATAGGGAAAGGAAAGGGGAAAGGAATAAGCATTTGTTAAATGCTTCCTGTGTGCCAGGCAGGGGGCAGCTAGGTGGTACAGTGACCAGATCTGGAATCTGGAGAACCTGAGTTCAGATCCTGCCTCAGACACTTACTAGCTGTGTGACCCTGGGCAAGTCATTTCACCCTGTTTGCCTCAGTTTCCTCATCGGTCAAATGAGCTGGAGAAGGAAATGGCAAACCATTTTAGTATCTTTGCCAAGAAAACCTCAGATGGGGTCAAGAATAGTCAGACGTAAACAAGGAAGATGTCCGTTATCATCACTGTTGTTCAATATGGTACTAGAACATTAACTTTAGCAATAAGAGAAGAAAAAGAAATTGACGGTATTAGAATAGGCAAAGAAGAAACAAAGCTATCACTTTTTTTCATAGATGACATGATGATATACTTAGAGAATCCTAGAGAATCAAGTGGAAAACTACTTGGAATAATAAACAACTTTAGCAGAGTTGCAGGCTATAAAATAAATCCACATAAATCATCAGCATTTCTATGTATTACCAACAAAGCCCAACAGCAAGAGATAGAAAGGGAAATTCCGTTTAAAGTTACTGTAGACATTATAAAATATTTAGGGGTTTGCCTGCCAAAAGAATAGTCAGATGCGACTGAATAGAAACATGTGCCCAGTATGGTGATAAGCACTTTAAAATGATCTTCTCCTTCCCTTGAGCCAAACAACAACCCTGTGAGGTCGGTGTTATTATTATTCCCATTTTGCAGTAAGGAAACTGAGTCAGACAGAGGTTAAGTGACTACCCAGAATCACACAGCCATGCAAGTGTTGGGGCCAGATTTACACAACACTCTTTAGAATTTAATCTGAAATATCCCCATTTTTTTTCTGTCACTCTCCCAAGGCCAGACAATCAGTAAAACAGTAAATCCAGCCCTGATTGAGAGCGTTTACCAACTTTCGAGGTATAAATGCTCATGCTGAAAATTGAACATTTGGCTATTACTGACCAGTGTGTGCTGACTCCAGTGCACCCCTCATTCTGATCCTGTGTCCACTTTTGTAAACCTTCCAGTGCTATGGAAAAGGGATTTGCTCTTATAAGTTACTTTTCAGTCAGGTAATACTATACATGACCCCTTTTATGGTTTTCTCAGCAAAGATACTGGAGTCATTTGCCATTCCCTTCTCCAGCTTATTTTAAAGATGAGTAAACTGAGGCAGATAGTGTTAATTGACTTGCCCAGGGTCACACAGCTAGTAAGTAGTGTCTGAGGCTAGATTTGAACTCACAAAGATGAATCTTCCTGGCCTAGCTCCCTCTGCACTATGGCACTACCTAGCTGTCCCCATTATAAGTTGTTACTGTTGTATTTCCATGTCACTTTAAGGTGGATGGAGCATTTCCCTCACACTAATTCTGTGAGATAAGTAATGTAGGTTTTACTGTCCTTATTTTATAGAAGAAGAAAGTAAAGCTCAGGGAGGTCAGATAACTTGTCCATAGTAACATAGTGTCAGAGGCAGGATTCGAACCCAGGTCTCCTGACTCTAGTACCATGATGCTTTCCTCCTTACTCTATGTGTTGCCACTGTGTTATAATGATGTTGTTATTACATTGATGGAGATAGTGTGGTGTGGTTTATAGCGCACTGCGTTTGGAGTCAGGAAGATCTGGATTCAAATCCTGCCTCTGACACTCACTAGCTTTGTGACCCTGGGCAGGGCACTCTGTGGTTCATGCAACTCCCAAGGATTTACCTCCTAAGTCCTGTCATCCGTGGGATGGAGAAGCAATGCATCGAAATATACTTCCCTGGACGTCCCCTTCTTTTACCCCTCCCCTGCTTCCTAAGCATAGTTGCCCTCTTCTGTACTTGGTGTTTTCAAGAAATGAAACATTCTCCCAAACCAGATTTTCCGTAGAACTAAAGTTGACCCCTTTAAGGACCATGCATGACCTTAGTTGATTTTCACTGTTTTTTCATTGCTAAAATGAATCCCACAGCTTCCCCGCCTCCTTCACAGAGAGAACTGAATGTGTTTTGACCTTTTCTTGATGATTCCGGGCCATTATCATATGCATCATTTTAGATACTATTTCTGTCAATAACAGGGACTTGTGATTTCGTTGCTAGAGGGAACTCTCAGGTAAGAACTCCATCCTCCCAACGTACCTGGCTCTGACACCAAGAGCCTAAGAGAGATGCCCAGAGCACTCAGGTTAAGTCACACACCCTGAACTCGTCAGAGGCAGGATTCGAACCCAGATCTTACTGTTTCTGAGGCTGATCCTCTAACCACTACATCCCTGCCTTTTACACACTCTTATATATGGTACAGTACCACAGTGATACCCACAAAGGCTATTGAGATGGGTATAAGTAGTCCAACGCACCAAACAGCTACAGATGCTGGGCTTTGGGGAGTTGTATTTCTAATTGCCAATGGCACCTTCTTTTAGCGGCACCCTCCATCCCTTCCAAGCTGCCACTCCACAATCAATCAGTAAGCATTTATTAAGCACCTAGTATGTGCCAGGCACTCTGGATACCAATGTAAAAAAGAAAGACCCCCCCCTCCCCTCAAGTTGCTTTGAATAGAAGAAGACAGCAGACAAGAAGAACTTTAGGCTTAAGAGCTAAGATTGTTGGAATAATGCAGAGGATGAGAGACTGATGATCCAGACTTGGGTCCATGGCTTTCTCTGCCTGGAGGTGACGAGACCTGTCCTTTCATCTGTGGAAATCACTCCACTCTTCTGTGTCTGAGAGCCTTAGAACGTGGCCTCAGAGGTCTAGCTATGTTGGTGGCTTTCTGTCTCCAAGGCTGCTCAGCCTTGGGCTTGGTGGCAGCTTCACGGTTCCTTAGATTTAGGCCGGGAAGGCATCCGTGGGCATCTCTTCCAGCCCTGTCATGTTACAGAGGGGCAAGCAGAAGCCTTGTGCAGTTACGTGACTTCCAGAAAGGTACTGAATGGCAAAGACAGACCTTCCTGAAACACAGGGTCTCTAGTTCCATAGCTTCCCAATATTGGCTCCCTAGAGGCCTTCTGGGTGTGTGTATTTGTTAGTTTGGGGCTCTGGGTAATGCAGGTTGCTAGATGAGTAAGTAAGTTATATTTTTGACTATGATGTGCCTGGTTTGAAATGTTCCAGCGCTTTATGGGGTTAAAATGTGCCGTTTAGTAAATGCTTCTGCGAGACAGACAGACAGACAGACACACACACACACACACACACACACACACACACACACACACACACACGTCTATGTGTGTGTGTATTTATGTACTACCACCAGATGGTGATAATGAGTCGTGGTCACAAAGACCATGGACAAGCTATGGCCTTCATTGAAGCCCTCCCCACTGCCACCCCAAAATACATTTCTTACCAAGCCTAAAGAGTGCACAGATGGGATCTAGCCTCTAGCACCTGGCACATAATTTCATGGATGAAGAAATGTGACCCAGCTGTGAACAAACCATTCTTTTATTGCAGAAGCATAGATACTTTCTACCACGCCACATTATAAAGGAATGAATAAATGAAAAGCATTTATTAAGCCTTGACAATGTGCCAAGCACGGTGTTAAATGCTGGAGATATAAACACAAAAGCAAAGGTAGTCTCTGTCCTCATGTAACTTATTAGGTGGGCGGTGACCAAAGGAAGTCATTTTGGTCTGCAAAGTTATAAGGATGGTGAGTGGAGCCCAAAGAGAGTAAATTGATTTGCCTTTTCCAGGAGCAATGGTGGTGTTGACTTGATCAACTGGAAAGTGTGTGTGGAGGGAGGTAGGGGGGAGGGGGCCAGGGAAGACTGTCTACCCAAGGCAGCTGAAGATGGCCTCAGTTGAATCATAGCTGAAGATCCTGGGATGTATTCACCAATCAGGACATCAGAGGTCCGGGTGGCTGGTAAGAAAATAGCCAGGAGATGAGTAGCCCCATGAATGGAGGCAGCCGCGTGATGTGCGGTGGGCCACACGAGCCCATCACCAATCAGGAAGCAGCTGAACTTGAATGAATATGAAGTGATTGCCTGGAGTGGAACAGCAGTGTCCATGAAAGTGAGGAATACATCAGAACATACCCCTCCACTCTCTTCAGTTCCCTTGGGCATTTCTGCCCGTGATGGGGGTCGTCCCATCCTCAGGACAGACCTCAAGAGGCTTTGGCAAGTAAGGGCTTTACCCTTCCCCTAGCAAAGGAACCTGGACTAGAAGAAATTAGTAATAGGACAAAGATTTCCCTGAGTTCGTTTGTGACTTTAAAGTTATATTGATGACAGACACAAGATCTATCCGTAAAATATATCACATCTGACACTATATGACAACCTTAAATGCAATGCTCGTTTTTATTATTTAGTGGCCTTATGGTGGGTCAAAAGACCTCATATGTCATTTAAAATAGAAATACCTTATATTAGTAGATTTCTTTTAATAATAGGTCTTTCATCCAGGGGTTTAAAAACATTTTGATATGGTCAGTCTTATTTGTCCTCAAGAAATCTCTGGGTAGTTGATGAAAAGATAAATCATTCCCCTATATTTTAAAATGAAACTGGAACCCAGACTTTTTTGAGCTGGAATGGACTCTTTGGGGTCCCCTCCCCCATTTTAGAAATGAGGAGCCTGAGGTGTCTGTATCTCCCAGCCCCTAACACAGTACCTGGCACCCAGTAGGTGCTTAATTAAAGCACCTAATTAATTAAAGCACTTAATTAAAAATCGGCAGTTAATAAATGCTTGTTGAACTGAAACAGAGTCAGGATTCCGATCCCAGGTCCCCTGACTCCAAATTCAGTATCCTTTTCACTGTCACATTTCACCTCCACATTGGCATGAGATGGATATGCAAAAAATGATGGACTCTTAGACATCTCCTTGTCTAGTGCCCTGATCTCACAGGTCAGTCTGTCAAAGGTCACACAGTGGGTGGCCAAGCCCACCTGCTTCTTTTGTCTCCTAGACCAGTATCCCACAATCCCACCCAGTTTTATCCTACATGTTCATGATAAATACGCAGTTTATTATTTTTTTATTTCAACAAATTTATGATTTATTTTTAACATTTTCAGTTCCAAATTCTCTTCTCTCTCCCCCATTGGAGAGTCAAGCAAGGTGATCTCAGTTATACATGTGAAATCATGCAAAACAGATTTTCACATTTGCCAGGTACGCACAGACTTTAGAAGGAGCCTCTGTACACTGCCACCAAAAAACACGGTGTCTTTTCAGCCTCGTATGGCCTGCTTCCCTTCTTGGCATGCTTAGCTCCCAGTCACGCCCATGTCTCTGAGCTCTAGGCTCAGCTCCAATGCCGCCTTACCGCTGAGGCCTTTCTTGGTCCCCTTGATAGATAGTGACTCCCCCTCCCTCTCAGGAATTTGTATTTGAGATCTATTTTGTGTTGCATATCCCTGTACATATTATTTCCCCCAAGGAGAGTGGAATCACCTTGAAGGGAGGCATTTTTCTCTGTGTACCTAGCACGTGGCACATAGTAAATGCTTTAAAAATGCCTTACTTATTTTCATTCGTTGAATTGCCTTCTTATTTCTTTCTCAAAAATGAGAGCAAAATACTATTTTTGAAAAATAAGAATTCTAGGATCTGACTTGTAAGGGACCATCGAGGCTGCCCGGTCTGATCCTGGCTATAACAAAAATCTCCTTTACAGTGGACCCAAAAAGTGGTTGCATCCCATGCCATGATGAAGCGTACTCCATTTTTGGACAGCACTAAGTGACTGTTAATATTCATATTTGTTCCATATGCATCCCAGAGTGGTACCAGAAGCTAATAATAACCCTCAGTACATTCTGAAACCTGGGTCCAGGCTTACCAAAAGCCCTGTTTTCCCTGGATGCTGCTGGTTTTGCAATGTGTTCAAATATGGTAGGAACTCGCCGGGTAAAGGCAGTAACATTTCAGGTCATTTTTAGTGGTTTCTTTTGCTGTGTTTCTCAATCTGGGACGTGCTGGTAGAAACAGGAATGGTTTTCTGGTGTTGGCACCTTTGAAGAATGTGTTTCATGGAGGACTGAGGGAAGGATGCTGGCTGGTGTACATTTAGGCTTTTTATTTCTTGAGCTGTAGATGATTTCACTTCTCTCCAAGTAGCATCAGGTCCAGATATAGGAGAATCGGAATAAAGTTCCCTACCCCTGCCATCAAGTGCCATTCAGGGCTTCTGGCAAGTATTTTAGATTAGTTTAAAGGCCAGTAGCACTCTCAGGCAACTTAATATTTTTTTTACAAGTAACTTATTGTCAAATTAACTTTCTGTTTAAGTGTATAGCTTAAATTAAAAATATAATTAAATTAAAATTAAATTAACTTAAAAATATAATTAATTACATTTTTCTAAGGACTTTCTATATCCGTCTACGATGTCTTATTTGTTCCTCCTCTCTTATTATTATTATTATTTTTTTTTTTTTTACTCTATCCCCTTTGTCCATTTCTCTGTATTTGTATATGACTTTTCATCTTATCTAGTCATTCCCAGGATGCATGCAGATCAGTTACCAAGGCAGATTTCACCTCATGCTCTTAAATCCCATCCAAAAGGGCCTTAACATACCAGGCTGATCCCCACATGCTAAAACGTCCTGTCTTCACCCCCGACTCTTGGAAGTCGCGGCTCCTCTCAAGTCTTAGCTCAGTTTCTGCCTCTTTTGAGAGTCCTTTCTTGGGTTTGCCACTCGTGTCTCTTAGGGCCCTCTCCCACCAAAAACTGTTTGGCCTTTATCTTAAATCCTTCATCTGTCCCTATTGTTTTCCCCTGGTAGAATATATGTTTTTTGAGGGCAAGAGTTGTTTCACTTTTTTTGATGTCCCCAACACACAGCATAATGCTTTGCATACAGAAGGAGTTTAATGAATGCAGATCTAATTGAATTACTAACTTGAAACCAGAAGACCTTGGTTAAAGTGCAGGTTCTGGCATTTCCTATGAAGGTGACAGACTATAAGGAATTCATTCCCTTTCTCCTAGCCTCCACTTTCTCATCAGTAAAATTAGGGGTAATAACAACATTATCTACTTCAAGGGGTGGTTGTGAGAAAGGCAGTTTGTAAATAATCATAGAATTCATATAGCACTGGGAGGTTCACAGAACACTTTATAGCTTCCTCATCTGTACAGTGGGGATAATAATAGGACCGGCATCCCAGGGTAGGTACAAAGATCAATTGAGATAATATATGGAAAGCACTTAGCTCAGTGCCTCCATACAGTAGGTGCTACAAAAAAGGTTAGCTATGATTACTATTATAAATATAAAGCTAGACTTTTTGTGGTGGCAAAGACTTGGAAATTAAGGGATCGCACCATCAGTTGGGGACTGGCTGAGAAGTTGTGATATATGATTGTGATGGAATGCTATTGTGCTATGAGAAATGACGAAGAGGGTGGTTTCAGAAAAACCTGGGAAGATTTATACAAACTGATGCAAAGTGAAGTGAGCAGAACCAGGAGAACACTGTACATAGTAATAGCAACATTGTAACTATGACCAGCGATGGGGAAACTTAGCTACTCTGATCAAGACAATAATCCAATATCATTCCAAAGGGACCCATGATGAGAAATGCTGTCCTCCTCCAAAGAGAGAACTGATGAACTCTGAGTGCAAATTGAAGCATAATTTTGTTTTAACTTCCTTTATTTTTCTTGTTCTTTTTGTGTGTGTCTGTGTGTGTGTATTTGCAACATGGCTAATATGGAAATGTGTTTTGCATGACTTCACATGTATAACTAATGTCATATTTCTTGCCTTCACAAGGTGGAGGAGATGCAAGGGGAAAGAGAGAATTTGGAATTCAAATATTTTAATAATGAATATATTTTTACATGTAATTGGTAAATATTTAAGAAAATAAATTTTATGTGTGTGTGTATACAGACACATACACACACACACTCATCCAAAAAGAAAAAGAGAGAGAGAGCTAGAAAGAACCTCAGAGATCACGTAGTCCAACAGCCTCATTTTGTAGATAAGGAAACCAAGGCCTGGTGGGATTGATTTTCCCAAGGTCACCCAAGGAGTAACCCTCAAGAATGGTTTGACTCCAAGCCTCCTTGTTTTCAGTCAGGCTCTTTCCAGGGGTAATTATTTGATATTTGATAGATACAATGCCAACTGTCTTCTTTGTTTTCGTTTCCAGGCTAGCAATCAGGCAGGAGCCGGACCCTACAGCGACCTCGTATCCTGTCGGACCCCAGCATCAGCTCCAGATGCTGTCTCCACTCTCTACGTCCTGGAGGAAGAGACCCTCGGTGCCTACCCAACATCACCTTCCGTGTGCCTTGTACTGAACTGGGAAGAGCCGTGCAATAATGGATCAGAGATCATTGCTTACAACATTGATCTGGGAGAGAATAGCATTACAGTGACCGATGCCACAAGCTACGTTATTAAGAACCTCCTCCCAGAAACCTCCTATCGGTGAGTAGACCCTTAGGTCAGAACCACCTGGAAATCAGATTTTTCTGAGAGACCGGCACTCAGCAGTGCAGGCTCTAAAGTCAAGGATGGGTGAATATTGAGTGTTAATAAGTCAGCAGCCACATAGCAGAGTAGACAGACATCTGGTTTCATGATCAGAAAGAGTATTACCATCTCTAGTCACACCCTGACTCTGTGACTCCCATCAGCCACTTTTTGCTCTAAATCCCCTTTGAACTCTTAAAAATTCAGGCCTCCTCCCTAAAGAACTTTTGCCTATAAGTTGGTATTTTCTGCATAAGAAAGGAAAACATCTTAGTATTATCATAAAAAAATAGTTTTGACCTCAAGGACCTCCAGGGGCCCCCGGATGATACTTTGTGAACCAATATTCTGGATAACTTACATTTCAGAGAAAGTGCTGACCTGCGTTGGGAGATGGAGTTCCCTCACCTGGGATTCCCTATTCCAATGAAATCATAGGACCAGGAAGCTATTCTCTTTAAATCAGGAATGCTGAGCTAGATTTAATCAAGCATTTGCTAAAGGATTGCATTGTGGCAAATCTGCATTAGACAAGGCTTTTCTTTCCAGGGAGTTCCTGTATCTTATACCTCAGTCAAAGAGGGAGCTGGCCAAGAGTCCTTACTGATGAATCAATAACTTATTTAGCCGTTTTTATTTAAGAGTAACCTGCACAGAGTTACGAGGGGGTTGGGTTTCTCAACCCGACTTTCCACCAGTCCACAAAACCTGGTTCATGATTGTTTGAGGAGCACAATTTCAGTGATTATGGCCACGTACAAATTTAGTATTTCAAGGAGATAAAGATGTAATTTTGGTCAAAGGAACTTCTTAACTGTCCCCTAGAAATTGTAAAAAGATAACTGAATAGGTCATGATGTTCTGGGGGAAATAAGGAGTGGGCAGGGGGGTGCATTTTAGGCAAAGGGTTCACATAAAGAGCTTGTTGGGGGGTGGTGTTTTGCCTTTTAATCTTCTGCAATCCCGTATTGTTCTCACACAGAGTTTATTCTTCCTCAGCATTGCCATGAACAGAAATAGCCTCTTTAGCGTCACCCCTAATGGAAGTAATGGTGGGTTGTTTTTTTAAACTGGAGGCAGTCAGTCAGATCCTATGGGGGGTGCTTTTCCCAAATGATTTGTGACTATTATTAAAAACAATTTTTCCCACAATTGGCACCCTCAGACATTGCCAGTGGCCTTTTGCTGGGTGTATGAAATCAGCTGGAGACTACCCGGGATGTCAATTTAAAATGTGGTTGTTTTTCATCTTGTAGCTGAATTTAAAATAACTAAGGCTGTTTCCTGGTTCTGGAGGGAAAGACCATGAGTCTGGTCTCGTAGGAAACATGCTACGGATCACGCTGAAGTTTCCAGTAACAGTTTGCAGGGTCCTTCCCCCATTAGACAGAGCTCCTAGAGGACATGGACCTTCTTTGTATCTCCAGCACATAGCACAGTGCCTGACACATAGTAGGTGCTTAATAAATGTTAATTGACTGACTGACATTAGAAAACTAACATTAGCTCTCATACAAGTTAGGTGAAATTTTGACATGTTCTTGACGCCAACAGGCATTGAGTGGATAGAGAATCATTGCAGTATTTGAATCCAGGTCTTCCCAACATTGAGGTCAACTCTCTTATCCACTATACCTCATTCCTCTCATATATGTTTACATATATGTGTGTGTATATACATATACACATATATAACAAATTATATTATTTTGCACCTCTTCACAAGTTATTTGCAATTGTCCTCTTGTTCCATGTTTTCTCCTCCTAGTTACGAAGTTCTTCTGGAGTAAAAACCAATTCTTTTTATTTCTCCCCCACAAGCACAGGATTTATTGCTAGGTACCTATGTGCTAAATAAATGCCTAATGGATGGATGGTTGGGTGGATAGATAAAGAGATGGATGCATGCGCAGATGGGTGGGTGGATTGATAGAGAGATGGGTGGATGGAAAGATGGATAGAAAAGTGGATGGATGCATGGATAAATGAGTGGGTGGCTAGATAGAGAGATTGGTGGATGGAAGGATGGGTAGAGAAATGGATGAATACATGGATAGATGAGTGGGTGGGTAGAGAGATTGGTGGATGGAAGGATGGGTAGAAAAATGGATGGATGCATGGATAGTTGAGTGGGTAGATGGATAGATGAGTGGATGGAAGGAGGGCTAGAGAAATGTATCGATGCATGGATAGGTGGGTGGGTGGATAGATGAGTAGATGGAAGGATGATAGAAAAATGGATGGATGAATCAATAGATGAGTGATGGAATGGTGAATGGAAGGATGACTAGAGAGATGGATGTGTGGATAGATTGATTGATAGAGGGATAGAGATAGAGGGAAGGGTGGTTAGATGGATAGATTGAGAGATACATGGAAAGGGGAATTTGATCATTGATGATCAAATTTTATGTCATCCTTTGTGGAATAGCAGAAATTTTCTTTTGCAGAGTTATTGCATGTATTTTGAAGGACAGTATAGAGGCTTATAATCTTCTAACAAAGACAAGCCTTGAGCATCTCAAGGTAGAGGAGCAGAGATTGTACTTTTATTGGCTAATTCTTCAACCAGACTTCTCAAAGAGCATCTCGCCTGAGTCAATTTACTTCCACAATACCCTCATTCGGTGAGGAGTTAGAGTGGAGTGTAGAATCCTTAGAGAGAAACAAGTAACAGATTTTTGTCCCTGTCTTTTTACTGGCCATTTGGGGAATGACTTAAAGTCAAGTTGCTTCTCCCAGATAGAAAGCATCATTTCTTGTCCTGTGTGCTTAAATCTGATTAAATGCAAGTATTTTTTTAAGCCATAAACACGATCAGAATTCAATGACTTATCTTGTCTGGGCCTTTGTAGTAGTAACTGATTAGGAGAACATACTTTTATGTTTTATTTAAGGAAGCAATTCAGTTCAATTGAACAAGCATATATTAAGTACTTAATAGAGGCGCCAGTTGGTACAGGGGACAGAGTACTGGATCTAGAGTCAGGAAGAACTGTATTCAGATCTTTTTTAAAAAAATATTTTTATTGACATCTTCTGTTTTTTATGTCATCATTGTTATCCCTAATATCCCTTCCTTGTCCCGGAAGACCATCCCATGTGATAAACAGTATTCTTTAAAGAGGAAAAAAATCAGAACAAGTTATTGATACATTGGAAAAATCCAAAAAACATAACGTGTAACACCTCCATGAAGGTGAAGGATGGGGCACATCCTCTCATCTCTCTGATTGCAGTCACGTTTGATCTTGATAATTTTGTTACACTTGGTTTCGATTTTTCAGCGGGTCACTGTTCTTTGCATTGACATTGTTGAGGTTACTATGAATATTGTTCTCCAGTCTCTGCCAACTTCCTTCTGCATCAGTTCATGTAGGTCGTCATCATATTCATCATTTCTTACAGCACTGTCATATTCTGTTCCGTTCACATAGCAGAATTTGTTTAGCCATTCCCCATTCAATGGGCATCGACTTTGTTTACAATTCTTAGCTATCACAAAAAGTGGTGCTACAAAGATTTGGCTGTGTGGGGATATTTCTTTCTTCTTATTGATGGTGTCCTTGGAGTATAAGTCTAGTAATGGAGTCTCTGGTGTTCAGAGGGTTTGCACATTTGGGTCATTTTATTTGCATAATTCCAAATTGCTTTTCCAAAATGGTGGTTCTCCTTCACAGCTCCACCAACAATGTATTAGTGTGCCTGTCTTGCCACAACCCCTCCAACATTGACTGTTGCTAGTTTTTATCATCTTTGCTGCTTTGCAGGGTATGTGTTGAAATTTCAGGGTTATTTTGATTGGCAATTTCTCTTGTTATTAGTAATTTAGAGCATTCTTTAATGTGGCAACAAATCCTTTGCAGTTCTGCTTTTGAGAACTCTTAGTTCCTATCCTTTGACTTATCTATTGGGGAATAGCTATATGAGGTCAGATTTGTCCTCTAAAACTTACTCAAGCCAAATGACCTTGGGCCAGTCACTTTAACCTGTTTCCTCAGCTGCAAAATAGAAATAGTAATGACACCTAACTCTCAGAGTTATCGTGAGGATCAAATGAGATCATATTTTCCAAAGTTTAAAGTACTTTATGTGTGATATACCTCCTCATCCTCATCATCATCATCATCATTATTGTTTTTATTATTATTACTATCACTACTACTGTTATTACTACTGCAACATACCAGATGCCATGTTAGGTACTGGAGATACCTGGGAAAAGTAGCCCCTGTCCTCAGAGAGCTTACATTCCCCTTGCATTTTGTGTTTTTTTATATTTCATTGCTATAATCCATGCAGGCTGGGCTAATCATTGGATGATTTCTCACCTTCAGTTTCTTCACCATAGATCCTACACAATGACTTTTCACAGCTAAGTAAAAACACCAAGGCCATTTTTTATCACCAGGGAGCTAAATGACTCATCACCACTCATTAGTTGTTATTTTTTTTTTTGCAGGAATCATTATGCTTATGACATCAAGACAGTAAATGATGTTTTCAAGTAATATTGAGACACTATTTCACAAACAAGCCACTGCCTCCTCCAGTGAATTCTATGTTAAAGTAACTTTTCTTTAGAAATAAATAAGAGCCCACAAGTGGGTTTGATAGGACATTAGGGCCCAGAGCCATTTAAGTGATATGAAATAGACTAATAGCAGCTGCTCTGATGGGCACATTTCACAGAAAATGAGTAAGTCGGAGCTCAAACTCCATGTCAACCACATTTAGCATGGCTTGACTGACGCTGAAGGCCTTGCAAAGGATAATTCTTCCTAATGCTGCATGGCCACGTGGCTTATTGAACGTGTCAGAGTCAGATTTGAACTCAGAAAGATGAATCTTCCTGATTCCAGGCCAGGCGCTCTATCCGTTGTACCACCTGGCTGCCCCTGAATTGATTCTCATGCTCTTTAAAATGGGGAAATGATACACAGGATTGTGGATCTGGGAAATAATCTTACATTTGAGTATATAGTTACCAAAAGCTGCAGGGGAAAAACCTGCCAGTAAATACAAAAGTGACAGCATTAAATCACAAGTGCATTAGAGCATCTTTATGGTTAGATTTGTTCTACTCTGTTTCCTTAATTGTGGGAACCCTACACACTGCTAGAGCTATGAATTTATTTTGCTTTTTTTAAAGATATATTTTTCTAACGATATTTCAGTCTAACTGGTTTCCTCTGTAATACTATGTATTTATTTTTTGCATTAAAACCATTATTCTTCAAAGAGATCCATAGGCTTCTAAAAACCCCCGGCCTGAAAAAAATAGTGTAAAATAGTAGATATAATCTATATACAATCTATAATAGCATATGTAATATCTAATTATTATAGCAAAGCAATCTGTAATGGTAAAGAAAATAATAGTCTGTACCGCAGTTACTTGTATATTTCTCAAGCACATCTTGGAATTACTCCCAGAGCCCCTGGTGGCTATTAGCTCTACAAGTATAGACTCTGTTCTGGGGCCCGACAAAAAAACCATAAGACTAGAATACAGAAGATGGGAACCGAGAAGAGACCTGGACTTCCCCCTACCCCCACCTTTCTTACCTATCATTTGTCAGCATCTGCACTAAAGAGAAAGGAGGAAGAGGCCCTTCATAAAAGTCTGCAAGTGGAGAGCTGGGGAGATGTTGGCAAACACTGGAAGGAGGAGAGGGGGAGAGAGAGAGAAAGAGAGAGAGAGAGAGAGATCTTTCCTGCTTACCTGTGCTCCCCCAGCGGAATATTGGCAGATTCACTGTGTCCACAGGTGTTATGAATGCAGTAGAAAGAACCCCCTTCAGAGAGGGCATGTTTCAATCTGACTAGCACGAGGCCTTTTGGAATGGGGTCTTCCATCATACTTTATCCTATACAACTTATTTGCTGGTGTTTAAAGAGCTATGTTCTGGTCTGTGGGATTGACATTAGTTTTAAATTCAGCAGAATATGCTATTATATGTTGCTTTGATGTAACAAGTATATATTACACATACTATTATAGATTACTTTGCTATAATGATTATATATTGTACTTACTCATATATTGCCATGCTCTTAAATTCAGCAGAATATAAGCTTCTTGAGGGCAGGACTGATTCCTTCATTTTTCAGATCTATGTATCCTCATTATTTGGCACTAATGCTTTAGACATAGTAGATGCTTAAGCACTATACAGGCAGTCCCAAAAGTCTTAGTGCAGTTTTAAGCTTTAATTACTTAAAACTGAATCAAAACTTTTGGGACACCCCATGTAAAACAACAACAGTAATAATAATAGCTAACGTTTATCGTGGCATTTTGAAGTTTGCAATGTGCTTTGCGCATATTATCTTATCTGATGTTATCCCCATTTTACAGATGAGGAAACTGAAGTAGACGTAGACATGAGTTGCCCACGGTCACACAGCTGCTCTCTGCTCCGTGATTAGAACCCAGGTCTTGTAAACTCCCTAGTCTAGCACTGTATCCCCGTCAGGCTGCCTCTCTTATTATCATTATTACCACAGAGGACAATAATAACAGCTAAAACCTTAATCGGCTTTCCAGATGTTTTGCTCATTTGATGTTCACAACTACCCTGTTCACTCTCCCTATGTCCAAGCCTTTGTTCTCTCAACAGAACCTTTTAGTGGGGGGGGGGGGGTTGTTATTGGTTTTGCCTGTAGCCTCAGCCCCCCTTTTTTTTAAACAGGTTGCTTTTGACATTGGTAAAAATACTAGATAATAGAAGGCAGAAATGATTCGGTTTGGCAAGAAGGACTGAGCATTCCCTGTTGAATCCCTGGCGTCGAAGTCATTTGCCAACACGGCTGTTTTCCTAGGTGGTCTAGCTCAGACAGATGCATACTTCCCATCGATGCATGAGGTTCCCAGAGAATGACCAGAACAGTCTGGTTTCTCATATTCTGGATCCCTTTATAAATAAAGATGACTGGTTTCCACCAGACGGAGAAAGAGCTCTTCACATTAGTGTATTTTCTCCTTTTCCAGGAGAAAACCTAAGCACATCCTGCACTCCATCCACATGAGGTGACCCACATCCAGGCATTCGGTGATTTTTAAAAACAAGGGAGAGGTTTTGGGGGGTTTGGTTTGGATTTTCTGCTTTCCCTGTGACTCGTCACCTTCTCATCTATTTGTGCCTGTGTCTTGGGGCTGAAATGAAATTTGGTTTTGTCGGATTTGAAAATTAGGTCAGCTGCTCCCCGCCTCACAGGCTCATGAGGGAAAATGTTTTTTGAGCCTGAAATGCTAGATGAGTGTGTGGGGTACAATGTGACAAAACACTGGAGAGGCGGGACGTGGCTTTAAATCGTGACTCTGCCTCTTTCTACCTGTGTGGTCTTGTCCCCACCCTGGGCCTCAGAACCCTCCTAGAAAGTGAGGATGAAATAGCCCTCAAGATCTCTGCCTGATGGTGTTGTGACCCCAGGTCCAGTGGGCTGTCCACTATGGGTAGATTGGGGCCCCGCTGTGGAGAGCCACCACCGTAACTGTCTTCGGGGAGGTTCCTTGCACTATCAGAAATCTTACAATATATTGAAGGCACTAAAGATGTCTTACTGATGCACCCTCAGGCAAACTTTCCAGTCCCAGTGATCACATCCCATCCATTCTATAAACTACCCAAACATTTTAATAATATCACCAGAAATGTTTTGGTTAAGGGAAAACCGTTTAGAGCTGTAAGAGTGTCTTAGCTACCTTGCCTGATTTTATTTTAATGTGCTTTTATTTCTTCCCTCCAGGATCAGAATTCAGGCCGTCAATGAAATTGGGGCTGGACCATTTAGTCACTCCATTAAGGCTAAAACGAGGCCATTACCACCCTCCCCTTCCCGGTTAGAGTGCGCGGCAGCAGGGCCGCAGAGCCTGAAGCTAAAATGGGGAGATAGTAACTCCAAGGCACACGTGACGGATGACATGGTGTACACGCTCCAGCTGGAAGACAGAAACAAGAGGTAAGTGTGAGCTCAGGCTGCGAGCGATGGTCCAGGCAACTTTGACCTGGGTGGGCCCATTCTCCAGAGGTTAAGAGTGGGCGGGGTAATTTTAATACTTCATCTTGGGCATCTTTTTAAAATGCCCATTTTATTTGAGGGCCGGCTGTTTTTCTCTGTAATGTTTCCTCTATAATCTCTGTATGTGTGTGTGTGTGTGCGTGTGTGTTGTGTGTGTGTGTACACATGCTGTCTTATACAGTGCTTAAGCATCTATATATAAATCATATGCATATCTACAGATATAGCTATACATATGTGTACATAGATACGTACTTAAAATTTTAACACCAGTATACAATGTATAGGTGGCTACTTCCTAAAAAGTACTGTCTTCAGTGTCGAGAAGGGCACAGTTTGGGTGAGACCTGGTCCCAGCCCCCGCTATTTGGATAGCATCATAGAAATGAACAGTTTTGAAAGACTTCAGTGCTCCAGATTGACACACGGAGCACCTGTTATTCACCCATGATTCCAGAGAACAGTAACAAAGCATGATACCTGCCTACCTTCTGACTGAGGGTGCATGATCAGACACACATTTTTGGATGTGGAGTTAAGTGTTAAATTGACTTCTTTCCCAGCGTGTAATGACTCTCACTACTCATTGGGTCTGTTTCTTTGAGATTTCTCCAAAAAGAAAAATGCCCAATCGAAATCCATTAGGCATAAAGCTTGGGGAGAGAGAGGAAGTATAGGAAGGGAGCTGATATATTTGTCAATATTTGTTCATCCCAAGGGGAGTGGGGGGTGGGGAGAGTTTGAGGATCAAAAACTGCTTCAGGGAATGTCCAAATTGAACCTGCCCTCCCAAGGCCATGAGCTTGCAAATGAACCAGACAGGTAGAAAAATTTTTCATTGTGTGCCACATTTAGGAAATATTCCGAGCTATTTAAAAAATAAAATGCCCAGTTTTTGCTTAGGTTTTTCTTATTTTTTTAAATCTAATTTCATTTCCTCTGACCACAACTGGCTGAGCTGGGTTAAGAACCCAGTACCATAGCTAACCTTGATGGTGATAGAATGTTGTGTCACTAAGATGCCAAACAAGAGAATGGGAAAGGGGAAGGAAGGGATCAAAAGCAAGGATACTCAGCACTTTATAAAGGCACTGCTGTTGCTTCCCCGAGGGTCTGCCTGCTGAAGAGCCCCCTCCCCGCCCTGCCCCCCCAAAAAGCTCTTATCTTAGAGGTACTGATTTCATTTCTCATTTATGAGACGGCAGTAGTTCAGTATGAACCATCCTTGTGGACCGCAGTTGTATAAAGCAATATATTTGTCCCATGACAGCAAATTGTGGTCCCACCACTTCATGAGATAAGCTAGGGCCCTTTGACAAGAGAAAAGAGAGGTCTATTTAAAGCTTAATCCCACTGCGGGAAGGAGAGACCTAGAACCTAACAGAGAATCAACAAGCATTTAAGTGCCTACTGTGTGCTGACACTTGTAGGTATTAGTATACAGACAAAGATGAAATAGTCTGTGCTCTCAAAGAGCTTACTGTGTGTGTGTGTGTGTGTGTGTGTGTGTGTGTGTGTGTGTGTGTGTGTGTGTCTGTTTGTGTCTTTGTAAAGGCCAAAATACTTATTATGTATTTAGACACCAAGCATCTTCCTACCTTTGAACCAGACTGGAAAGGTAGCTTCTACTACCGGAGAGGGCTGAGAGGAAAGAGAAATGGGGGCAGAGAAACACAAACCCACTAAATACAGAACAGAATTGAAAATCCTTTTCCTGGTTCTGCATTCTAGACTGCCCACAGAGAGGTACCCAGAAGACTTGGCTCAGGGCCATTGCCACAGATGGTTGGCTCAGACACCGTCTTCCCCTTCTTTTCCTCTTCATCCCCACCACCCTCGAGGGCATGTCTAGACCAAAGAAGAGCTGTCCCAAAACAACACTGTTACCATCTCGTTTTACTGCAAAGCAAAACCAGGAAGTTTCTCAGCGTGTATATGTTTCCACGTGTCCACACGCATATATCATCCTAATGGCTGAACAGTGCTGGGGGCGGTCGGTAGATATTTGAGCTTTTTTTTCCCGTTACTCTTATATTTAGTTTTTACGTGCCCAAGACAAGTCATAATCCTTGCCCAGACAGCTTCCAAGAGGCCTTCGGGGACTTGGACATGGCCTAAGAATAGATCTAAATATCAGATTTGACCCCGAGGGCAGCCACTGAGACTCAACAGTATAAGTCCTTATTAAAATTAGTAAAGTCTCATGGATTTTCCTGAGCCGTTTTAAATTCTGCCGTCCCTTATGACTGTTGCCTAAGAAAACATAAAAGAATCTCACGGTCAAGACGTGCTCTCTACAAATAAAAACCAAGACTGTCTCCCTCTTAAATCAATTACTTAAGCAAAATTTTAAGGGAAATTAAAAAAAAAACAACTTACATGAGAGAGGATATTTTTTATAATATTACAAGCTGACGTCCAAATTCATCTTTTTTAAAATCGCATTTGTAGATAATCTCAGAATGTTATTAAAGTGATGGGATTGTATAATATAATAAATTCTCGTTCTATATATAGAATTAGTTCCATTGCATTTGATATGATGAGAACTTAGCCAGACTAGTTAGTTGGCAAATGACCTTTCATAGTATCCTAAAATTGAAAAAATAAGCCATCTTGCCAGCTTGGGACTAGAAGCCCATCAAATCCCAATCTTTTACATCAAATATTTGCTGGTTTACAAAAGGGAGGAATAATCTGAGTAAATTAAATAATAACGTATTCATGTGGCAGCCCTTCTTGTGACTTTTTCCCTTCCCTTTACAAAAATGGGGAGGAAAAGGCGCTCATGTCAATTTCAAAGGAATCCATTGTCAGTGCTCGGTCCCTTGGCAAAGGCAAAAACCAACTGTCCTCAGAATTCTGAAATTCTTAATGAGTGAGATCTTCCTGTTTGGTGGATTCTAAACCCACTGGAGAAGGAAATGGCAAACCACTCCGGCATCTTTGCCAAGAAAACCCAAAACAGGGTCACAAAGAGTTGGATATGACTGAAAAATCCACTGGGGTCCAAAGAAGGAACTTCTGAGAATACCCCAGAGGTGCCTGCCAAAGCACCCTTCCATCCCACAAGATCTTATCAAATCCTCTCAACTGCTCATGGGAAGCAAAGGCAGATGTTGAAAATTAGGCAAAAAAATTCCTGGCTGTAGGAGTGTTGTTTTCTGGTGCCAAGGGCCAAGATAGCAATTCTGGTACAATGGGGAGTTAGTTGCCTACAGGGGAGTAAAGATAGAATGAAGTTCCAATTTTGGTTACTAGTCCTCAGACAGAGGGGATGGAGCTCCATTCCTGCTCATTGCTCCACAGAGATGGGATGGACCACCATACCTAGTCACCACTATCAAGAGAAGGCATCAGTCCCCAGAAATGGGGTGTGCCTTTAATCCTGGTCCACAAAGATGAGATTGTTATGTTACCAAATGCAATTGCATCTAAAGCACTTAGTGTGTACGTTATTAGTACTATTACACAATTACCACTCTCCTTACATGAGCCGCACCACCAAACCTAGGTAGTACGCTATGGAGTTGAGTTGAACCCACCATACAAAAATGGGCTGGTCACCACCATTCCAAGTCACCACCACCATCCATCCCCCAGTCCCTCTCCCTGGGGGAAGAGAGGGAGATGACTCACGGCAATGGTACAGGCAACAAGGCTTGGGTGAGATGATGGGAGACCTAGTCTAAGCCTTAGCAGCTGGAGGTGGCTTGGGATTTTTTTTTTTTAATAAATTCACATCTATCCATGTCTTACCCAGACAGACCAAAGAATAGGGTGTTCCCTCTTTAATGATGTGATCTGTCATTTAATTAGGAATGCCATTTGAAGGCGAGTCTTCTTTAGGAACATACAGCATTCTTTTTCACTGGCTTTAGCTGATTAGGTAGTATGTTCTCTCCTTTATAATTAGAAAGCTCTGCTCTGTGAGTAGGAAGCATCTTCAAAGGATGGGAGGAGGCGGGAGAGAGATACTCCTTTTCGAAAACAAAGCTATTAAACCACTGGATGAGCCCAGAAATTCTGAGGGACTATAATTCTTCATTCCTCATTCTTCATTCCTCACAGCAACCAGTTGTCCTTTTGGTCAATGACCCTGGTGGCTTTCAGAAATTAGTGTTGCACAAATAGCACCAGTCAGTCTTTTGGGTTTTGTTTGTGTTTTTTTTAGAGCGCAGGTACCTGCCAGGCATCAAACATCTAGAAAATTGTCAGAGTGATACTTTAGTAGGACGGAGATAGTGAAGAGAAGGGCCTGGCATTGCTCTTGTCTTCCTGGAAGACCTGGGTTCAAATCCTTCCTCTGGTATTTATTACATGTGTAACCATTGGCAAATCATTGAGCTTTCTGGGCCTCAGTATGCTCATCTGCAAAATGGGGATAACAATGCCTCATTCATAAGGTTGTTGTGGGGCTTGAATGAAATAATGTGTCTAAAGCACTTTACATCTTTGAACTTGACTTTGGTTTTTGACACAACTTTAGAACATGTTATTAAAAAGTACAGTTAGTAAACATCCGTGAAAGGAAGCCGTGGTGATAAGAGTATCAGTTAGGATGGCTTCAACAATTATGGACCATGCCACACTATAACCTTAATTTCAAAAGTATAGGAGGGGAAATAGTATAGCTAGCACTCTTTTCTTTTACACTAGTGTTGACTGGCAAGGGTCAGCTGAGTGTGCAGATACAAACTCATCTCTGTTTCTCTCTCCCTCCCTGTCTCCCTGTCTCTTTCTGTCTTTCCTCCCCCTCTTTCTTTCTGTGTCTCTTCCTCCATCTCTCTCTCTCCCTCTGTCCTCTCTTTCTCTTCTCTCTCTCCCTGTCTCTCTCCTCTTTCTCTGTCTCTCTCTGTCTCTTCTCTCTCCCCCTCCTCCTCTTTATCTTCTCTCTCTCTCTCTTTCTCTGTTCCTCCCTCCCTCCCTCCCCTCCTTTCCGTCCTCCCTGCTTCTTCCCTCTCTCTCCATGAAGAAAAATGTTGACAGCCGTGTTTTTAAGATACAGAGCTTAGCCATGGCCTAGAATCTGCATCTAGTCAATGTTAAATTTGGCAGGAGGGAGATTTATTGAATTATCCTCAGCAGATATGACAGCATAAGGTCTAAACCACTTTAGTTCCTGGGTGTATAATAAGAATCTGTAGTAAAAAGTGAGATCAATATTTTCATAATTCAGTGTCACCCTCAGGCTGGGGTCCGAAGGCCCATCAGCTCAGCTCAAACATCTGTGAACTGTGGGCATCATCCTGCCTGTCTGGAGGGAAGGGCGTGTTTACCTCCTTGCACTGAAATGTTTGCCCACAGTGACAGAATTTGAGTTGTTGCTGATGAGGAGCTGACCTTGATGAGCTGATGTTCCTTGATAATTGCATCTAACACAGGGGCTGGAGCAGCTTTGGTTCCAGGAATGCATTTAGAGTTAATCTGGGCCGTTCAGGCTGAGTCAGACAGTCCACACTGAAAGGGAAAGATCGCTGTCAAATTTGGGGTGATTGCGGGAGGGAATCAACAGAGGGACTTTGTTCTCCATTAATTTCAAGCTAAGTGTTCTGATATTTTCCCTGAGTCAACCAAGTTATCTGGAGGAGAAAAACAGGGAGAGAGACAGAGACACAGAGAGAGAGAGAGAGAGAGAGAGAGAGAGAGAGAGAGAGAGAGAGAGAGAGAGAGAGAGATGTGTTTGTGTGTCTGTCTGTCTGTGTCTGTGTGTTATACATATGCATAACTCCACTGTGAATACCTATTTGGAAAAATGTCTATATGTAGTTAAGATCTTGGAAGTTAGAACTGGATGGTACCCTAAAGATGCCTAGGGATGGACACCAAGTGATTTGACAAGGGTCCCCAAAGGGCAAGGTAGCAGATCTTTTGATCGTGCTGATTGGGGATGTAATTGTGGAAACCTTTTCCCCTCTGTGAGTTTTGTCCTTGTGTCCCCAGCACCTAGTCTGTTGTAGGTGCTTAATAGATTCTTAGTCATTATGTGTTTCGTATGATGAATTGCCAAAAAACCTTCTTGAATAAATGCCGTAAATAAAATATTTTCTGATATAGTAACAAATATGCATTTCCTAGGTTATCAAAATTGTTTGGGGCAACCTCGTATAATGAATGTGAAGAATGTTAGTACTGAAGTCCAGAGACCTGGATTTGGGTCTTTTGGATTCTGCCCTTTTTTTTTTTCCAAGTAACTCAGTTTCTTCATCTGTAAAACGGGAATAACTCTCTCTCCCTCTCTCCACATATATATATATATATATATATAAAGTAAATGTGTGTTTGTGTATATATATATACATATATATATATATATATGATGTGTGTGTGTGTGTACCCTAATTGCCTAAATATATAAATATATATTTTTTTAATTTTTTTTTTTAGGCAATTAGAGTTAAGTGACTTGCCCAGGGTCACACAGCTAGTAAGTGTCATGTGTTTGGTCTGAGGCCGGATTTGAACTCAGGTCCTCCAGACTTCAGGGCCGGTGCTCTATCCACTGCACCACCACCGAGCTGCCCCGGAATAACTATAATTTTTGTACCCCTCACATACATACACAGAGTTGTAAAGATTAAATGAATGCAGTTTATAGCCATAAATGTGATTTATTTTTTAATTAACAACAATAAGAGTTGTATCATGGTGCATTTAAATTAAATGGATTAATGATAGTCAGAATTTATTATTGAGAGGGAGCCCCAGAGTCAAGAATATGGGGCCCTCAGAGATTAAGGATTTGTCTGAGATCACATGGTGAGCAGCAGAGATAAGATTTGAACTCAGGTGCTCTGATTCCCAAGCTCCAGCATCTGTCGTGTGCTGGGCATTAGAGGTACAAAGAGAAAAGTGACAGGTCCTGCCCAGGAAGAGCTTTCATTCCACTAGGGGAGATAATTTGTACAAAAACCAGTGTATACCAAATGTGTACAAAAGAAAGACAAAGTGAATTTGGGGAAGGACAGTGCTAGCAGCCCCAGAGAGGTAAAGTGGAACTCTTCCCACAGCCACGCAGGTACCAGTGGGAAGAAGCAGGATTGGAACCTCACCCATCCAAATCCAGCATTAATTAATCCTCACACCGGGACTTGTTCCTCTGCCTCAGCTCTCTCCCCACTCCAGTCCCTCCTTCACTCACCTGTCCAAGTGATCTTCCTATGGTATCGAGCTGATCCTGTCACTCCTGCCCTGCTGCGCCACTCCACAAACTCGAGTAGCTCCCTTTCAATTTCAGAGTCAAGATAAAGTCCTCTGTTTGGCATTCAAAGCTGTAATCTGACCCTCTCCCACCTTTCTAGTCTCACACTTTACTCCCCAACCCCTACTCTCTGACCTAGTGACACTGTCCTCCTTGACATGCCACACACAAGACCCTCCTTCTCTTTCTCTGCCCATCCACCGTGTGTGGAACATTCTCTCTCCTCAGCCTCCACCCCCTTCTCTGGCTTTCTTCACATCCCAGCTAAAACCCCACCTTCCGCCAGAAGCTTTGCCAGTCCCCTTTAATGTGAGTGTCTTTCATCTGTTGATACTCTCTCATTTACCCTATACGTGTCTTATTTGTACACAGATATTTCATGTTGTCTCCTCCACTGACTAGATGGTGAGCCTCTTGGGAGCAGAGACTGGGTCTGGGGGTTTTATTTTTGTGTTTTGCTTCTCTTTTTTTTTTTTTTAAAGGTAGTTGGGGTTAAGTGACTTGCCCAGGGTCGCACAGCTAGTAAGTGTCAAGTGTTTGGTCTGAGGCCGGATTTGAACTCAGGTCCTTCCGACTTCAGGGCCGGTGCTCTATTCGCTGTGCCACCTAGCTGCCCCTTGCTTCCATTTCTATCCCCTGCACTTAGCACAGGGCCTGGCATGTAATAGACCCCTCAATACACTTGTTGACTTTGAGCAATTTATTTAACCTCATTGGGACCTCCCTCATTTACAGAACGAGAGGGTTTGTGCTAGATGGCTTCTGAGGCCTCTTGTAGCGCTGGATCTGTAACCGTTAAAATTTGAACCCAGGTACCTGGCTCCAAATCCTTCTTCTTTCCCACTGTAGTTATATAATCCTAGGCAAATCAGTTAAACTCTCTGAACCTCAACTACTGTATCTATAAAATGAGGATAAGAACAGCACCTGCCTCATAGGGCTGTCGTTAGATAATGTGTATGCAGTATTTCATCTACAGTGATGATTATACCACTGAGAATTAGAAAATCTGTTTCTTGCCCAGCTTCCCACCAAAGTGTGCATCTCTTTTTCAAGGATGTCTGGCAGTAATTCCATAGACTTTTGTTGTTGGTGAATTCTCCTGATCAGTGACAATAACCATTCGGTCAAGTTTTTCCTGAGCTAGCCTTTGACTAGTCTCTCTTTCATTAGGTAGTAGAAGCAGAATTTGAACCCTGCGAGACAAGTCCCTCCTTTGTGTCTCTGTTCTGTCTGAATTAGGCCTGATGATTAGGGTGATGCCACGTTGTTTCTTACCAGCTTCTTTCAACCAAAAATAGGTCCTGAAGGGAATGTGAAGCCTGAAGAACCGAGTTCCCATGAAACGTTTCACTGAGATTCTGGAAACATGTAGCACTCAAGCCAGAAGAGACCCCTGAGGCCTTCTGATCCAATCTTTCATTTTACCAATCAGTCTCATCAACAGACATATGTTAAGCACCCACTCTGTGCCACAAAAGTGGAATGGCCCCTAGCCTCAATGAGCTTCCTTTCTAGGAAAATAGACCCCAAGAGGTTTGACTTGAGTTACCCAAAGCCATACAAGTAGATCTTCTAAAGCAGGGGTTCTTAACCTGGATTCTGTGAACTTTTTAAAAAAAGAATATTTTGATAACTGTCATTCAACGTAATTGGTTTCCTTATTTTTAAGCATTTAAAAACATTCTGGGAGAGAGTCTCTGTGTTTCACCAGGCAGCCAAAGGGATTCATAGTTCAAGAAAGTTTAAGAAGCCGTGTTCTAGACGAGAGACTTCCCGACTAAGATTCCCTTTGATCAACTCTATGTGTTCTGTAATTGCTGAATAAATATTGTCTCCCCATTAGGAAGTATTGCATATTATTTGTATCCCCAGCACCCCAGGGTTTATGCCATGCTAAGCACGAAATAAATGATTATTGACTGACCGATAGGTGAAGGGAAGGGTCTCGAGATAAATAAGCCTGCTTTTTTTTCTTTTTGTTTTTTTCCTTTAAAAATAGAGTAACGATAGAAATGAAAATCGATGATGACTTTCTCCCATTTCACACTGACATTCTGTTAGCTGCAGATTTCAGTGTTGCTGCTGTTGGGGTTTTTTTTTTTTTTCAACAAGAAAAAAGTGAACAGCTGACCTGGGTACAAAAAAAGCATTAGCAGCCTACTCAGTCCTCAGTGGAAAAATCTAAACCCAGAGAGCAGGAAGACGTGTAATGAGCCCCTCTTTTTGATGAGTCTGTTGTTAAGTTGTCATTGGCCCACCAGGCACAATTTGCATTGGATTCAGTCGGTAATGTGGCAGGCAGGGCAAGGAGTGCCAGTTTCTGTCTCAGGCGTCTCCAGACTATTCCATCTGCTCTCACAAAGGGATGCTGGAACTCCATGTTCCTCTGCTGGACACACTCACACTGCATTCTGAGTTGGAGACATTCTCCTTTCCCCGAAGCCTCAGCTCTGAGCTGGGAGTATGTCACTGGCAAAGTACTCCCAGAAACAAAGCACAAATTCTCTCCATAGCTCATTCTGACAATCATCCCAAGGACTACAAACAGAGAGAAATTGAAAATGGAGCGAAAAACAAGCCACTTGAGCCTTGTTATGTTATCAACAGCTATGGGTTCACAACAGTATGTAACATGTGTTTGAAAGACTCTGCATTTGCCTTTGTTCAGGACAACCTAAGGTTAGGAGGTTGGACCTTGTTTCAAGGAGCCAACATGGCTCAGCTGTGTTTAGTCCCAGCTAGGAGCAGAAATTGTCCCATCACATATCCCAGCAAGGCAGGGAACAGAAGAGCCAAGCAGCACTGCTGGGCCTTTGTTCTGTTTCTGAGCCGTCTGCGTTTCTTTTTTGAAATCAAACCATTTTGAAGATGAAGTCTCATTTGCTAAATCTAAGCAATGGCGAAGAAGTTAAACAGACTGAACTGTTCCATAACCCCCCAGTGAAATTCCCAGAAATTCATTGAATTACAAAATCAGAAACATGCGTAAGCATCTCCTGTGTCAGATGAGCGTCAGTGTGGTACAGTGAGAAAAATGTTGGATTTTGAGTCCGTCATCGAACCTTTACTAGATACCTTATGTAGACTTAGCTTTTATGAAGTGCCTGCTGTGTGCCAGGCACTGTGTTAAGTGCTGGAGATACAGAGGAAGGCAGAGGATAGCCCCTGCTCTCAAGTTGCTCACAATCTAATGGGAGAGACAGCATGCCAAGGACGATGTGCAAACAGGATATAGGCAGAGTAAATGGGAGGGAATCAATAGAGGAAGAGCGCTAATTGGTATTAAACAGGGATTAAGAAAGATGTCTCATAGAAGGTGGGGTCCTAGCGGGGACTTGAAGGAAACCAGGAGGTGGAAATGAGGAGGGGAAGAATTCCAGGCATAGGGGAGAGGCAGTGAAAACTCATGGAGTTAGGAGTTATGGAGTGTTTTGTACAGGGAACAACACGGAGGCCGACGACACTGAATTGCAGAGTATGTGAGAGGCTGAAGGTGCAAAAACATTGGAGAGGAGGTGGGGGGAATTGTGAAGGGCTTCGAATGCTATACAAAGGACTTCATGTTTGATTATCCTGGAGCTGAGAAGGAACCACTGGAGTTTGTTGAGGAGAGGCTGACATGGTCAGATCTGCCCTGTAGGAAAATCACTTTGGCAGATGAATGGAGGGATGGAGTAGAGTGAGCAGGTGCCTGAGGCAGAGAGATGAACCAGATGCGAGGTGATGAGGGCCTATATCGGGGCAGTGTCCGTGGCACAGAAGAGAAGAGGGCATGTATGAGAGATGTTACAAAGGCAAAATTGACAGGATTTGGCAATGGTTTGAATGGATGGGGCGGGGGGACCTCCCCAGGTGAGACAGAGGTGAAGAGTCTAAGATAACACCTAGGTTGTGAGCCTGGGTGACTAGGAATGTGGTGGGCCCCTCAACAGAGATAGAGAAGTTCAGAACCAGGAAGGAAAGGGAATGAATTCCATTTGGGATATGCTGAGTTTAAGATATCTATGGGACCTCTAGCTTGAGATGTCTCATAGGCAGTTGAAGAGTCTGGAGGTCAGGGCTCGATAAATACACTTCAGAATCACGAGCCTAGAGATGAGATGATCATTGGATCCATAAGAATTGACAAGATTGCCAGGTGAAATAGTATAGAGGAAGAAGAGAGGAGGAGAGGAAGGCCCAGGTTCAAAGCCCTGGTGTGAGCCAGATGACCTGCATGTAATCTAATTCTTTACTTCAAGAAGAACCCTGACATATCTTTATTATCAGGGAGCGTCTTCACAGTTTCTTGCTCAATGAGTTTCATGCTTCTAGTATATACGCAGGGATCTGGGTGATAGGCAAAGCCTATAACCTCAGCAACAGAGCCCCGCCAAGTCAGGTTGGCCTCGTGCCAAGCATGGTTCAGAGCTTAAGGAGATTTCCCAGCAGAGTGGCCAGGCCTAGGGAAGTGACAGTCTTCTCTGGCCTGGTCAGGCCACATGAAGAGTACTACGGGCCCCACTGTTTAGGAAAGACATTTCTAATCCAAAGAGTGTCCATAATAGTAAAGAGCTAAGAGATCATACCACATGGAGACTAGGCGATGGAACTGGAGAAGAGAAGGCTCCATGTTAGAATGTGGCAGCTCTCTCTAGGTCCTAGAAGATCCCTTTCGTGGTAGAGGGAATGGCCTTGTTCTTCCTGGAGGACAAATCTAGGAGCAGCAGGTTCGAGTAGCGGCTAAGAGGCAAGTCTGAGCTCACTGATGGGGCTAGAGGGAAAGAGCTCTCCAACAGTGGAATGAACTGCCTCAGTCTCTTCGTCTGTAAAATGGGCCTAATAATATCTGAACTACCTACCTCATGGAGGCTTCCAAGGGAGAAAGAAAATTCAGGTTGTTGTGCCAACATTTTAAACTTTAAACACATATAAAGATCTTAGGATCATACATGTAGAGTTAGAAGGAACCTTAGAGCCCATCTAATCCAGCCCCCTGCCTTTGGAAATGAAGAAACTGGGGCCCTGAGGAG
Source organism: Phascolarctos cinereus (assembly GCF_003287225.1). NCBI lineage: Eukaryota > Metazoa > Chordata > Mammalia > Diprotodontia > Phascolarctidae > Phascolarctos > Phascolarctos cinereus. The sequence continues at coordinate 33,382,468 of NW_027556180.1, forward strand.
GCAGTAAGCATCAGAGGTGGGACTTGAACCCAGAGCAGAGCTAATGACCTTTCCCCTGTACTCTGCTCCCTCCCTGTTGACCGTAGTCTCAGGTACTGACCTTTTTGAGATAATTCAAAGCAGGGCAGCTCCCACCCTAATCGGCACCTTGGCCACTTAGAATGTGCCTCCATCCATGCTGGAACCCTGCTCCAAGCGCCTACCCTTTGACAATCATAGTCTAACCCCTGGATCTTGTAATCAGTGTGTCCTTCTCAGTCTTCCTAAGGCCACCTAAATGATTGCATTTGTTGATAAATTTAAAACAAAGTGGATTTTTATGGAAATTGAATTATTGGATGGATGGGTTTAATCTTCCCCAGAGCTCTTAGAGCTACAGGGAATATTAACCCAAGGGGGATCTCCCAGAGAGGTTTACGTCTCGTTTGCCGTAAACATTGGCCATAAAGAGGAGAAGCCCAATCCTTCTTGCATCTGCCTCTTGGGGGCATGAGAAAGAATTGTAAGATTATGCTTGAAGAATGACATTTTGGGGTGAAATGTTTTAATTTGTCATTGTTTGTTTGGGGGGTGTTGAACTGGAGGATAGCCATGGTCTAAAAACTTTCAAGAGAAGTAGCCAAGAGGTAGACCACATAGGGCTGGGGATATGACCACCTAAATTTCCAGTAACCTTCAGGTCATTTTTTTTTTAATCCCTCCTACTTCCTTTGCCCTGGTGCCTAACCTCTCTTTTTATACCACTGTCAATGTCCAGTGATCAGCATTTGGTCAGCAGTCTTAGTCTTAAGGAGTGACTTGTCCAAGATCCCACAGCTCTTAAGTTTCAGAGGTCAGACTGGAACCCACGATTCCTCAGAAAGCTCTCATTCAGCCAGCTTTCTGCCCTCTGGGCCAGAGGTGCCAAACGAGCGCAGCCAGAACCAGATTAAAATGTAATTGGGAACTATTCAACAAAATAAATAAAAATGCAATAAAGCATGAGTGATGTCCCATTTTAAACCCAAGTCAATATGCCACCCACAGGGATCCTTATGTAGCAATTTGTGGGCTCCGTTTCTATCTGAGTTTGACCCCACCGCGGGTCTAGGCCATGCCGCCATCTTTGTTAATGTGTCCTTGGACACCCTCCCATTGCCATGGGCATCTTCTTTATACTCTTATCCCAAGCTTTAATTGTTGGTATTTCTTTCCCCAATGTCCAGCTCTGAGGCTGCACACAGTAAGAGTTTAAGCGATGTTTGTTGATTGATTGAGTGATTGCTAAGCTTAGGCAGTGTAAGAGCTGGGATTTGAACCCGGGTCCTTGGGCTCCAGGTCCCTCACTCTTGCCCCTGAACCAGGCTTCTTCTACCTCTGCTTCTCTTGAATATTCAGAGGATGCTATTTATCCTTCAAGATCCAGATAAAGTTTGGCCTCTCCTGTGAATTATCCCTGACTGTCTTAGCTTAAAGGGACCTCTCCTTCTAAAGTCCTGTTACCCCAGTGACAATAACGATAACAACAACCAGCATTTACATAGTTCTTTATGATTTGCAAAGTGTGATGATCATGATGGTAGCTCACATTTACATGGCACTTACTGTGTGCCAGGCACTGTGCTAAGCACTTTACAGATATTTCATTTGATCGTCACAACAGCCCTGAGAAGTAGGTGCCGTTATCATCCTCATTTTACAGAAGAGGAAACTGAGGCAAGAAGGATGACTTGCCTGGGGTCACACAACTGGTAAGCACCTGAAGCCAGATTTGAATCCAGGTCTCTGCAGCCGGTGACCCTGACCTCTCGCTGCTCCTGGCCCAGGCCCCTCCATCTCCCAGCCCTAGGCAGCCTCACTGGCTGGCCCCAATTCCGCAAGGCTCCCCCTCTCATTTCCATTTCCTGGCCTCCTTCAAGTCTCAGCTACAAAAAGCCTTTCTCAGTCCCCTGCCCTTCCCTTTGGACCCATCTCCAGTTTATCCTGGGTGTATTTCATGTGTACGTGGCTGTTTATATGTTGTCCTGTGCGTTGGACTGTGAGCTCCCTGAGAGCAGGGGCTGGCTTTTTTCTTATGTTCTGTGTAACCCCAGTACTTACACAGTGCGTGGATACAGTAGAAGCTCATTAAATACTTACTGATTTGACCTCCTGTCTTCTACCCCTTTTTATCCCAAGATCCACTTGGCAGATCTTTACACATAGTAGGTGCTCAATATATAGTCTCTCTTTATCCCAGGATCCACCTGGCAGGTCTTTACGCATGGTAGGTGCTCAGTAGTCTCTCTTTATCCCAGGATCCACCTGGCAGATCTTTACACATAGTAGGTGCTCAATAGTCTCTCTTTATCCCAGGATCCACCTGGCAGGTCTTTACGCATGGTAGGTGCTCAGTAGTCTCTCTTTATCCCAGGATCCACCTGGCAGATCTTTACACATAGTAGGTGCTCAATAGTCTCTCTTTATCCCAGGATCCACCTTGCAGATCTTTACAAATAGTGGGTGCTCAGTATATAGTCTCTCTTTATCCCAGGATCCACCTGGCAGATCTTTACACATAGTAGGTGCTCAATAAATAGTCTCTCTTTATCCCAGGATCCACCTGGCAGGTCTTTACGCATAGTAGGTGCTCAATAGCCTCTCTTTATCCCAGGATCCACCTGGCAGGTCTTTACATACAGTAGGTGCTCAATAGCCTCTCTTTATCCCAGGATCCACCTGGCAGGTCTTTACACACAGTAGGTGCTCAATAGCCTCTCTTTATCCCAGGATCCACCTGGCAGGTCTTTACACACAGTAAGTGCTCAATAGCCTCTCTTTATCCCAGGATCCACCTGGCAGGTCTTTACACACAGTAGGTGCTCAATAGCCTCTCTTTATCCCAGGATCCACCTGGCAGGTCTTTACACACAGTAGGTGCTCAATAGCCTCTCTTTATCCCAGGATCCACCTGGCAGGTCTTTACGCATAGTAGGTGCTCAATAGCCTCTCTTTATCCCAGGATCCACCTGGCAGGTCTGTACGCATAGTAGGTACTCAGTAAAGTCTATTATAAATGACTGAATGAAGAAACAAGCAAACTCATTGGCTGATTGATCCCGTTGACACTGGATGTCCCTACACTGCTGCCCGTCTAGGCCTTCTCCTGTGGAATTCTCCTCTACTCTTTCCCATAGATCTTCCTTTTATCAGTATGAGGATCCATGCCCCACACCAAAGGCCTTCCTCCAGCTAGGTCTGGACATTTTCTAGGTGGCCCTTGGCCTATTGTACCACCCACCTATTAGTAACTTTACCCACCTTTGTTTCCAATCATGCATTTCCATCATGTTATTTTTTAATTACGCTTCCTACATTCCTAGATTTATGTAAAATCTCTCTATTACTATGTGTAATTTTCATGCGTAGGGGCTCAAATATTTAAGATGCTTACATCAAGAGAAATTATCGTATCACGGTGAAAGGAGTGCTGACTTTGGAGTCAAAGACCCAGACTGTGATGCTTAGCTTAGTACCAGAGTGACCTTGGGCAAGTCATACCCACCCTCGTGAGCCTCAGTTTCTCCATCTGTAAAATGAAGGGTAGGGCTAGATGGGTGGACTCCCTTCTGACTCTAGATGTGTTGATTGCAGTGATTCTGTGAGTGAAGATACAAGTAAAATGATTAACACCCTTCAGAAGATTAGCCTGTGTGTTTTCTCTGAAAGTGAGTTTTATGGGCGATACAGCAGCCAGATCACCGTGGTTTGCATCATTACCTGCAAGTCCCAGGAAAATTAAGGGCACTTACTGGCGTTGCCAGTTGTAACTCAGGTGAACTTAACTGAGTTAATAAGTAGCTGCCACCTCCAGCATTAGAAGGGCAGAAATATGTCAGGGAGCCAGATTGGTCCCCATGGTATCATGGGTTTCTTAGGATAATCATAACCTTTTCCAGCGATGAAAATTGTCTACCCTTAGGAAGAAGATTCCTTGGTCTGGAAAGGGAAAGATACAATAAACATGGGAAATGATAGGACTAATAACCTAAAACGACGATGAAAGCATAAATGTATATGTTTAAACACTGAAATACTCTGATTTGATGGGCCTAGATTTTGCAAGTGAAATTTGTCTTTAGATCTAAAAAAATCTCTTATTCATTTTCCCTCTTGAAAATATTCCAGAGAAAAAGCCATTAATGGAATCTATTAAACATGATGAGAGCTACCGTGGCAAGGACAGTGATGGTCTAAATGCCAGAGGGAAAAAACAAAGGCAGCAGGGTCAGAGTGGGAAGGAAGAAGGTGACCCTGCCAGGCTTGGGGGCCAGCATGACCTTCCTCCAGACTGCTCCGAGGAGGAGCCTCCTCCCTTCCCCAAGCCCTGCGCCGGGGCTGCACCGAAAGAGCCGATGCCTCCCTTGCTCTTTAGACCCAGGCACCTCATCCTGGGAGTCGGAACGTCTGGGAGTCATGAGTCACTGGCTCTCCCACAGATTCGCATCCTCCCAAGAAAGAGTTTTCTAATCGTTAGTGACTTGGTGCATGTGTGTGTCTTTGAAATGTTTTCTTGTGGACTTAAGAAAGCATGGCTGTACTTTAGAATGAAAGAAATTGCATGTCCAATTTCACATACATGCATTCACACATATATGACTTTAAGATCAATTTCAAAATAAGAAAAAGAATGCTTAAAAACTACATAAAGATAATAAAATGCCATAATTGACACATGTAGAATTTATGTTCATTGTGATTATTGTAATAATGGCACGTATGTGACATTTTAAGGTTTTGAAAATGCTTGACCTTAGTTATCTCATTTGATTCTCTCAATGTTCCTTTGTGGAGGGTGCTGCATCCATTTTACAGATGGGGAACATGAGGCCCAGAGGGTTTAAGTAGGTTGTCCATGGCCACATAGCTAGTAAGAACCAGAGACAGAATTTGAACTCAGTTCTCTCCTGACTCTGGGTCCAGCGGCTCATTTGCAATACCCAACATTACTAGGATTGCATAAGCATTGAATCCACTTAAAACCCTTAATAATTTATGAGAATTGACTGTTTTAACTATTGTGCAGTTGAGTTGAAAATACCACAGTTAAAACATCCTGTAAGATGTTCATAAAATGGAATTTAGAAAATGACTAAACAGCACATTTTTACAGACCTTAGAATGATCCCCTAGAATGAATGGAATTAACTGTTATCTCTTTTCCTTTCAAAACCTATCTCATGGAGATATTAAAAAGCCCTGAAATGACCCCACCAGGCCATGATCCCGCACTGTATTTGTCTCTGCTCTCTAATGTGCACCAATATACAATGGAGAGCATGTTACGTTTTCTCCTTCCTGAGTGTATTTTCACTGGTGAGGTAAAGAGAATCAAATAATTGATTTCTTATCAAGTAATTGGACCCTTGGGTCCAGTCAAAGAGGATATTCTAGATGTGTCTCACCTTCCTAGACAATCCAGTCCAACATGGCACGCTCACCCCTGCCTGCAACTTCCAGCTTATTGGAGATTTTATGGTATAGAATACTCCATGCCATTCCCACAAGCATTTATGAAGTACCTATTGTGTGCATTCCATTAAGATAGAAAATTAAAATGAAAACCAGGCCTTGACTTCAAGAAGTTCAGTTTTTGCTTCGGAAGGAAGGGGAGCTTTATACATGTATACATAGGTTAACTTATGCAAGGTAATTTGAGGAGGACAAGAGCATTAAAACTGGAGGGGATTCTGGAAAGACTTCCCCTAGGAGAGAGGGAGGTGAGCAGAGAGGCCCTTCCAGGCAAGGTGGGCAGGCTCATGCATAAAGGTGATTTCTGAGGGTGTTATAGAGATGCAGCTACCTCATAAAATATACAAATCTTATGAAGGGGCACATTAATAAAGCCTACATCGATACTGAATACAATCTACTTCCCACCAGAGAAGAGAGGATTTGGGGAGAAGTGATGGGAGAAGTAAGCATTTATTAAGCACCTGTTGCGTACCAGGCAAAGCATTTAACAATTTTTTCCATTTGATAGTCATCTAAATCCTCATCTAAAAAATAGACTAGCTAGCTAACTTTTCCTTTCAACTCTAAATCATGTTCTTATGATGCTGTCTCTTCATCCTCAGGTCCTAAGTTTCCTCGTCTGTGAAGAAAGTCCCTATCATCTTCCAGTCAATAATTCCGTGACTCAATGTTATGCTAATGTGTGATTTCTTTTGTCTTCTTCATGTAGGTTCATCCCCATTTACCGAGGACCAAGCCACACTTACAAGGTACAGAGATTAACAGAATTCACTTGCTACACCTTCAGAATACAAGCAGTGAATGATGCGGGTGAAGGGCCGTTCTCAGAGACATATACCTTCAACACAACCAAATGCATCCCACCTACCATCAAAGGTTTGTAGACAAGCTATCCAAAAGTTGCTCCCTTGCAGACGCGGGAAATAAGCCCAAGGGAATCATTGGGAGTTAGAGTAGGATGTTGAATTCTCTCCTAATACCTCCTAAATTCCAATGAGAACACCAAAGAGAAGCCTTGGAAACAGTGACTGACTGGAACAAAGAAATCGTCTTTGGGAATTCCGTTCCATTTTGTAAGCATTTATTAAGTGCCTGCTGTATGCCAGACACTGTGCTCCACTTTGCAGATACAAAGACAAAAACATATCATCCCTGACTTCAAGAAGCTTACATTCTGCTGGGATAGAGGATGCCTCCAAGAGAAGGCAACAGCTGCCTTAAAGCACAGAAATTATTATAGGATTGGAATATAAATGCTTTGATAGTAAACACATATTTCATTCTTTTCCTTTGGACATCCAGGGCCTTGCACTGTGCCTGACAACAGTGGGCATTTAATAAATGCACATGGCTTGATTGATTGCTCTTGGAGAAAGCAGTAACCTTCTGTCCTTCCTCCTAGTGAGAAAAAAAGAAGAAATGAACTTCAGAGAAATCGCGAAGCTTTAGGTTAGGAGCGAAAGACGGCTGGTTGGTGTTCAAGTTGACCAGGAAGCCGTGACATGACCTTTTTTTCTGCCTCTAGGTTGCCCTGGATGTACTCCATACTTGCATAAACATTCTGTAAGGAAGGAACACCCTGATTGTGATTCTCTTTTCCCCAAAACCCCTTGGAGATGGCCATTGGTTGGCTACTAGCCGGGCCCGAGCAGCAGTAACGACAATAGTCATTCTCGTTTCTATAGTGCTTGAAGCATAACACAGGCAAGATGTATGGGTCTGTCATCCCCATTTGACAGATGAGAAAACTGAGGAACAGAGCGGTCAAGTAGCCGGACGTAGGAAGAGTCAGAGTTAGGACTCAAACCCGGATCTCCTCACCTGAGGCCCTGGGCTGAGGCTTGAAAGGCGTTTGTGGCACACATGGACCCGCAGAAGAGACACAAATGAAAAGGCGTTTGTGGCACGCATGGACCCGCAGAAAAGATGTGAATTAAACAGTGAGAAAAGAAGCTACAAAATGGGAGGTCCCAGTGGACCCTACCGTATTTAAAATTTCATGAGGTTTAGGGTAGGAGTTCCTAAGTCCTTTAAACCCGATAGAGAGTCAGCATTTATTATGCTCCTACTGTGAGCCAGGCACTGAGCTGGGTGTTAAAGATCCAAAGACACAAATGAAATGATCCCTGCCCTCAAGGAACTTACATTCCATGGAGGGGGGAAGGGAAGGCAAGACTGTATGTCTGTAATGGATAGGAATTGGGGGGGTCGAAAGCAGGGGGTGGCCCCAGTGCCTCCAAACATTACCACCATGCTTCCCCTCCATGACGTCTCCAGGGCCCTTGGCTAGATATTAAACCTTGCTCCACTGAGAAATATGTAGTCTGTTAATTCACACTATATGTTGTTCCACAAGCCTGTACTAAGCTTCTGCTGGGTGTCATTGGGCAATCGCTATTTATCAGCCTTTCTCCCTAGTTTTCCTTGATAAAACATTGTACATCCCACTGAACAGAGAGGACATTTGTCGTTCGCCGGGCCAGGCTGACCTGGCGTGGCTCGCTCTGGAGAGCTATCCAGTCATTAAAAACACATTATCCATCATTAGCGGTCGGCCGCCTCTGCCAGAGTGACCGCTGCTGCTCCGAGGGTGTGCTTGGGGAAGTGGGGGGAGGAGATGCTTGAACAGACTGGGTTTTCATGTCACCTGCACGGTAGCCTCATTTACAAACCCATGAGTTAAAAAGAGTAGCCCTTTGCTCCTACGAAGCTTTACTCTTGTGCCCTCACTTAACAGCCCTGTAAAATAGGTTTTGCACATTTGCTTCTCCCAGTCTTTGCTGATTGGGAAGCAGAATCTGAGAGAGAAGGAACGTACACCCGTAAGAGGCAGAGATGAGGTCAAAGTCCAAGGCTCCCGACGTTCTTTCCTCAGTGCTGTCCCGCACCCTCAAATATCAAGGAAAAAAGCAAAGCCCACAATGACATTCTAAAACTCGGATATGCTGTTCCCCGGCCTAAAGTCAGAGACTAGGTCTGTAGCTGGAAGGGACCTAAGGAGGCATCTGCCCCAATCCCTCCATTATACAGATGAGGAAACTGAGGTTAAGCAGTCACATAGACAGTGGGCATCAGGGAAAGGATTTGAACCCAGGTCCAGAGGTAATGTTCTCATCTCACTGCACCAGGCCTGCTTCTTCTAAGCCTTCCTCCAGTGTTTCTAAGGCCCAGGGCTCCCAAAGCCTCCAGAGAAGCTTCTGATAGGCGTCCAGGGGCAGGCCAAAGCCTTCTGTCTGGAGTCTGGCCAGGGTTGAAGAGGCTCCTCAGCAGGAGCTTAGCCAAAGGCAGGGGTTTCTTTTTAATTTTTTTCCACCACAACAGTTCTTGAAGGGTGCCTAGGTGGTACTAGAGGGCATCCCCCCTGCAAAAAAAAAAAAAGCTTATCGGATTTTAGGCTCTATTAAGAGATGCAATAATACCCAAGAGGGAGGAGGTCAGAGTCCCACTGTACTCTGTCCTGGGCAGATCAAACCTGGGCTACCATATTCAATCCCAGGCATCACTTCTGCAAGCTACAAAGAAGATTCTGGTCTACATTGGCAGAGATTCCTCCCTTGGGAATTCCTTGTACCAATGAAAGCATTTCCTTTCCCTTTCTAATCCAGACCCCACATTTCAGCAGTTTTGGGAGGGCCTCAGAAGTGATTCCTCCAAGGTTACACCGCCAATGACTAAATGCAAAATGGAACCCTGGCTTCTTGACTCCCCACTCTCTACTAAATCCTATTTCGTATTAAATACTGACCATCTACTCATACTGCCTCTCCTCAGAAGAGTAGGTCATTAAGGATTAGCCAGTAAAACACTATTCTGAATGTCGAGGTCTCCCACCCATGGGGTTTTTTTGCCCTTTTTTTTTAGCGCCTCGAGTGACGCAGTTAGAGGGAAACACATGTGAGATTTCGTGGGAGACGGTACCGCCGATGAGAGGAGATCCCATCAATTACATCCTGCAAGTGCTGGTTGGAAGAGAGTCCGAATACAAACAGGTAAGAAAACTCCCACGTTGCCCATTCCCAGTTTGTACTTATGCAGCCCTGCAGCCTCTGGGTCTGTCCACTAGCCCTGAAGGACTAATGGCCTCGTGGAGACTTGGTTCTTAGAATCAGTGTGGGACCTGCTGCCTCTCAGATGACCATTGCTTCTCATTGCTTGGGTCCTCAGTGGAGAACTTTGGCTTACATCCTCTGGGATGGATCTCCCCACCTCCCCCAGGATTAAGTCAGTTTCACCAGAATGTAGATTATATGGAGGGGGTTAATGGTCAGTGAAGAAGCTGGAAAGGTAAATACTGGTACATTAGTAACTGAAGATATTCTTATTCTGAAGGGATTAAATTAACTATTTCAAAAAGAACATTACTTCCATTTTTTCTCCGTTTCCCAAGAAAAATATGATAGATATTTAGGGTTTTCTATCACAGACCTAAAGAGCAATAGATTTTACTTATGTACTTTTTAGAAATGATCTTGGCATCAGCGTCAGCATTTTCCTCCATCATCTATTTATTCAGTAGCATTGGTACCATTTTCTTACCATGAAAAAAAATACATTAAAAGATGCAGTGGTGGAAAACTTCACAGGATATTATTTCGTACTTAATCTATTTTCAAACAGTATGTTCACTTCATGTTTGTAAATTTTAAAGCCTTTCGCTTGGCATTCCATACTTTACAACGATTCTGGGAAAAACGATTTTATATCTCAAAGTATGGTCATTGTTTTTTACACATTGAAAAGGCAGCCTGATTTACTCAGCATCTGTGCTGCTTAAGTGTGTGTGACCTTCAGAGACGAGGTGACTTCGCCTTGGCCACCTCTGGAAATGTACTGGCTTTTGACCCACCCTTTATTCCTACTGTGGTTCTGTAACTCATTGGAGATGTAAATGCTGATTCATCCACAACTTTACACTCAGGTGGAGGCTTCGGAATTTCCTTTGTGGTGAATTGGTTTTGTTGTGAACATAGTTAAATGGGAACTACTGTGAACCACTAGTTGACCGATGAAGGTTGCTGTTCTATTTCCTAAAATGGCTGTATATTTTCTGCCCTTCCTTCCTGAGAAATAATTAAAGCCAGCAGAGGTACATGGAAAAATGGCATTTAAGTCAGGTACAACATGTACTGTCCTGTCTTCTGTTGATCAGCGAACAATCACTTAAACACAGTGTTTTAAGGTGTGGATCTGGAAGCAGAATAAAGAACGTACCGTGTCAATCGGACAGGGAAAGTGACACTTAAAATAATTTTTGTCAAGAGAGGATGGAACAATGAATATTGAATTCATGAAGCAAATAAAAATAGAAGCATCTCATGATAATTTTAATGACCAATTTTATTGTTTTGATTATTGATTATCAAAACAATTTTGATTATTTTTATTATATTTTTTATTACTTGATTAAATTTGGTTATTAAAATAATTTAATAATAATAAAACCATGGGAAATCCCAACTCCTCAGTAAGAGGTAATACCTTAAGTAGCAGCGGAATTATACTTAGCCTTGTGCCTTTAAAAAGGCAACTTATAGGAATGAATGAGTCAATCAGACAGTAAACATTTATTAAATAAATACTAGGGATACAAAAAGAGGCCAAAGACAATTCCTGTCTCCAAGGAGCTTATAATCTCATGGAAGAGACAGCAAGCAAACAAATTTGTACAAACAAGCTATGAAAAATAAATAGGCAATAACTAATGGAAGGAAGGCAATAGAATTAAGAGGGGTTGGGAAAGGCTTCCCAGGGAAGCCAGGAGATGACAAGAGATAGCATTCCCAGCATGGGGGACAATCAGAGAAGATGCCCAGAGTCAAGAGATGGAGTGTCTTGTTTGTGGAGTAGCCAGGAGGCCAGTGTATGAATGAAGGAATGGAAAGACATGTATTAAGTACTCAGTAGTCACCAGGCATTGTGTTAAGTGCTAGGGATTCCAAGAGAGAATCCCTGCCTTCAGACAGCTTACATTCTAGAAGGAAGACAATGCACATGGGCGCGAGGTGACTGGAGAAGGGAGTTTTGTTCCCGGGAAGGGCTGACAGGTGGTAGGTGCAGTGGCCCAAGTAGAGGGCCAGATGGGATGTAACAGAAGCATCAGGTATATGAATAGCAGCCATCGCCCCTGAAAACTTTCCTTTGTGGTTAACAAAGAGTTATTTTCGACCCCTATTACACAGCGAACTTTATTTTAGCCATGTACTGCCCAGTGCAAGGGGAGAGGCTTAACAGTTCTTGTTAATTGACGTGAATGAGCCAGATCGGCCCGGGGCCAAACTGAGGGGGTGAAGGCCGTGAAGGCCAGGAAGGCCGAAGTTGGATGGGATGATTAAAAGCATTTCCTCCAACGCTCGCCTGAATCTTTCTGGTTCATTTCACATTTGTATGTGTATGCATGTAACATTTTTGGTACTCGACTTTTCTGCCTCAATCAGGTTGTGAGACATTTCCACTAAGCTCAAAACTCCCTCCTAACAGTATCCCATTAACGTCCAACCAAAGTATGAATCCAGCTACTTAGATGGATTAATGATTCCTCTGATGAGCCTGCCCATCCTGTGGGACCCTTGCCTGTGTCCTCCCTGGAGTCCTGTCCAGAGGGGCCACCCCAGCACATGGAGAGCTTCCTCTAGACTTCCTCTGGGCTCCTTGAGAGCAGGGACTTTATTATGCCTCTCTTTATATTCCCAGTGCTTAGCACAATTCTTAGCACATTGGAGGCGCTTAATAAATGACTGGCTGTTGGCACTGAGGAGACAGCTAGGTGGTTCAGTGGATAGAGCGATGGGCTTAGATTCAGGAAGACCTGAGTTCACGTCCAGCCTCATACACGCACTAGCTGTATGACCCTGGGAGAGTCACTTAGCCTCTGTTTGCCTTAGTCCACTGGAGAAGGAAATGGCAGACCACTCTAGTATTTTTGCCAAAAAAATTTCATCCCGGGTCAAGAAGAGCCAAATACAACTGAATGACTGAACAGCAACAAAATTGGTATTGAATGGACACAGGATTATCCCTTGTGCTCACCATATGACTGGCTCACATTCTTTGGGGATGGATGGATGGATGGATGGATGCATGCTGAAGAGAGGAAGCTGTGTTGAAATTATTTGGAAGCTCCTTAAAGCCAGGGACTAGATATGTATGGTAAATGCCTAATAAATGTCTGCTGATTAAATGTCTGAATGACTATATTTTAATAGCATCTTTTGCATAAGTTTGATTTTTTTTTAAACTGAAAACACATAGTTCTTTCTTTGTATTTTGAAATGTAATACAAAATACTATTCACGAGAGTGTTTGTTATAGATTCTGATGGACAGAATCTCAGAGTCAGATGAGACCCCATAGGCCATCTAGCCTATGGAGCCCTTTATGTTCTGTATCTTAAGTTCATAAGTGACTTTCTTAGATTTTTTTTTCATGTAACCACGTAATAAATGTAAGCTTCTTGAAGGCAGGTGCTGCTTCATTTTTTGCCTTCATATCCCTAGCAAAGTTCCCAACATATAAAAGGTGCTTCGACAGTACTTGTTGAACGGATGAGTTCATGTAACCACATAAGGCCATGCATCCCTGAGCTGGGAGCAAAGCATCTCCGGATGCCATTTGTCTTAACCTTGTCTTTTTATACATGAGGAAATCTGAGACCCAGGGAGGTTGTGACTTTCCCACAGTCACACATAAGCAAGTGTGAAAGACCAGAATTTGGACCTTGGTCCTTTGACTCAAATCATTAGTTTTCCATTATACTGAAGAAACAAATAGATGTTGACTTTCAAGGACCAATTCTGGAGCTGTCTATGGGTGTCCAGAGCTGATCTGCCAAGGTGGTAGGAGGCCAGAGTAACCTCCTAGAACCATTGACTTTTCTCACTGGTTCTGACCAAATGTTGGAACAGACTTTCTGCTACTCAAGAGAACTCAATGGGGCGAGGTTTTGATGTTTATTTTAAACCCGTGAGCAATCCCTCTTTTAGATTCGTGTTTGTTTTAGATCAGCTCCTTTTCCATTAGACATGTCAAAATCCCCTAACAGATATTCTTTATTAAATCAAGAACGAAAATAGTCTTTGTAAAAAGTAAGATTGTGTCATTGTGTGCTGTGCTATCATAATTGATCATGCCAATTTAAAAAATCTTAAATTGGAACAAACCTAAATTGGTTTGGGGATAAGAGGAATAATCCAGTAATCATGGATCCTGTCAAAACAAGTGAAAAAAAAAAGAATCATGGAAGCACCTCCACTGAGCTAAAATGGCCCCATGGTAGCCATCACTGCAGGAACATCCATCCTAGGTTACATGACAGCCCACCCTTTGGATTGTAGTAGAGTCCCAAGTCACGTGGTCATCAGAGCTGCCATTTATACAGTACCATGAAATTCACAAAGCTCTGTACAGAAATTGGCCCATGTGAACCTCAATCATCTCTGTTTTATAGGTTAGGAATCTAGTCACCTAGCTAGTACCTACATACATGATAGATAGATCAATAGATAATTAGATGTAAATAGGTAGACAATTAGACATAGCTGCATAGATAGATAGATAGATAGATAGATAGATAGATAGATAGATAGATAGATAGATAGATAGATAGCACATATGTTAAATGCTTACTATGTTCCAGGCATGAGGGCTGGAGATACAAGTCAAAGCAAGCATGACAGTCCCTTCCTACTAGGAGCTTACATTCTAATGGGGAAAGACCATAATGAAAAGGGTTTGCAGAGTGGAGGGAGGGGGAGTGGAGCAAGCGTTTATTAAGTGCCTACTGTGTAGTAGGCACTGTGCTACGTGCTTTATAAATTTTTTCACAATGATCTTGTGAGGTAATTGCTGTTTCTTTCTCCACTTTACAGTTGAGAAATTGAGGCAGGGAGAGGTTTAAGTGACTTATATCAAGTCATTCAGCCAATGAGTGTCTGAGGGGATATTAAAGCTCAGTTCTTCCTGATTCTTAAGTCTGTTGCTCTGTCCACAATGCCACCATCTGCCCTAATCTTTTCAATCAAAAAGAATAAGAACAAGATGAAAGTGGGAGAAAAAACTCTGACTTATAGATTGGGAAAGCCAATTCAGATACCCGAAATGGAACTGGAGCTGGGATTCCTATGTTGAGCTTCCAAGGGGGCAGCATGAATGTACAAAGGAAAAGGAATAAACATTTATGTGGCACCTACTGTGTGCCAGGAACTTGACAGATATTCTCATTTGAACCTCACAACAACCTGGGAGGGAAGTGCAGTTATCTCCATTTTACAGAGGAGGAAATCAAGGCAGACAGAGGTTAAGTGACGTGCCCAAACGGATGTCCACTGCACCACCAGCTGCCCTATTCTTTGCCTCAGATGAGGTGAATTTGAATCCCAGCTCTGCTCTTTTTGCTGTGCTGTGTCCTGGGGAAGTGTATTTCACTGTCTCTGGGCCTTAGTTTCTTTATCTGTAAAAATGAGAGCATTGGTCTAACTAGATAATCAAAGCACCCCAAAAAGTAAAGTGGGCTAATCCAGAATCAACATGTGAGCAGTCCAGGACTCTCTGTGTCCAATTATCCAACCGCCTCCTCTGTGAGTTTTCTTTGAATGATATGTTACAAGATGTGTGTTATGTGCAGATACTCTGAATGTAGGGAGAGCTGGTTCCTCATACATTACAAACCCTTCCTCAAAAAAACAAAAAGGCAATAAGAATAAAGCATTTTGGAAGCCTTAGAATTATACGGCTGAAGTAGAATAAATAAATTTCCAAGAAAATTTTGAAAGGTGTCTCTTAACTTTAGTGTTCTTTCCTTCATGGTAGCAAAGCATCGATCAGGAACAGATGTGCACAGCCCTAGTTAAAATCTTCTTTTCTTCTAATTTAGTTTGCCTCCTTATGGGACCCATGGCTACAATTTGCTATCAAATTCAGCGTATCAGTAATGTCTACCATTTCATTTAGTTTTTATTAATCACTATGGGTATGTCAGTAGATTTAACTGTTGGAGTTTACTTTCATTTAATGATATTAGAATTTTAGACTGATTACTAGACTGAAGGAAATACGGAGATTGCTGGGGCAGCTGCCCTCAGTGTCCGTAGAAAACGTTGGCTTCCCTCCATCGCTGAGGATAAAGGGCATGCCCCAGAGGTAACTGAAATGTGTCAGCGTGAGGACAGTGTAACCAGAACCAAGATAAACAAGTGGGGATGTATGTACCTGCTCCCACGCTCAATGGCTTATGTAACAGTGGCTAGCATCCTTCCTCTGCAAATGTCCCTGGGGCCTGAGGTTTTCATATTCACGTCACCTTAAAGGAAAACAACACATATGGTGGCATGAGGTGAGGAGGAGACAAACCTTAAACAACATGCTATTTCCCTGAGGATGTTTCAATCAGAATAGTTTATGGATTTCAAGAAGTAAAGCAAACATTTTCAGTGATTTAAACAATTAGGTACAGGATGTGAATAACAATTAGAAGATTCTTTTGTGAGGGAAAGGCCAAGTTGCTGACTTTCGATGATACGTGACTTCTTTTACCTGGAACAGACTTTATGGCTTACCTAGGCCAACCTGCTCTTTTTTTAAAAAGAAGGAAAGTCCAACCTGCATTTATTAAACACCTGTAGTATACCAGGTACTGTGCTACACGCGGGGCATATAAAGGAAATCCAGAGACATTTACCAAGGCTTTTCCTGTTTATAGGGAAAACCCATCTTTGCTTGGTAAAAAAAATATCTATCTTACTGAAAAAGAACCAAATCTGGAGAATGGACCAGTTTCTTCTGCATGTGGGAATCTCAAGAATATGGGATTTCATTGGGGACTCTTTCTACCAGCCTGTCTGTGGCTTGGTAGATAAGTCCTAGAGAGTTACCTGCAGCTTGACAGATGGCGTCTTACCCCTCCTAAGGATCAGAGGAGAGATTTGAACTCAGGGCTTCCTTTACTTATCCCACATATCAAATGCCTACGCAGTGTGTCAATGACTGTTAGACATCATCAGTCAGGCTGTGGCCCCAGCTGGATGTCATGGCCATTGCGTGGTCATGCCCACTTCCCTTCTTTGTTCTGAACAGCCGGTCTGGGGCATCTCTTGGTTAAGTTGGCACACACCAGTTGTACAAGGTGAACGCTGAGCCAGTGACAGACACCTGGACCCTTGGCCTTCCTTTTCACCGATAGAATTGACTCAAGATGACCCCCCACGTGGGCTGCGATGAGCAACAGGAGTGAACTAGTGTATACAATCATTTATTCAACACACATTTATTGGGAATCACCTTTTTGAAATGTGCACCAATCCAGGCCCCTAATTCCCAGCCCATTAATCCCATTGTTTCTCCTATACTTTGCCCATCCACAGTAGCACCTCTAAATTAGTCTTCAGAACCTTGTACCCTCCTGCGAGCTAAGAGCGCATTTCGATCATTTATTCCAACCCGCATTTAGTTTAGAGTTTCTCTACCCCCCTGAAATCAGAGGTGTGGGCGATTAGACAAAACAAATAGGAGGGACAGGGGGTGCTCCCCTGTTGTAGCTAACTCCAGGAGGGAGCCCCAGTCTTAGAAGCCCAGTTTCCAGGGAAGAATGTGGATATGACCCTGAGTTGCTTAGACACTGTGCTGAGAAGTTTTCGGTCCAGAAATCCTAATGGATACTAATTGTGTCACACACACACACACACACACACACACACACACACACACACACACACACACACACACACACACACTGACAGCTGCGGTTTCCAAATCATTGGCCTGTTTGACTGTTTGGGTGATCTCAGTATTTGGGGAGAAAAACAGAAGCCTTCCTCTGTGCAACAGGAAACCAGGTGAATGTGCCCTGAGGTCTAACATGTACTCCTCCCGCTGATAATTTTTTAAATCATCATTGGCTCCTTTCGCAGAGATAAAATATAATGCAATTTTTTGTTCATCTTCAGTTTCCTTATCTTCTAAAATTTCCATGTATTCCCTAGGCCTGTGCTCAAATCCCAAGTCCGACATTTCCTTCTGTCAGACCATGGACGGGTCATTTAACCTCTATGGGACTCAGTTTCCTCATTTGTAACATGAGAGGAATGACCAGATGATCTCTGAGGTCCTTTCCCAGTTCTAAATGTCTGTTCATCAGCTCTTTGTAACTATTTAGTTGAGATGAGAGACTTTCTATGTGTACCCACAGTAACCCCTAAGGGCTCAGAACCCTAATTCAGTGTTCAGTTGGATATCATTTCTGTTCTTACTTAGCGGTCAGCATCCCTTATAGACATAAATCTTGTCATTCAAGAGCAGGGGTTCATGGGGGGGGCGGGTGTCATGACCCTTTGACAATCTACCAAGGGGGATGAAAGCCCTCTTGATATGATTTTTTTAAATGCATAAAACACCTAGGATCGCAAAGGAAGCCAGTTATGCTGGAATAAAGTTATCAAAATGTTAAAATCAAAAATAATTGGCCTGGGCCTCAGATTAAGTACCTATGTATTAAAAGACACACCACTATCTATGCATTTTTCCTGATTTTGCTACCTCTGCTTACTAGGGGCAGGTGATAGGCCCAGTAGAAAGACAGGCCCATTTGTCATCACTTATCATTGGTGGTAATTTACTGAGCATTCTATGAATGTATTCTTTTCGTTTGTTCATCTGGGTGGTGTGGGTACAGCATTCTGCTCAGGACTCAGAGGATTAAGAAGAAATCAGGACGGTCGGAGTGCTTATAATCTGTGGGGACATGAAGCAAAGCATGTGAAATAATCATGGCACCTCACCATGTCAGTGATGTGAGGAGCATGACTTCAGACTCAACTTCATGGGAATTTTCAGACTGTGGATAGAAAACTTGGCCAAAGGGACCTTAATATCCGGTGTGGATTGCCTGGGGAAGTAGTGAGTCGTGTGTCCCCCCCCCACTCTTGGAGCCCAGATCACCCGTGGTCATGCATATTGTAGAATTCTCTGTTCAGATACAGGTTGAACTGAGCGTCCTCAGAGGTCCCTTCCAAGGCTGTGATCCTGTGATTTCTGTTTGTGTGTCTTGCCATGAGCAGGTCAGGAACATTCTGTTCATGACTAGAAAGGGAGTCAGAAAGAGCAGCCCAGCTCACAAATGGGGGCACGTCCATGAGGGGCTGAGAGCAAGGAGAATTCAGCTGGGAAGATGGGCACACCAAGGGATGAGCCACGTGGTACCATCATTTTAATGAAAGAAAGAACACCCCGTTTAAATGCATGAATGAGAAGACAAGACATCAGAGAGACTCTTGTGTATTCATCAGTATTCTGTCCAGTGTTGTGGTGTTCTGTCCAGGAACTCACAATCGCAGAGCTTGGACAGGGTTCAGGGAGAACGGACAGCAGTAATCGAAGGGTTACAGAGATGATGGTGTCATTTAGCTTAGACGAGAAAAGACCAAGAGCCCACAATAAGGGGATTCAAATGTATACAGAGCTGTTTTATTGGGGACTGGCTCTCCGCTCCATTGCTGGGGGCAGAACTGGAATAGGCCAGGGAATAAATTGAAATGTAATCATTTTCTGGAAGTGAAGACTATTTTCTGATTGCAGCTCTGCTCATCACAAAGGATCCCCTTTCCAGCTGTTTTGTTTGGGGGGATAGTTGTAGAATTCTTCAGGCTCGCTGGAGTTTTTTTCTTTGTTTTTGCCCCTTTAAGATAGCATTAAATATCAGGCTATTTATTATATTTTGTGTGAGTATTAATGCTAAAATACTCACAGATAATATGTTTACAAGAAATTACCCTGTTCTAAGGGGAATTTTGGCTACTTGTATTTCATTAGGAAAACCAGGGTTCAGGTCCAGCCTATGACATATTATTAGCTGTGTCATAGTATCATAAATTTAAAGTTAGATTGGAGCTTAGAGTCTGAATTCAACCCCTTCATGTTACAGATAAGGAAACTGAAGCCCAGAGGCATTTAGTGATTTGCCTAGGAGTGTCTGAAGCAGGATTAGAACCTAGGTCTTTTAACTCCAAAGTCCATGCTCTTTCTAGCATAGCATATTACCACACCTGTTATGTGCAGGACCTTGTGCCAGACAAAAGAAGTCCTGTATTTGAGGCTTAGATGATGTCTTTCCTCCGCGTTTTACTAGAGTCTTGTAATTAACTCCCATCCTGTCACTGTGAGAAAGCTAGCAAATACTTAACAGACAGAGAAACTGAGTCACAAACAAACTTAGGTGAAGCTGCTGTCATAAAGTAAAACTCCTGTGTTGATTTCTAACTATGGGGACAGTGGTGGCCCCGAGGGAAAAAAAAAGCCCCTGTGGGGGTAACCCTAGAACAGAAAACCAGCATGGGTCCATAGTTTTCCTATTGAGCCCCCAGACCAGAGGGTCACTCCCCTGAGAACTTGAATGGTGGGCTGATGTTACTCACATACAGAGGAATGATTCTGACTGAGGATGATGCCTTCTTGGCTTGTTCTAAACCCTGGAATTACCCACAGGGGAAGAGCACCATGGCATTGGATTCCATGGACCCAGTCATTGTCTTAGGGGGCAGGAAGGGATATTCATGGACCCTTTACTGAGACTTGTTATTTATTTGCTGTTTGCTGTTAAAATCATAATCCCACTTCCCAAGGCACAAGCCAACATCTTCTTGCTCGTGAGAAAGGGTAACATGTGTGGAGAAGTAGTTTCTTGTAAACAGAACAGTGAGAGAGAGATGATAACATTTGGACATGTCTAAATAGCCTGGGTGTTCTGAGGCTAAATCTGCTAGAAATAGTACCCTAAATGGAAGCCATTAAGAAAAAACAGTCCATATTAAACTTCAAAATTGAGGTCAGAATGGGAACCAGTGAGTAGCAGGCATTGGGGCTCCTGCTGACCCCTTCTGACTCCTTACACTCAGAAATTCGGTTCAGTTCCACAAAAATTTATTAAGAGCTACCAGTGAATGAATGAAAATTAGAAATTAGAAAACAACAAATAAATGAATGAATAAGCAAGACACGTAGATAAATGAACTTCCACCCTCATCCATGGCTAGGTGCTGACAATAAAATGAGAAAAGACAAAATAGCTCCTGTCCGTACTGTGAACTCTATCCGTAGCTTATTTGAGTTAGACAGACCCCTTAGACTAAATCTAAAACAGGGGTTCATAACCGAAGGTCCACAAACTTTTCACAATGTATTTTGATCTCTCTTTCTTTATAATTGGTTTCCTTTAAAACATTAAGGGTTTTATTTTATCACTTAAAACCTTAATTCTAAGAAGGGGCCTTTGTGCTTCCCCAGTCTGCCAAAGGGGTGTGTACTACAAAAAAAGGTCAAGAACCCTTGGTCTAATCTGACTCCCTCCTTTGCACCAGAGGAAACTAAGCCCCAGAAAAGTTCAAATGACGTGCCTAGAAGAGAGGTTGATACTTGGCCTTTGGTGTTTCTATAAACCTTCCCCTAAGGCTCTAGCCTGTGTGCTGGAGATGTCAGGGTCCCATCAGCTGCTTCTCCTGTTAGAAGCATCCTCAGCCTTGTCCTTAATGCCATTTTTGTGCCTAGATTAACATTCATCACATGCTGCAGCTGGAAAGTCACGGTCATGATCAATTTGTGTTTTTAAAAAGTAGACATTTTAAAGGAAGTTGGGGCGGGCTTGAACTAGAAGGGGACCTCATTTGAGGAAACTGAGGCCCAGAGAATGTTAGTGACTTGCCCAGTGTCCCTCACAAAAAAAGCCAAAGTTCTAGGATTTGAACCGCAATCCAGCCCTCTCTCCACTATGCTGCCGTCTGCAAGGGCTGATCTCTTCTTTTAAAAGGTGCCCATCCTTGTTGTAGGAACCCACTGTGGCAGGGTGACAGATTCCATGGGACCTTAGAACCTGAACTGGCTGTTGAGTCCTCTTAAAGCTGCATGGAGAGCAGTGAAGCACATGCTACATGCCATCCATGGTACTCACCCTCCTCCATCTTCCCTAATCACTTAAATATCCTCAGTTACCAGATGTTCACTCGTGCCAGGAAACAAACATCATTACATTGTAAGATTCCCTCATCTCAATAGTGTAGATTTTTTTTTTTAACCAGATTTTTTTTTTGCCCTAAACTACCTTAAAAACAAATTTCAAGTGCCTTTTTATACTTTGGAACACCCACTGGCAGTCGACTCTCCATCAGCATCTACCGTTAAGAGTGAGTCAGTTCTTGCCATCGTGTTACATAAGCTTCAGGTTGGGCTGTCTTAAGAAAATAAATAAACCACGCACTGGAAAGAGCAATTGCTAGTCCATTATCTCCTGGGTTACTGGGCTCACTTGTGGACGCCATTGCATGTTTTCCATATCAGATTTTAAAAGATGAGAGCAGTGATTTTCTAGCCAGATGCAGTGGAAAGGATGCCGGTTCCAGAATCGCAGGACCTTGTTTGAATCCTAGCTCTTTATTTGCTAGCTGCGTGGCTGCCTCTCACTGCCTCAGAGTCCTCATCTGTAAAAGTGAAGATAAAATGCGATGATATTTGTAAGATGCTTTGCAAACACAGAAACCAGGCTCAACAGTAATTGGGAAATATTTAACAAAATAAATAAATACATAATAAATAAATATATAATATTTATAATATATACATAAATAATAAAAATACAGTGCAACAGAGATCATGTTACTTTGTGTTTTTCCAAGTCAGCGTGCTGCCCGCAGGGAGTTTTTAGTACAGTGCCTTGTACATATTGGGAGCTTAATAAATGTTTATTGAGTGATCAGTTGATCAATATTTGAGTTTGACACCACCGTCCTATACAAGGTCTTACCTAATCCCCCCATAAGGGGGAGAAAACTACTTTCCATTTACTATGTGTATATTTTGTATAATACATATTATTTTTACCCAGTAGACTATAAGCACCTTCATCCACTCACTAAGCATTTATCAGGTGCCCACTGTATGCTAAGCCCTTGTGATGGAACAAAAAGAAACAGACTTTGTCCTCAAGGGGTTTATAATCTGTGGGAGCACCTGGAGCCACAGTCAGCATTTGAATAGCTGCAGTGTGCCAGGCACTGTGCTACATCCTAGACAATGTGGAAGGCAAACACTGTTTTACATTTGTCTTTATATTTTTAGTGCCTAGCACAATACCTGGCACATAGTAAGTAAGTGCTTGATTAAATGTGTAATTAATAAGTGGATGACAAAGTATCTGGAAACTCACGTTATTTCAGACTGGCCAGCCTCCTGGAAGCAGGCATACTGCTCTAAAGGAGGAGGGTAGTAATAGGGTGATAAATAGGAGTAATTATAAGGGGGCAGGATGTTAGTTTAGCTCTCTGGGGGCAGCTGCTGTTTATAGCTTTCGGATATAGCTTTTATAGTTTTTGTATATAGCTCTCCAGTGCCTAGCCAAGTACCTGGTGCGGAGCAGACGCCTGATAAGCCTTTGTTGGAAAGCTCAACCTCCAAAAGGAGGTGAGAAAATAGCCCCTTTTCTGTTCCTTGCAAAGTAGCTTTGCAGAGCTCTGGGTATAGAACATTGCATGTACTCAGTCTCAGCTGATACTGGTTTTTTCCTTCTTTGTTCTTTGCTACAAGAGATGGACTTGCTGAGTAGTGGCCTAGGAAGAGACACATTCAGAAATTAAGGTGATGTAAAAGTAAAAGATCGCCATGCCATGAAAACGTTTATAGGTCATAAACAAATACTTATCTAATGGAACCTTAAGGCAAATGAATTGCCATCCTGTATGTACATAGGTCATAGCCACGGCCCTTACATTTGCATAGCATTTTAATAATGATGATAGTCATAGTTAACAATGATATAGGGCTTTAGTGACAGCTAACCCTTATGTAGCTCTTTGATCATAACAATAGCTAACCTTGACATAGCACTTTAATAGTAATAATAAACATTTATGTAGTGATTTAATAATAACCTTTAAATATCGCTTTAATAACACTAGCTAACATTTACATAGCACTTGAATAATAATAATAAACATTTATGTAGTGCTTTAATAATAGTAATCTTTGCATTATGCTTTAATAATAGGTAACCTTTAATAATAATAATTGTTGAAGTTTACATAGCACTTTAATCATAACAATAGCTAACATTTACATAGCACTTTAATGATAATACTAGTTAATCTTTACATAACACTTTAATCATAACAATAGCTAACATTTACATAGCACTTTAATAACAACAATTGTTTAAGTTTACATAGCACTTTAATCATAACAATAGCTAACATTTACATAGCACTTCCTAGTGCCAGGCACTGTGCTCAGCACTATACAAATATTCTCTCATTTAATCCTCACAGCAGTCCTGCAAGGCAGGTGCTGTAATTATCCCCATTTTACAGAGGTGAGCAGAGGTTAAGTGAAGCACCCAGGGTCCCAGAGCTAGGAGAGTCTGAGGCCGGGTTCCATCTCAGGTCTTTCTGACTCGCCAGCACTCTGGGCACTATGGAACCCCCTACTGCCCCACATGGACGTAGGTGACTTTCCTGACTCGCTTGCCTTTGTGAAGTGGAATAACAGCGACTTTCCCATTTCTCTCACCCAGGTGTACAAGGGAGAAGATGCAACCTTCCAAATCTCAGGCCTTCAGAGCAACACCGATTACCGATTCCGCGTGTGCGTGTGTCGCCGTTGCTTAGATACCTCACAGGAGCTGAGTGGAGCCTTCAGCCCTTCGGCCGCTTTTGTACTCCAGCGGAATGAGATGATGCTTGCGGGAGAGACGGGGTGCTTCGACGACCCCAAAAGGAAGAGCCCAATGCCTACTGATGGACAATTTGCAGCCCTTATCGTCCTTGGCTTCGCGGGCCTGTCCGTTTTGTTTGCCTTTATATTACAATACTTCTTAATGAAGTAGACGAGTCCAACAGAGTCCAAGGTATGAATTTAGGTAATGCTACGCATTGTAATACACAACATTTATCCAGATAGTCCTTTTTAAAAGAAAATTTTTTTAAAAACCTTTTTTGTTCTTTGATTTATATACTTCTCTTGTTTTACAGTTCTAGCTAGGAATAAACTGTCAGTGTTTTGGTGCACCTTTTTGAAATGCAAAACTAGGAAGAGGTTCAACTGGATCAATAAGCAGACCAAATACCAAAAGCAAGCTTTCCTCCCGCTGAGTTTTCTTTTCATTTTTTTTCTTTCAATTTGCCTTCACACTGTTTTCACCGGTGTCTTTCTCAACCTTCAATTTTTATATGTTACCGTTTAGTAGACAATAATCACCAGTCACTTCTTTATGTCTTTTTTTTTAAATCATCCTATACTTGTAAACATTAATCAGTTACAATGTGTGTAGCATAGGGCTGGAGTTCTGTTGTAAGTGAATGAGAGGAGGTATTTGGAGTATCGCCAACAGCGTTGCATGAGACTGATTCACTACAAGGCATCTGCCCTAAGCACCATTTACTGTTTATTTTTATTTTTATTTTTTGTCACTCAGTTATTTAACGATGATTAGCTCATTTAAAATCAGAATGTGTACTACAGGCTAAAATATTTTTATAATCTGTTATTCTTATAATTTTTAACACTATGAACTGCCTCTATTAAAAAAAAAATCAAGTAACCAAAATGCATATCAGTGATGGCGCATTCTAGATTTTTCCCATGTCAATCCATAGCAGTAACTCTAAGAGGGCATTGTGCAATAGCTAGCTAGTAATCTCCTTGGTCAGCTGTCTGAAAGCTGCTTTACCTTGTTTGTCTAGCCTTGTATATAACTATTCCTAATCTAATCACTAGATTTTATTATATTCTGTTACAGTGGACATGAATTATCTGACTCGGACTGGTGACAGCTTCCTGCCTCTGCTGATTGCAGGCAATTTTACACTAACCATGAGCAGTCTCTCTCTCTCCCTCTCTCCTTTCCTGTTTCTTCCACTCTCTCTTTCTCTCTTTCTTCCACTCTGTCTCTTTCTCTCTCCTTTCCTGTCTTTCATTCTGTTGCTTCTTTCTCTCTCTGCCTCTCTCCCTCTCTCTCCCTCTCCCTCTCTTTCTCTTTCCCCCTCTCCCTCTCTCTCTTTCCCCCTCTCCCTCTCTCTCTTTGTACCCCTCTCCCTCTCTCTACCCCCTTTCTCCCTCTCTCTCTCTCTCCCTCTCCTCCTCTTCCCCTTCCCTCCCTCACCTCATCAGCTCATTATCTTTGGAAGATTCGCTGGTAGACGGATGTTTGTCTCGTTCTTTGAGGTATCGATAAAGTGATTGCATTCCAGTGTCTTTAACCAGTATACACAAGCCTATTCTAACAGAGCAGATGGAAATTGACAGACAAAAGAAAAATCAAACAAATTCATAGTTTATCTTACCATGTTTTGACCTGGCTGTACATACACACACAGGGAGTGGGGCGATCGGGTGGTTAACACAGAGTATTGGGAGTCAGAAGCCCTAGATTCTGTCCCTGGTTCTGTCACTAACTTGCTGCGTGACCTTAAAAAGTCACTTTAACCTCTCTGTGCCTCAGTTTCCCCAGCTATTGAAAACAAGACTGGGGATTCTAATACTCGTTTGTAAGTGCTTTGAGAGCCTCGGACACCAGGTGCTATAGGCTGCACGCAAAGCATTATTCCGACACGCTGATTTGGAGTCATGAGAGAATCAATTTTTTTTTAACCCAAAGTCATTGGACTATTTATATGAAGTCAGTAATGTAAGAGTACCTCAGGGACATTTCAGAGTTGGAGGTGCAAATTATTCCAAAAGGGTGCAACAGACACAGTGTAATCCCCTGCTTTTGTTTTATTTTTTGTTTGTTTTTTGTATATTTTTGCTACTTGGTTTGGCTTGGTCAAATAGCTCTGCCTTGCTTGGTCTGCATTGTCTGCAATGCCGTGTCCTCCTGTGCTAGCGTGAGATTCCCATCACCAAAGTCATGGGGAAAACCAACCATACCTTTGTTTGGGATTTATTTATACTATATTCTGCATTCAGTACTTTAAATACCAATTACAGTGCAATCTTTTATTTATTGTAAAAAAAAAATAATAAAAAGTGTACTTATGTACTAATTGTCCCTGGTAGCATGTTATATTTTTTGTCTTGTTTTATAATGTTGTAATTTTAGGTCAGTCTTTTTTTTTTTCCCTCCCTGGCAACATTTCCTCCCTGGTAGTGTTATTAATCTTTTGACATTTTCTTGTGTTTTTAAAGATGACAGCATCTAGTATATTCAATGCCAAAAACAAAAAAAAAAAGAAATAATAAAAAAGAAAAAAACAACCCATGATCAGTGATTGCAAAGTTTACATGTATCCAGAAATCATAATCATCTCTTGGAAGAAAGTGCTGAGATCCACAAATCATGCTGTGTGCCTAGATCAGTGTAGGACATAGTGGAGTTTGATGTTTTCTCATGAACAATAAGAATGAGTTGAATTAGCTGGCAAATGAGTAACACCAAGATCTCTTTTTGCCAAAGTTCTGCCATTTTGAAATTTACCCCCATGTGATTTTAACAGATTTGCCATACAAACCATTCAGGCCTTGCAGTTACATTTGGGGAACAGGCGTTTTTGGAAAATACATTATTTTGAAGCAATGAATATTCAGTAAGTACAACTTTCCCCTCTTGTCCCTTCTATCCCACCTGCCATTTTGAAAAAAATTTTCACTATCGAGCGAGTCCTTCAGAACTGCTGCTGTAGCAAAATCCCCTCTCTCAGATACGTGTGTGTATTTGTTGTGTGTGTTTGTGTGTTTAATAGGGTAATAGTAGTTTGTGCCAAAATGGCTTTGGCTATCTGACCATTTTTATGATTTTGAAAATTTTTTGTTTTGCCACCAATAAGCTGAAAGAGTTGAAACAGAAGCCTAAAACACTTCACATTATTGCTACTCAGAGTCATTGGAATGGAAAGGTCCAGCTCTGGGTTTGTATCTGGAAGGCGCGGGTCCAAATACCAGCTCTACTCCTCATTCTTTCTGTGACCTCGTGTAAGCCCAACACCTCTCAGCCTCAGCATCCTAACTATAAAATGAGGGGGCTGTTCCTCCCAAGTCTCAGCCCTGCAGGATCCTACTTGTTAGCATAGTGAGTATTAGGAAGTGCTTAGTATCTCTCTGTCTCACACACACACACACACACACACACACACACACACACTCACTGTTGAGGCCTTGGCCTCTCCCTTATCACCAAGCACAGTACCTTGTACACAGTAGGTGCTCAATACACATTCACTGACTTGAGCTGAACATTACCGTAGGCCTCCGCTATACACAGGACAGTAAATTAAAGTGTCCCGTGATTTTTGCTGTGTAGAAATCAATCACTTCTTGATGCTCTTAACTTCTCCCAATTGTCACACCCTCCGGCCCCAGCCTTGAGGAGTACCAGTCACATGAAGCAAAAAATTTGAGTCCTTAAAGAAATTGTTTAATTTGGGGGAGGGGATGAGCCTTTTTAAGGGGCAAAATGTTTTTCATATTCTCTGCCTTGTTTTTATCAACTTGAAACATTGAGGGTCTTCTCATCTTGGTTGGTTGGCTATGGTAACTCAGTATTCATGTCAAAATTGAAAAGTGCCCTAGCTGAAGTGAATGTTTTCCTTGCACAATTCTTTAAATTGAAAGACAAAAAATGGTTTACCTCACTGTTGGACATACATTCCAAGCTTTTCAACTTTAAGAGAGAAATAATCATAAGGTTTTTTTCCTGTATTGTAAATTTTAGACTATTTCACATGCATTGTATTAAAACTGCCATATCAATTTTAATGTATAGATTTTGCAGATATTACACTATATGTAATACCTAACTGTATCTGTAGTGTATATGTAATATATTTATGCTCAATAAATGTTTTAATTCTTTCTGAGTTGAGTAGGAATTTTTATTATTCACAGCATCCCGTGAGTCGATGACATGGATGTAATTGCCTTATTTCTAATTGTTAGTATTTTGGGAAGGAAAATACCCTTGTAGACAGTACTTTCCTTGTAGAATCAAATCATCACCCAAGTTGGGAGGGACCTCCAAGGCAAACTAGTCTGGCCTATTTCTGAGCAAGAGTCCCCTTGGAGTGGTAATCCAGCCTCCATTTAATGGAGAAGCCCACACTCCCTCTGGAGGCAGCCCATTCCACTTTTAACAGCCCTGGTTGTTAGGAAGCTTTATCCTTACCTCAAAGCCTCATTTGACTTCTTTGCAATCCTGCCCTCTTGGACCAAGCACGTTAGCTTAAATCTCTAATCTGTGTGACAGCCCTCAAATACCTCTGGAGATAATTGTCGTGTCCCTACTGAGCCTTCTCCAGGCTCAACATTTCATGGGTTTTCAACCAGTTCTCCTTAGAACGGACTCAAGACCCTTCACTATTCTGGTTGTCTTCCTGAATCCTCTCCAGTTCATCCATGTCTGTCCTGAACTAATATTCCAAATGTGATCTGACGATGGCAGCATACATCTTATTCCTAGATGCCACTCCTCTCACTTCAGCCAAAGAGGGCTTTAGCTTCCTTGTCTGCCATGTTATGCTATTTATTCATATTGGGAATGGGCAGTCAACCAGACCCCCAGATCTTTTTTAGGCAAACTTACTATCTTCCTATACTTACCCTGTCTTAAACTTTTGAAATCAATTTTTGGAATCTTGAGTGCAAGGCTTGACATTCATCCCGATGATGTTTCACTATATTCGATTTGACCCTATTCATTCCAAAGTTTTTGAATCCTGACTTTACTATGCAGTTGGCTAGCTATCCCTGCCACCACTATGACGTCTGAAAATTGGACTGATATTCTGTCTGTCTTTTTCCAATTAGTACTGAAAATAATCCTGAATCTTTTTTACTTTATACAAAAATACTATGGCATACACTCCCTTGAACCCTGGGAATAGGACTAGATCATTTTAATTCAAGAAATATTAAGTGCCTACTATGTGCAAAACATAGGTTCAAATAATCAATGAGTATTTATTAAGCAGCTATCTCATACCAGGCACTGTTGGTGGGAAAAATATGTGAATTCTCAATGCTTTAGTTATTTCATGGCTAAACCTACATGGAATTTGTTTTCAAACAATAGTAATAACAGTGACAATAATAATAATAAGCCCAAATATTTAGATTGGTTCTTTTCTTAAGGGATTGGTGTGGCCAGCTGCATCCAAGGCCATCTCTAGTTGTCCTGATCTGTATCTTGCCCCGGGACTGCTCCAGAGGAGAAACTGAAGCTGGTGACTTTGCACAGCCCTCCTTCACTTAAATCCAATTCGCTTGCATGTCATGACATCACCTCCCTGATGTCACGGTCCTCTTCAAGAACAAAGGACAAACAGCAACAGCCATGACCAATGAATTAATCACCTGGGAGCCAGTAGACTCACTGGGGGTGACTTTCCTCATCCTCAGCTTGACGGAGTATATCCCTGGGGCCATCCTGAAAGCCTTTCCAGATTGATGGGACTTAGCAAGTCTTGCGCTGCTGTGGCATTCAGAAAGCCAGAATCATCTCTGCTACGATTAGGGCAGCTGGTTTGGCTGAATGTAATGACTTGGGGTCAAGAAGACTCATCCAAATGTTCTGGTCAGCCACCATGCTAAGCACCGAGAATACAAAGTGAAACATTCCCTGAGCTCAGGAAGATTCCCTTCTCTGTCAGAGGAGGCGTGTGCACATATGAATATATCTAGAAGAGATACAAGGTTTGGAGGCATCCATATCCAACAGGATTTGCCATCAGAAGCTAGATAGTAGGGAGGGAATTGTGTGACATTTCAGCCAGCCTCAGTCTGTAAGATCATCCGTCCCATGGAGGCCAATCTGAAGCCAAATGATCGATAGATTTAGCAGGTGCCTGCTAGGTGCCAGGTGCTGCACTCAGCTCTGGGTCATTTAGTCCAACCTCATTCTACAGATGAGGAAAGTTAAGTCCACGTGAAGTAACCCACCCAGAACTGGGATTTGAATCTGTTTTCCTCCTCCTTCTTTCACTTCCAAAGTAGAGTTCTTTACATGTAAAGTCAGAGAAACTGGAAACGGATGAAGATGCAGGATGGCAGCAGAGACCAGCGTCCACCAAGTACTGAAGTGTCAAAATTATAAATCACCTGAAAGAACAGAGATTCCCTCTCACCACCCCCTGGGAAAGTCAGCTATGAGCACAGGCCTCACTGTTCTGTTTACTCATCGTCAGTACTTAGTAGCATCTTAGCGTCTCTGTGTCCAGAAAGTTAATGGTTCATATCAGCAGTTTTACTCACGTGAATTAAGAAGGTGTTTAACTCGGACGGCAAGCAACCTCTGAGACCCATAGGAAACAATCCTAAGGGCATATGGAGATCACACGTCCCAATATATGGCACACAGATTTGTGAAGCATTCCATACTTTGCATCTACTTGTCTCTCCTGACTGACTGTAATCCCCTTGAGGGCAGGGACTGTTTCCCTTTTCAATCTTTATCCCCAGTACTTAGCCCAGTGCCTGGCCTTTTCCTGTGGCTGCACATTTAAAAGGCTGAGATGCCTATCCCCCCTCTCATTTCTGCCTCTTAAAATCATATTCATGTCTCAGGGCCCATTTCCGATGTATCCCTTCTCCCTAGAGGTAATCTCTCATCTTTGAATCTGTTGTAACACTTTGTCAAATCAAGTCCACAAGCTTTTAAGTGTCCTTTGTGTCAGGTTGAGTGATAAATACAAGGGAAAAACAATCCCTGCCCTCAGCTTACATTCTAACTGAGGAAGACATAGTATAAAAGGGGAATGGGGAGGTGGAGGGGAGACAAGAGGGCTGTGGAGGTGAAATCAGGAGAACAAAAGATGGCTAGTCTGGAACCTTCCTCAAAATGGGGTTCCTGGAGAGGAAATGATGAATCAGAATTGGTAGTAGATAAGCCAACCTTTAAAAACACACACTGCTAGCTGGCAGAGCCAGGAAAATATAGACAATATAGATGGGTAGCTAGGTGGTACAGTAGATAGAGTACAGGGCCTGAAATCTTGCTAAGTTCAAACCTGGCCTCAGATACTTAATAGCTGGGTAACCCTTGGCAAGCCATTTAACCCTGTTTGCCTCAGTTTCCTCATCTGTCGAATGGACTGGAAAAGGAAAGGGCAAACCTCTGTGTTATCATGGCCAAAGTAACCCCAAATGGGGTCATGAAGAGTCAGACACAAGTGAAAACAACTGAACATACAAATGTAAATGGTTAGTGATAAGGAATGGGTCTATAATTTCATTGGTGTAAGGAACTCCCAGGAGAAAAAGCACCCTCCACCAACGCACCTTCTTTGCAACATAAAGTGTTAGAGTTGCCCAGAGCATTGGGAGCTTAGGAGACTTCTCCAAAATCGCAACAAAATGGGAAGAACAACAACGAAAATAGTAATAATAATTTGGCCCCAGAGAAAAGTTTAAAAATTTCACCTCCCTCCCCTCATTGCAGAATTGGGGGAACTATGGATGTAGAATATTATGCGTAGTATATATAGTGTCAGACATAGTCAATGTCTTAGTTCATTTTCCTGAATGACTTTTTTGTCTTTTTTTAAAAGATGTTTAAAAAAAAAGCTGTTTACTTTGTTAAAAAGCGTGGCTCACTCAGGAGGGGAGGAGGGAAGAAATATTTAAGAATCAAGGTGATATTAAAATATATTGATAAAATCATAAATAGGGGCAGGGCTAGGTGGTGCAGTGGATAGAGCACCGGCCTTGGAGTCAGGAGGACCTGAGTTCAAATGCGGCCTCAGACACATAATACTGCCTAGCTGTGTGACTGGACAAGTCACTTAACCCCAATTGCCTCACCAAAAAAAAAAAAAAAGCAAAAAAAAAATCATAAATAGGAACATAAAGAAAATAAGGTAGAAATGAAACAATGAAATAAAATAAAAACAAAACAACTTTAAAAAAAACACACACTACTTGTTTACAAATAGGCACATCAGCTTCTGAATCTTTATCATGCATTTTCTTTTCCTCCCTAAGTAGATGAAATGATAATAACCTCTGCTCTACCCACCACCAAATGGGCCCCATCAAGTTCACTGCTTGAATAACCAACATTATTTCCATTAAGTCACATGGCATCACCAACCTTGCTTCCCACCCCTATCCCAAACAGATTTAGCAATAATAATAATCCATTTGCATGACGCTTTATACTTCTCAAAGCACATTTATGTATATTAGCTCATTGGATATTAGGCTCCTAATTAGATAATTGCTCATGACTATTTGAAGGCTAGATGTTCTTGTGCCAATCAGCTTATCACTCTGGGCAACACAAATAATAACCACAGGAGCTGGAATGAAGCAAACAGACTAATGATGCTGTGTTGACACCCGAGCTAGCTAGCCACCCACCCAGGTACTTGGGGGTGGGGGTGGGGGGACAAGCTGAAGGCTTGCAAGACCAGGGACTGACCTCATCTCCCTTGGGCCCTAGAGACAAGACTGGCTTCAAATGCAAATAAAGACTCAATATGGAAGTATAGATGGAAGAGCATTTCTTTGTGAGCTTTCTGGATTCTCATTTACGGAGCAGTTGATTGCGACATTACTGATCCAGTCAAGTCTGGGCAATCAGAATCATCAAACCCAGAGTGGGGAGAGGCCCTCAGTCGCCATGTGTCACATCCCATGCATAAAAAAAACCAGTTCTTTCTACAATACCGCCAACAATCGATCAGTCCTCATTCCCTCTCCCTTGGACCATTAGGAAAGCCTCCTAAGCACGAGTTTCTTGGCCTTCTCCAGCCTATCCTCCACACAAGTGCCAAAATCACATCCTAAATCTAAACACCTGCTAAAGGCGGCTTGGTGTGTGTGGAGAGAATTGAGCTTGGGATCAGGAAGATCTGAGTTTGAATACTGCCTCAGATACTCACCAGCTGTGTGATCCTGGCAAAGTCACCTAACCTCTATATGCCTTGGTTTCTTTATCTGTAAAATGAGGTTAGCAATAACATTTCTCTCCAGGGGGATGCTGGAGCCAACTCAAACCAAACTGTCTGAGCTGATTGTGAAATTTTCAGTGTGAGCATTTTCACCTTGGAAATTAGCCTACACTACAAATCAGGGCCTGATTCATTGTTTGTTTGATGGCCTATACTTTAAAAAGGGATGGAGAAATTGCTGCTAATGCAGATTAAACTTAAAAGTGTATCGCATCTTTTTTTTGTTTTCCAGAGAGCCAGTTGTTAAACATTTAGTAGCACTCCATTGCCTATCTCCCAGGGTTGTTGAGAGAATCAAATGAGATAAATACATGTAAAGTACTTTGAAAACCTTAAAGCACTAATCAATCAGTCAATAAACATTTATTAAGCACCTACTATGTGTCAAGCACTGCTAGGGGGCACAGTGGATAGAGCACCAAACCTGGAATCAGGAAGAACTGAGTTCAAACGCAGCCTCAGACACCTATTAGCTGTATAACCCTGGGCAAGTCACTTAACCCTGTTTTCCTCAGTTTCCTTTTCTGTAAAATGGCAAACCACTCTAGTATGTTTGCTGAGAAAATCCCAAATGGGGTCACAAAGAGTCAGACACAACTGAAACATTTCAACAACACCAACATATACCAAGCACCGTGCTAAGTGCTGGGGATACAAGAAAAGGCAAAAGATAGTCCCTGCCCTCAAGGAGCTTACAATCTAATCAGGGAAACAACATGCAGACAAGAATATACAAAGCAAACTATATGCTGCACACTATAATCCTAAAATCTTGTAGTGGCCGGTCCTCCCATCTTCCCTTAATGATGGGGTCAAGAAGAAAACTCATTAATGCTACTTCCTAAAGCAGCCCACTCCACTCTGGGACAGCACTCAGTATTAGGAAATTCTTCCTTATATCAAGTCTAAGTTAGAGTTTTTGTAACTGCTCCCCATCTCTCTTCATTCTGACCTCTGGAACCAAGAAGAGAAGAGAGCAGGGGACAGAACCCTGAAGGACACTCATGATTATGGAGTGTGATCTGGACAAATATCCTGCAAAAGAAAACGAGAAGGAGCCATTGCATATGTAGGAGGAGAATCAGGATAGAGTAGTGTCTGGGAAATGTAGAGAGAAGAAAGTATCAAAGGGAAGAAGGTGATTGACAGTAGGCTACAGAGAAGTCAAGGAGGATGAGCATTGAGAATAAATTATTAAATTTGGCAATTAAGAGATCACTGGTAACTTTGGAAAGAATGATGAGATCAGAGATCAGACCATAGGGAGTTAAGAAGAGAGTTGAGATGAAAGGATCCTTCTCAAGATGTTGAGACACCAAAGGGAGAAGAGGAATGGGCTACTAGAAATGAGTGGATCAAGTGAGGATTTTTTTGAGGATGGGGGAGACAGGGATGTAGGAAGCAGAGAAGCAGCCAATTGACAGGGAGGAATTAAAGACAAGTGAGAGACTGAGCATGATAGAGAAATCTGTTGAAAAAGATGGGATGGAATGGGATCCCTTGTGCACATAGAGGGGCTGGCTTTGGCAAGTAGAAGGGACACCTCATCACATGAGAGAGGGGTGAAAACAGAAATAGTGGCAGAAGGCATGTGAGACGAGGAGGAGGTGAGAAGAGGGAGCTCTTAGTGCATGGCCTCAATTTTTTCAGTGAAATATGAGGCAAGGTTCTCAGCTGAGATGGGGGAGTAGGGTGCTGGGAGGTTTGAAGGAAGCATGAAAAGGTTTAGAAAAACCATGGTGGCGAGTGAGACAGGGAGTCAGTCACCCAGACCTCACACACAATTTTATTCATACTTCCCTCATGCGTTTATTGTGTAATAGTATAGCTTTCGAGTATTGTCTTATCCTACAATAGATTATATATTCCAGGAGGGCCGAGATTATACCTTAACTATATTCTCTACCTTTCTTAGAGTCCAGCACAATGCTCTGCACACAGTAAGCATTTAATAATGGTATGTTGAATTATTCAGTTACCATAAGGTATCTCCCAATTATTATTTTCCAATAACGATGATCTCCTTGAGACAGCTAACAGTGAGAACAGGTACATATGATTTCGGAAATCTTTTGACTCCGCCATAGACTAGCAAGCTAGAAAGCCAGCTTCTCTCAGGTTCCCTTCACTTCTAGTATCTGCTTCCATTTCTTTCCCTTAACTCACTGTGTCTAGAATCTCTTATTATAAGCCAGCTGGAATCTTTAAGTGCCCTCTGCCCTTCCTACCTTCAGCCAGCTCAGAACAGGGCAGCTTGTCTTCCAGACAAAGTGAACCAGGTTCACTCTACTCTGC
This sequence comes from Phascolarctos cinereus, assembly GCF_003287225.1. Lineage (NCBI taxonomy): Eukaryota > Metazoa > Chordata > Mammalia > Diprotodontia > Phascolarctidae > Phascolarctos > Phascolarctos cinereus. Next base: position 33,418,161 of record NW_027556180.1, read on the forward strand.
CCTGGGCTCCTTCTAGGGCAGGCTTTATGCTGCTTTCCTCTGCCATTGTCACTAGCCCCTCTCCAGCTAGCCCGTTGCCCAGGTCATCGCCTAGTCTTGACATGAACCACTGAGAACAACACAAAAAGATTCCTTCTGTAACAAAAGAGCATTCTCTCAGGTCATGAAAAGCCATTGTGTTAGAGGCAGTTAGAGAGCTCTCTCTCTCTCTGAGGAAGGTCACTGACAATAGCTACTTCAGAATCTCCAAGGGTTCAGATCCCACGGGGCTCATCTGGGGAATGCAGTTGGTCTTTAAAGGACAGGCCTGTCATTCAGCTTTCTCTCTATCCCAATGTCCAAAGCCCATGGTATCCATTTTGTTTCCTGCTTTCTGTAGAAAGGGCTTCCCTGCCTGTTCTGAAGGTGACAGCAGCCTTACAAAGGGGGTGCCAAAGCAGAGCAATGTAACTTACTTCTCCCAGTCCACCATCTGACATGCCTTGCTTTCCTCTGAGCATCATCACATTCTCTCAAAAGTCTCATATTCGAGAGATCTGCGAACTCACTGGAACCATGAAAAGAATAACTCTGGAGGATGAGGATCTGAGTTCAAAACTCACTCCTTATGCTTACAATTCATGTGACCCTGGATAGGTCACTGATAATATCATAGGTTTAAGGAGGGAAGAAACCTTAAAAGGCCAACACTCTCATTTTACAGATATGGAAACTGAGGCTGAGAGATGCTAACTTACTTAACCAGGATTTCTGAGACAGGATTTGAATTTTGGTCTTCCTGACTCCAAGCCTAGCATTCCATCCACCTAGTTGCCATTTAATCTCTCTACCCCTGTTTCCTCATCTGAAAAATGAGGAAGCTAGAATAAATGGCTTCTGAGGTGCCTTCCATTTCTAGATCTGATAAACATAACCTATCTAGGTCTCAGTTTTCTCATCTGTAAAGTAAGGAGATTGGGATAGATAATCCTGGTATTTCTTCTAGCTTTATGTCTATGGTTCTATGAAATGGGTGCTAATCCCTCCAGGGAAAACCACAATCCAGTCACACACCTCCTAATCCTACATAACTCTAGCACCCTACAAAAGTGCCAAGAGCCAAATTTAGACTTGATATAAAGATAGGCCACCTCAGTACATAGTGTGTTCCCATTCCAGGACAATAACTAGGATGGAGTCTCAGGTCACTGAAATTTAGTGGGTGCTGACAGTATGGGTATTCCTACAACAGGTAGAAAGCGAGTAAGTCACGTTTAGCTTTAAAGGCTTATTGGAATGAAAACTCCTTGGAACTTTCTAGTCAAAGAAAAAATACTACAAGCAGTCAGAAGGAAAGAATTCAAGTATCAAAGAGCTACTGGAAGTATCACACAAGATTTAGCAACCATAACATTAAAGGATCAGAGACCTTGGAATATGATATTACAAAAGGCAAAGGAGAAAAACTTGCAAGGAAAAATAACTTACCCAGAAAAACTATGATCCTGGAGTGGAGAGTGGGGGAAGGAATGGACCTTTAATGAAATAAACTTCCAAACATTACTGATAAAAAGTCCAGAACTGCCTCAAAACTTTGAAGTGCAAAGAGCCCAAAGAAATAAATATAAAAAGCATCTTGTTTGTGGTGGCAAAGAATTGAAACTGAGGGGATGCCCATCAACCAGAGAATGGATGAATAGGTAGTGGCATATGAATGTGATGGAATACTATTGTGCTGTAAGAAATGATGAAGGGGGTGATTTCATAGAAAGGGAAGACCTGTTTAAACTGATGCAGAATGAAGTGAGCAGAACTAGGAGAGTAACAAAATTGTAAAGACAGACAAGGTTAAAAGACCTAAGAATGCTGATCAATGTGATAACCAGCCATAATTCCAGAGGATTCTTGATGAAATATGCTACTCACTTCTGATAGAGAGATGATGGACATATTTTGGGTGGACGTGGCCAATGTGGGAATTTATTTTGCTGGACTGCATGTATTTGGAGGTTTTGTTTTTCTTTCTCCCTGATAGTGGGGAAGGGTAGGAGAGGAAGAAAACAGATTTATATTGACTGGAGAAAAATAAAATTCAATTTAAAAAAAGAATAGGAGAGGAAAGAAAATAGAGGCACCAATTTTATGTAGATGGCTATCTCAAGGAGTTTAGGCATGAAGGGAGGAGAAATGTAGGATGATATACCAGAGATATAGGATGATATATCAAAGTGGGATATGCAGTTTCAAATGTGGTTGGTGTGTGTATCTGTTTTGTTTGACTACACTTACTTGTTACAAGGGGTAAAGTTCATTATTTAGAGGGGAGTAGAGATATCTGGAGGGAGAAAGGGTAGTGATAATTAGTTAATGAAGCAATTATAAGATCCACACAGTAGAGCAAAAGGAAGTTCAGAAAGACACAAACAGGACAATATTGGAATTACCATATAAAATGTATTATTTACATTTAAAAATGAATTATATACATTTAAAAATCCAAGTTGTCTGTGATAGAAATTCATAGTTTCATATTCAATTTTCTTTTTCTGTTCTTCATGGTGAAGGAAAATAATATTTGTTTCTACTAGGGAATTTCATAACAAAATTTTTTTGAAAAATAAAAAACATTAAAAGTATGCATCTTTGCCCAACCTGAAGGAGCAGAGTAGAAGAGAATATAACACCCCAACCCAGACAAAGATTGAGGGTGGAAGAAAGACTGCAGTCACCCATAGGGGGGCAAACTCAGAAGACCATTGGATTGATCTATGCATCAGAAGCACCAGGCCCTGCAAAAGCACCATGGCTGAGCAACTTGCCAGGCTCAGGGCAGCAGCAGTAGAGCCTGGTGAGAAGTCAGCATAGCTGCTGAGTGACCTGTTCTATCCATCCCAGAAGGAGATTGGCCTCTCTAGCCAAGATATCATGCTCTGCAAGTAACTAGCCCAGCTGAATGGATGAGCTCATGGCAAACTTTGTGAGAACCCTCTGGAAAGAGAAAGGATAGTAAGGCCCTGCTTTGTAGTAAGTTGCTTCTACCTATGTCCCCTACTTTTAGTTCATACTCACTCCATTACCTTCCTAAACTCTCAGTGAGCTTGTGGGAGTATATGCCCCTGGTGTTTGGGAGAATTGCTTTGTAAATACTGCTGTGGATTTGCCATTTTAGTAAATCCCTTTGCAAAAGAATTATCTACTGACTTCTTAAAGGGGGAAGTGCACTGGTGGGGGCTCATGAACTACCATTTAAGAGGTTAGTTACTCATAGCATTACCCCTACGACCCTGCAAATAGTAACTGGCCCCCCTCCTGGGACTCAGCCAGTCAATACTAGCAGAGTGAGTTAGGTAAGTGAGCTCAAAGGTGGATATTATGTATTTGTAAATCACATGTATGTGCTATCAAACCAATATATACATTATAAAACACAGAAAATTCAAGTTTTAAAAAAGGATGAGGTAAATATGCTTTGTTTTTTTTTTTTAAAGCTGATTTGAAGACCCATTTCATGCTACTTGCCATGGCTACCAAAATGTCTAGTTAAGGGAAGCTAGGGGGTGCAGTGGATAGAGCACCGGCCCTGGAGTCAGGAGGACCTAAGTTCAAATCTGGCCTCAGACACTTGATACTCACAAGCTGTGTGACCCTGGGCAAGTCACTTAACCCCATTGCCTAGCCAAAAAAAAAAAAAGGCTAGTTAAAACTCTGGTCACTGGAGGCTGGATGACGATATGTCAGATTTTTTTTAAGGGGTCCTTGTTCAAGTACAAGTTTGACCCCATAGTCTCTGAAGTGTCTTGCAGCTCTGAGATGCAGTGAAATGTGACCTCTCATTTCAGGACATAGTAGGCAATTAAATGGGTGTTCTAGTTCAATAGTTCTAATGGACAGCTTTTGCTTTTGGCAACTAAGATGATTTCCAGAGGAATCCTATGATCTTGGTCACCTGGGTCTCTTCTCTGATTTCATGAGCTTTACGTGAACTTAGCACTCATAAACCTTAATGCTAACACTATGGACTAATTTAGCTGCTCCTACAAATAAATTAAAACAGTGTGAATGTGACCTCACTTTTTCTTCTACAAGAAGAGGAAGAGAATGAAAGAGAGATGAAGGAATAGGAGGAGAGGAGAAAAGAGGGAGGGAAGGAGAGGAGAAAAGAAGAGAGGAAAGGAAGAAGAGAAAAGAAGAGAGGGAAGGAAAGGAGAGGATAAAAAAGGCATAGTTGGGAGTGGTGGGTGGGTGACTGTGGTGGGATTTGAATGATGAATTATGATATCACAGATTTAAAGCTGGATGAAGCCTTAGAGGTCATTAAGCCCAACACTATTATTTTACAAATCAGGAAACCGAAAACCAGATTGGTCCAATGATTTGCCCAAGGTCACCCAGGGAGTAAGTGAACTCCTACTCCAGGTCCAACATTCTTTCTACTGCTCCGGTCTACCTCTGGTGACTCTCTGCTCTATGGAGAAGGTGTCAAAGCAGGTCAGCTTTAAAGAATAGTCATTGGCAAAAACAAAACAAAAAACCACAGTGAGTACCAATTAAATAAGGGCTTGTAATTGCCTTCTGAAATTCCTGACTTTTCTCTGCTTCAAAAGAAAGAATCAATGAAGTCTCAGAGCCAAATCTAAAGCCAAAGCTCACATTTTCAGATTTTCATTTTACTGTGTTTCTAGCTTGGAATAGTTCATACTGTGCAGGAAGAAGGCAGACAGATGTGTATGATGGTGGGTGGGCTTTGGAGGGGAGAGTAATCAAGTGGGGGGGGGGTCTTTTTGTTTTTCCAGAAAAAAACAGTTGTAAAAAGAATTTAATTTTTATTTGCTTAAGAGTGACTTTCCTGCCTTGTAGGACAGGTCTCAGGACTCAAGACCTTGATGATTTTCCCAAGTTCCTATTCCCTTTGTCCAGAGCTGGAGTTCCTATGCCAGAGAGGTGGTCCAGGGAGAAGGAGGGGAAGTTCCCTCACCTCCTCCCTGTTCCTACCAGGCCCCATGATGCTAGGTGTGGGAGGCAGAGTGGGTGACATGGAGGAGTTTTCACTTTAAAGGCTCAAAGATGATGACAAACTGAAGAAGGAAGTGACTGCAGATCATTAAGGTCAGTTCTCAAAAGCCAGATCTCCGGGCCAGGGAGCGGCCAACTTGGGGTCGTTCTCTGGCTCACAGTCTTTCCATCTCTAATAGCACCTGTGAAAAGAGGCTAGACCTCATTGACTCATAGGAACAGTTCCTTTTTCTGTTTTCTTTTTTTAGTTCAGACTTGTGATTTCATCTCTGCAGGGAGCTTCTGGATAAGAACACTGCTCTGACAATGCCGGTCAGAAACTTCCCTACATCTTGCTGTCTTGCTTGCCTGGGGCAGTGAGAATTTACGGTTAGAGTTGGAGAGTTAAGGTTGGGTTGAGTCGGTCAGGGTTAATGCCTTGCCCAAGTCCCACAGGGCAGAACTTCCCCCATCTAACAACATCTCTATGCCTACTGGACTCCCGCTGTCTCTTGAGTACAGCAGGAAGCATCTCATTACGCTCTCTGCACACGTGGTGGAATAGACGGTATGCTAGCTCTGGGGACAGAGAACCCAGATTGAAGTCCCTTCTTTGATAAGTCTTTGAACAAATCCCTTCTCTTCTTCGTGCCTCAGTTTCTTCATCTGTACAATGAGAGGGTCTGCCTAGGTGACCTCTGAGGTCCTTTCCAGCCTGGCACTATGGTCCTATTCTCCTACCTCTCAGGGATATTGTGAGCTCAAATCACACAGTGTGGGAAAAGGGCTGAACCTGAAGTCTGAAGACCTGGCTTCAAGTCTCTGTCTTTTGTTACCTGTGTGACCTTAGGCAAAAGTCTTTTGATGTCTCTGGGCATGCATTTCTTCATCAATAAAATTAAGGGGTGGAGCTAGATGGCCTCCCAGATTTCTTCCAGCTCTACTTCTGTGTTCCTGTGGTCAAGCGCTACATAAAAATAAGCTTACTTTCATTAGAGTTATAGAAATATACAAGACCAGCCAGGGAATGAGTCCTGTTTCCAATCCATTCAACAACTAGATAGACAACAATTCTTAGCTCTAGAGCTAAAGGAACAGCAGAGTCCATCGAAGCCCAGCCCCCTAATTTTTACAGATGAAGAAACTGAGATCTAGAGAGTAGACGCATGATTTGCCAAGGTCACACAGATAGTAAGTAGCAGAGCCAAGATTTGTAGTGCCAATGACTATCCTTGAGATCTTCCTTCTCTTCCACAGCTCAATAATACCTTTGCTGCTCAGAGATGCCTTGGAACGCCACACTTGCTCCAATTTCTAGAATAAATCCCTTCTCAACTCAACTTGATAATTTATGGATGCTCCCTGGGGTTTAGCCAAGTTTCCTATCTGAACAAGAGTCTCGTGGGAATCATTCCAGTTCAAAGATGTCTTTACACTTATGCATCTTATCAATTACTTTAATTATGGTGGGGTTGAATAATTTATCACCCATACTTATCTAATAATAACAAAAATAATAACTAGCATTTATGCAAAGTTCTTTAACTTTTGCAGAGTGCTTCACATGTATTAACCTGTTTGAGCCTCATCAACTCTCTGTGTTATAGGGGCTGAAAAATATCATTATCCCCACTTTACCAATAAGGGAACCAATGGCTTCACTAGTGTCATATGCCTAGTGCCAAGTGAAGGATTTGAACCTCGGTCTTTCTGACTCAATACTAATTGTGATCAGCACAGTTGAATTAAATTTAAGTGGAGTAAACACAAGGCATACTGAGCATAGGTGAAGAATACAAGTGAAATCGTCACTCTGCCTCTGTGTTCTACCCCCATGAAGAAACATGCTTGCTTGTGGGCTCAGTAATACCTAGAGTGAATGACTGATATCAGAGCCTTTACCATAGGACCATAAAAGAAAACATAATCATAATAACAGCAACAACAACAGCTAAAATTTGTTGAAAAGTGTTTTACATGTGTTATCTTACTTGATTCTCACAATGATCCCATGAGACAAGTTCAATTATTGTCTCCACTTTACAAATGAGAAAACTAAAGCAAACAGAGGTTAAATGATTTGCCCATGATCACACAGCTGGTAAGCGACCAAGGTAGGATTCAAACACAGGTCTTCCTGTCTCCAAGGTAGGTAATATGGAATCCAGCTGGAGGTAGCTCATATAGCATTCATGGACTTGTGTTCTAGTCCATTGCTAAAGAAAGTGAATGATTGGCCACATGCCCACTCTGATGTGTTTAGAGCTAGGAGAGACCTTATTGGTCAACAAGTCCAGGTGACTTGCCCTAGGTCACCTAGATTTTAAGTAGCAAAGGCTGGGTTTGAACCCATGCCTTCAAATCCAGTGGTCTTTCTTGAAAATTACACGGAGCAGGTTTTGGTCCAGGAGAGGAAACCAAGCTCAGATGAATGAGACTGGAGCCCTTGCAGATGAATATTACCCACTCAGCAATCTTGCATGGGGCTCGTTCTGTGTTTGGCTTCAACATGTAGAAACAGCGAATATCATGCCAAACTCTTTTGCTTTATATTTTTGTTCATGAGTCTGTGCATCAAGCTTCCAAATAAATCAGAAAAAATGCTCTTTTAAGTGGCCTAGATATATATATATATCGACCTTTTAGGGGAGAAATATGAGAGGTTCAAGGTCTGTTTTTTGTTTGGTTTTTGGTTTGGGGGATTTTTTAGGGGGAGGTCTGTTTTTTTTTTTTAAAGAGCCTACCTGGAATAAATACCAGTTATTCCCTACTGGGCCACAGCAACTAGACATTTTAGCATAAAGAATGCTTTCTAACAGGATGAAAACCACACCATGGACATTATGGTTTTCACAAATGGTGTCTGTGGTGAGAACTGAATGAATTTTTCACTTCAATAATTCTTCATCGACAAGGGCAAGCCCTCTTAGATCTACCTCTACCTCTCTACTCCCCCATACATACACCCAAAATACCCCAGGCTATAAAGTTATCATATTAGTTCCTTGTTTTTTTTTACCCAAATCACAAACCTCATGTTTAGAATGACCTCAAATTATACCTAGTCTAACCTGTACCTGAATATGAATTCCCTCTAGAACTAACCCAACAGATAGTCATCCAACCCCCACCTGACAATTTCCAGTGATAAGGAACCGTGACTTCTCAAGGCAGACCATTCCACTTTGGGGCTGTAATTGTGATGAAGATTTTCCTTCCGGGGACCCTAAATCAGCTTCTGCTCATTGCTCCTAAGTCATAGGATCATAGAATTACAGGTAGACGGAACCTTAGATGTCATCTAGTCCAAATCATTCATCTTATTGATAAGGAAATTGAAAGACCGAGATGAAGTAGCTTGCCCAAAATTAAACTTCAAAGTCCTGTTCAAACGGCAGCTTTTTAGAGCTAGAAAGAGATTACCTGGTGCAATCCATTCATTTTACAAATGGAATACCCAAGGCCCGAAAAGGTTGAGTGACTTGGTAATACAATATAGTTATGATTCTGTACTTTATAGAGAAATTCTTCTTGAACTAAAAAATACTAAGAGAACAAATGTCTATTTAAAACCAATCCCGTGATCTTTTTTAACCAGAAGGAAACCACATTATGGACATTGTGGTTTGACCCAGAAATCCCGCAGCAGGACGTCTGCCCCAAGCGGTCAAAGAAAAGGTGCCCTATTTACCAAGGTATTCATAGCAGCATTTTTTTTGTGGTAACAAAGAAATGGAAAAATAAAGAATCTCCTTCCACTGGGGAAGAGTGGCATCAATTGTGGCCCATGAACCTAATAGGCTATGATTGTGGCATAAGATGGCAGTTGTGAAGAATTCGGAGAAATACAGGGAGAGTGGCATGAAATAAGTCCGTGTAGCAAGCAGAGGCAGCAAAACAATTTGCCCAATGGTGATGATAAGGGAAATGGAAATAACTCTTCAATGAAGACAAACATGGTATCATCGTGGGGACCAATCTTAGCCTTGAAGAAGAAATGAGAAATATTCACCTCCTTCTTGGCCTCGGAGAGGGGGGAGGCTATAGTTGAGGAATTGAATATTCTATAGGAAGCTGTGTTGGTGGATTTTGCTTATCTGTTTTTATTTATTAGCAGGTAATAGTCTTGAGGAGAGAGGCAGAGGAAGAGAGGTAGAAGTGTTATATGCAAAAATGACTAGAATGTAAAAACAAAGGCAATAAAGTTTGTGAAATGATATAATATTGTGTATAATATAGGGGCAGCTGGGTGGTGCAGTGGATAGAGCACCAGCTCTGGAGTCAGAAGGACCTAAGTTCAAATTTGGGCCTCAGACACTTGACTCTTACTAGCTATGTGACACTGGGCAAGTCACTTAACCCTGATTGTCTCTCTCACATACATATATATTACACACACACACACACATACACACACACACATACATATATATACACATATGTATACATATATTATGCACATGGTAGCATATCATAAATATTAATTAATAATATAAATATAAATGGATTAGCATATGTCATATATATAAATGAATAGTATAATATAAAACTTGTTTAATAATAATAGCATTTGTATAGTGCTTTAAAATGTGCAAAGTGATTTACATACATTATCTCTGTTGATCTTCCCAACAACCCTGGGAAGGAAATACTCTTATTCTCACCCCAACGTTAACTCCATTGAAGAGGAGTACTAATACTCCAGTGTCATTTTTTTTCATATGTATTTTTTCTTTCAAAGAAAGCTTATTTGGGGGCAGCTAGGTGTCGCAGTGAATGGAGCTCTGGCCTTGGAGTCAGGAGGACCTGAGTTCAAATCTGGCCTCAGACACTTGACATTTACTAGCTGTGTGACCCTGGACAAATCACCTAACCCCGATTGCCTCACCAAAAAGGAAAAAAAAGGCTTATTTTAGAAATGTAGTCTATGTGATAAAGCGTCCTCCTTTCTCCCATGACCAGCAGTCAACTGAACAATTGGCAAATATCCATTGAAGGAACTGATAATAACTAATGATCTCCATGGTCTAAAATTCAATAATTTTAAGTAATACCACGGCACTGGCAGGTGGTATTAGCTTACTGGGTTGCTACTCCTAAGAAATCCTGGGCAGCAGGTGGGGCTTACTAAGAGGGTGAAGAGGAAGGGCAAAGCTTCTACCCTTCTCCTCTTAAAGAAGGCATTTTCCATAGTATGCTTCTAAGTGTGCCCAACCATTGACATGACCATTGTCCCAGGAGCCCCAGACTCAGCTTTCAGTTGTATCTAGTCTGCTTTGATTAAACTGCTTCCCCTTCCCCAAAATAACCTCAGCCTATACCCCATATGTCAATTTGTCTGCCTACTTCAGTCATCTGAGTGACCTTCCTCTGACATCGTGAGTCATTTCAGCCAAACCATGAAGGTCCTTATCAAAACCCTCAGGGCTGTGAATGAATGAGAAAAAACAAAGTACTTCTGTCGAGGAAGGTGAAGTGAGAATTTGACTTTAAACCTAATTTCAGTCTTCTAAACAATAAGATGTTATCTAAAGGAAGTAATACAAATTACCGCAAGGAGAAGATAAGTCCGGAAGGCATTGTACTAATCTCCAGGGATATAAAGAAAGTCGAAAACTCTCCCTGACCACCACAGCCTCTCCTCATTCCACTGTCAAAGTGACCTTCCTAAATCGAGGGACTCAACATGTCTCGCCCTCTCCCCCAGCCCTCATTCCATAGCCTCTGGTGGCTTCCTATGCCCGCCAGAATCAAACAGAAAATTCTTGGATTGGTATTCAAAGCCTCCTTCCACCTTGGTGACTTCCACTATCCTGTGATCCAGCGCCCTGCTGCTCCTTGCACGGGACATTCCATCTCCCCAGTGGCGGTTCCCGTGCCTGGACTTTTCTTCCTCCTTTCCGCCTCCTGGCTCCCTTCAGTTTCTAGCAAAACCTCACTCTCCACAGAAAGCCTGGGCTGATCCCTCTTAATCCAAACACCTTCCTTCTTGTTTATCCTATCTGTATTTTGTTTGTACTTGGTTGTTGGTACGTCACGCCCTCATTCTCTTATGAACTCCTTGAAAGCAAGGGCTCTCTTTGGGTCTTTACCTTTCTTTGTGCCTTAGTGCTTAGCAAAGTGCCTGGTGTATAGTAGGCACTTAATAAATGCTTATTGACTGAATGAATGGCAGATACATTGTACTCGTTCTTCTAGGAGAATGGGGGAGACAATGGGAGGAAAATCTCTTAAGCCAAGCTTGATGAATCTGAAGCTGGTGGAATGACTCTTTGACCACTGGACCCAAAGAGCTGTGATTAATGGATTGAGGTCAGCCTGGAAGAAGGTTTCTAGTGAGGTGCAAGAGGAATCTGCCCTTGGTCCTTCTGAATTCAACGTTTTCCATCCATGGCTTGGGCGAAGTATTTAATTCTTTCTATTTGTTCTGCATATTTCAGAGAGATACTTCTTGTCTCATTCATCAGAATATTAACTCCTTGTTATCAGGGATTGTTTCATTTTTTGTCTTTGTTTCCTGGCCACCTAGTATAGGGCCTGGCACTTAATGGTTATTGATGGATAAAAGCAGAGGGTATGCTTATCAAATTTGGAAAATCTGTGTTCAAATGTGACGTCAGATACTCACAAGTAGTGTGACCCTAGACAAGTCACTTAACCTCTGGCTGCCGCCTCAGTTTCCTCATCTGTCAAATGGAGAAAACAATAGCACCTGTCTCCCGGGGTTATTGTAAGCATCAAATGTGATAATACTGGTACCTTAGCACAGTGCCTGGTACACAGTAGGTACTTTATAAATGCTTATTTACTTCCTTCCTACTATCAATCAACAAGCGTTTAAAAACCACCTACCATGCACAAAGAACTGTGAAAGGAGCTGGGGACACAGAGACAAAAATATAGAAGCTTACATTCTATGAGACAATGTGTACATGGATAAAGCTAGATGAAACACACTACCGCTTAGAAATATGAAAATAGCTATAAAGTTTGCAAGGTTGTCTTCCCTACATAGCAGACCTTGCTCCAAAGATTTGACTTGCTGTCCAGCACCCAAATGTTGACATAACTGCACCCTTTTGAGTGTTTCACTTAATTTCAGCTCCTCAAAACCATTTTTTCTTTGTGGAATCTAAACAATTGCCTGGTATAGCAGAGGCTGCTGCAGCCCCATGATGCAATGCGTCATCCCACCCTTGCGCACAGAATTGTTGCAAGGAAGGTGTTTTGTAAACACGAAACCTGGTTTGTTGTTGTTACCAGGGTCTGTTTGTTTCTTTGTTTGTTTTAATTCATTTTTCACTACTTGGCTTTTCAGGTTAAAGCAAATCTCAGGCTGTGTTTAATTTGAAAGGAAGGAAAGACTTTGTGCATAGCGATTATTTCATTATTTACATTTGGAATACCCAGCACTTAGCAAGGTGCCTGACACATACTGGGTATTGGTAAATGGCTCTTAATTGATTGATTGATTAACCAGAAACTGCAAATAGTTTCATGGGATCACAGGATCTCCCAGCTCAAATGGGACCTAAAGGGAGCAATAGAGTATAGTTTGAAGATCTGAGTTCAAATTCAACCTTTGATACCTACTCCCTATATGACTTTGAACATTTAACCTTCGTGGACCTCAGTTTCTTCATCTGTAAAATAAGTGAGTTTTGACTCAATTGTCTCTGAGTTCCACCCACTGTAGAGCTATCAGGTCATCTTATCCAAAAAAAAAAAGTATTATTTTACAAATGACTAAAATGAGACCCATAAAGACCAGGTGCCTCTGTCATGAGCTGCGTGACCTTGAGCAAATCAACCCTCTGGGCTCTCATGTGTCTTCTGCACTTTAGGTTTATGATAGGGTCTGCCAGAGTCACACAGCTCCTGAGTAACAGGCTAGGATTAGATCCCTCCCAGCTACACATTTAAGACCATGCCAAACACAGAAAACTATGATTTGGTGAAAGAAAAAGAAGATGGACAATACCCCAGCATGGTGCAAGGGCGTGTCAGATATAGCCCTAAGATCTTGGACAGTAGAGATACAGGGGCTGTCAGGTAGAGGAGACAGAGGGAAGACAGGGTCTTTTCATCCTTCTGGATATGGTGACAATGTTATTCTATCCCCACGTGGAAGAATTCTGAGGAAGGATCGATGATCTAAAAATAAAAAATAAAAATAAAAAAAACCTGGAAGAATGTATTTGTCCCAGTTGTGGATATGAGGAACATTTTTATCAATCAAACAGATGGGAGAAATGGTGGGGGCCAAGATGGATGGGTTTGATTATAGAAAGATAAAAGGATTTTGCAGGACCAAAAGCAGTATCTCTAAATAAAAGAAACAGATTAAGGGAAATGCTGAGTAAATATATCAGATAATGGGCTGACATCCCAAATTTATAGATCCACATCTATAAGAATAACAGACAAATGATACAAATAGACAAGGGATGCAAACATAGATAATTCTGAAAGGAGGAAATGAAAATCGTTCATAATCATATGAGAAGCAGTGAAGAGAGGGCTGACCTTGCAAGGGAGCAGGGCCTGGGTTCAAATCTTGTTTCTGTGACTTACTGGCTGTAAAATTAAGCATATCAGGGTTTTTGTTTGTTCTCCTGTCTAGAGTGAGGGTGTGGGGGCAGTGGAGGGGGTAAAGGGTAGAAGATATGTGGCTTGCTTTCTTTAGTTTCACATTTGGAGGGGGCCTAAAAATTCTGAATGCCATCATTTCCAAAGAGAGGCAGTATGGCCAACCTTGGGATCAAAAAGGCCTGGATCTGAGTTTATCTTCTTAGACATGACACCTAAGTGACCCTGGGAAAGTCATGTTATTTCTCAATACTCCAAGTAACTCCCGAAGACCATAAGTTACAGATGGCTTGCTGATCTGCAGCAGGGGAGGTAGGGACATTTCACACTGGAAGTTCCATACTAATTTAAAAAATTAGTCTGAACCTCTCCCCCCCCAAAAAAAAGTCTAGAGTGATTTTCAAATCTGTATTTCTGTAAGACTGAGGTAATGGAACTTAAGACGTACAGATTTTGGTGGAGGGGTCTAGAAAAGGTTAGAGCCGTCATAAAGGTAATGTGCTTTTAGGAGTCCTTTATTTTTCAATCCTGCTCCTTCTCAGGCTCCCAGGCATAACACCCTCAATTTTTGCTGCTTAAAATGCCTTTAATGAGGCACAAAGTTATTTTTATGCTACCACTAAGCAATCAGCTAGCATGTATTAAATGCTTATGATGGGCTAAACCAAAATAAAAATGAAACAGTGCCTGTCCTCAAGAAGCTTACATTCTAATGAAATGGAAAATGTACATATATAGGTATAGACAGAACATCTACAAAATGAAAACAAGATGGTTATGGGAGGGGGAGAATCAGCAAGTGGGAGGACCAGAAAAGGATTCATGAAGATGGTGCTTAATCTGAATCTTGAAAGAAACCAGGAATTCCAGAAGGGAGAGGCAAGGAAGGCATACATTCTAGGCAAAGACACGGTGAAGAGAGATGGAACATTGAGTGCAGAAGAGTGATTAGGAAACTCAGAGCATGAGGACGGGAGTCAAACACAAGAAATAGGAAAGGGTCAAGTGTGAAGAGCTTTAAATGCCCAAGAAAGGTCATTTGATCCTAGAGGTAATAGGGAGCTACTGGAGTGAGGTGGCAGGGTCAGCCCTACACTTTAGAAAAATCATTTCGGCAACTATGTGGAAGATAGATTTGAGTAAGGGCACACAGGAAATAGGAAGGCCAATTAGGAAGTTATCACAATAGTCCAGGTAAGAGGTTATAGAGGCCTCAACTTGGGTAATGGCCACGTGAGTACATACATAATAAGACACTGTGCAAAATGCAAACGCCCCTGAGAAGGGTATTAAAAGGTCCATGATTTCATGCATGTGAACACTGCTTCCGCCCATGAAATTTAACCCCTGCCTGCCTCAGTGTGAGAGTCTCCTTCATGGGCTGCTGTAACCAGTTTTTCCCCCCCACACACATGCTGGCCTAGCCTTCTGGTAAGGGGTATCTCTGATCTTAGCTGTGCTCTTCCCTCCCGGGGGCCCTATGCTGAAAGCCCCTCCAGCTTATTAGACAACTCACTAGCATATCCTTCAAAAACCTTCACGAAGGGTCACACTCCCTTCACCATGAGTTATTAGAGTGGGACGTTAGTGAAGAGGAGAGATGGATGATACAGCAAGTGAAATTCACTGATTTCTGTGGTTTTCTTGTTGTTGTCGATGAGGACGCAGGGACACCCTCCGCCAGTAAAAATGGTGGGCCTCTAAGACTTAGTGGGGGTTATCTGAGACCTGGTTGAAAAAGTCTCCCAGAGGTCCCCCAAATGATGAGCCCCTTTAAACTTAGCCAGGTTGGTCCTTGACTGGCAAATATAGAGTCAGTCCATCACCAGGCCCATGCTCAGAAACTTTCCAGCTTGGATGGGACCTGTTAGACCTTTCAATCTCAATTTGGGTCTTAGCCTTCAAAAATCCAGGGTCACCCTCATATTGCTATGAGGCATGAAAATAGGACTGAACTTCACACTGGGGTATAAATGACTACTATCATACTTCCTGGGGTCCACAGATTCCCCAAGGTGTCCATGGATCAATTTCAAGATGTTTATGTGCTCTAATAGAAAAAGAATTATACCTTTATTTTTAGTAACCTCTGAAATGTAACCTTTCTTTCAGTTAATACCTGCGGGCAACAAGCCATTATTCTGAGGAGCCTATTGCTTCACCACCCTGCCAAAGGGGCCTATAACACAGCAAAGTTAAGGACGGTGCTCATTGTACTGTACTACATTGCTTCTCTAGAAGACAATACAAAAGAAAAGTAGCAAGAAATTAGATCCATGAAGGTGGAAAAAGGCACCAGGGAGGAAGTATGGAGAAGGGAGGTAGTAGCATATTTCTCAGTTTTTCTGTGGGGTTAACATCATCTGGATCATTGGATGCTTCCAGTAAAGGGAGGATAAATAGGTAGATAGATAGATAGGTAGGTAGGTAGGTAGGTAGATAGATAGATAGATAGATAGATAGATAGATAGATAGATAGTGATAGATAGATAGATAGATAGATAGATAGATAGATAGATAGATAGATTGGTAGACAGATACAATAGATAGATATGATAGATGGGTGGATAGATAGGTAGATTAGATAGGATAGATGGATGAATAGATAGACATGTGGATGATAGATAGGTAGATTACATGGATGGATAGATAGATAGATAGATAGATAGATAGATAGATAGATAGATAGATAGATAGATAGACAGATACAATAGATACGATAGATGGGTGGATAGATAGGTAGATTAGATAGGATAGATGGATGAATAGATAGACATGTGGATGATAGATAGATAGATTGGTAGACAGATACAATAGATAGATATGATAGATGGGTGGATAGATAGGTAGATTAGATAGGATAGATGGATGAATAGATAGACATGTGGATGATAGGTAGATTACATGGATGGATAGATAGATAGATAGGTAGGCAGGTAGATAGATAGATAGATAGATAGATAGATAGATAGATAGATAGATAGATAGATAGACAGATACAATAGATACAATAGATGGGTGGATAGATAGGTAGATTAGATAGGATAGATGGATGAATAGATAGACATGTGGATGATAGATAGATAGATAGATAGATAGATAGATAGATAGATAGATAGACAGATAGATAGATAATTTAGGTGCTCATTCTGTGCCAGGCACTGGGCTAAGTGCTGAGAATACAAATACAAGTAAGACAGTCTTAGTCCCTAAGGAGCTGACATTCTGAAGATGGGAGACAAAACAAATGGTAGCTGGAAAAGGGGGTCAAGGAATCTACAGTTCAGAGAGAGCTGGGAAGAGAGGTGGTGACCTGGGTCTGGGAAAGATAAGGTGAAAACCCACCTCTCTCTGCTCAGCCATGATGCCACAGTGTGGGAGGTAGGGCGAGGAGAATGTAGAGACTGAGGCACTGAGTAGAGACAGAACTCTGGGCATTTTGGAGAGGAGGACCCAAAAAGGGTTACAAGGAAAGGGGTTTGGGGGAGCACCCGAAGAAAACTTAATCTGCTTAATGCTGTTCTCCAGGCCCAACTGCTGATGACCCAGAGCACACAGAGGAATTACCCACTGTCTGCTCTTTTGTACTGTTTTTGTATTCTAATTTAGTAAAAGTCTACCATGCAATGTGGATCCATTTTAATTTAGGAAACACTCCACAAAGATTGGGCTTGCATTCTCATTCAGTCAACACGTATCAGTCTACAATGTTTGTGGTGCCTTCAGATGTGAAGTTCATTCTATTACATTCAATTTGTGGTTTCAACAAGAAAGTTTCTCTGGTCAATGATTGTTTCAAAGATATAGGAGTAAGCATTTTGTGAACGTGAGATCCAGAGAATGACTGCATCTTAGCCTAGCACTCTCTGCTGTTCAGACAGCCTGATGTATGTAAATAGAACCCCAGCTGAGCTTAGAGACAAAAAGATCTGGGTTCAAATCTTGCCTCTCACACTGGATGCTCCATTCACCTGACTCCATGTTTCCCATGCCTTGGATGTACCATTAGAGATGATACATGCAAAGATAGAGATAAAACATGCAAAAATGATATTAGGTGCGACATAATTTAACTGCCCTACCGTTAGCTATTATGGCATTGAATATGCCATTTATCATGAAGAAAAAAATACAGCAATCAGTTTATGGAGATGCTGGGTAAACACTATTCACCCCTTCTCTCCTAGACTTAATTCATAAACCTAGTTTCTGGTACAAAGAATAGGAAATAGAGGAGAGGCATGGTAGACTATAAGTGCCTTGAGGGAAGGATCGTTATCCTTACTTTTGTCTTCAAGTCTTCCCTCCTCCACTTAGCTGTGTCCAGCCTAGAATGAGGACTTATAAAATGCTGATTGTGTTCATTTTAATTTTATCTCTCTAGCGGGCCGTCTCCAGTCGTCCTGATCTACATCTGGCCACTGGATTCAGATGGCTCCGGAGGAGAAAGTGAGGCTGGTGACTTTGCACAGCCCTGCCTCACTTAAATCCAATCTACTTGCAAGTCATGGCATCATCTTCCTGATATCATGGTCCTCTTCAAGAACGAAGGACAAACTATGACATCTCTCTAGCCTATGGCTTAACCTGGGCTCTGTGAACTGAAAAAATAACATTTTTAATAATTTTATTTCAATGTACTTTGTTTTCTATTTTAAATTTTTATTTATTAGGAATTCTTTATTTTGTTTTATGCATGATTCTGAGAAGGAGTCCACAGGCCACACCAGACTCTGCCAAAGTGGTCCATGACCTCAAAAAAGATTAAAAGCCCCCTTCCTTACTTGTTAATGTCTTTTGCATCCTCAAATAGTATTTATTTACTAAACTGTTGACCCACTGTATCCTCCTCCAGTAGAATGTAAGTTCCTTGAGGGCTGAGACTTCTTCTCATTTTTGTCTTTGTAACTCTAATGCCTGGCACAGTGCCTTATTATACATTATAGCCACTTATAAATACTGCACACAGTAGGTACTTAATAAATGCTTGGTGAACCAAATGGAATACAACTGGATGATGGGAATATAAGCAGCATTATTTCTGTTGTAATTGTTTACAGAAATGCTATAGCATCGATGACTGTAGGACAGGGACTGTCTGTGCTTTCATCGATATAGTTCCCAGATGTGGGAACTCCTTCTCCCATTGCAGGTTGGCATCTTCTCTGCAACTTGGTCCTGGAGCACTGAGAGGTTAAGTGATTTGCCCAGAGTCACACAGCCAGTATTTGTCACAAGCAGGGCTTGAACCCGGATCTTCCTGGGCCCCTTGAAGGCAGTAACGGTTTCTCTTTTTTCTTTGTACCTCCAACGTGTAACACAGTGTGGCACATAGCCCATACTTAATAAATGCTTTTTGGATGATTGATAGGAGCATAAATTTGAAGCTTTGGAAACCCCAAAAGCCATTTAGTCTAAATTGATTTTAGACTATTTCACTTTACAGATGAGGAAACTGAGTTCTGGAGAAATTCATAGGCTTATAGCTTTTGAGTTACAAGGATCCTCAGAGGACATCTACTTCAACTGCCTCCTTTTAGAATTAAGTGAACTATGGGGCAGCTAGGTGGCGCAGTGGATAGAGCACCAGCCCTGAAGTCAGGAGGACCTGAGGTCAAATCTGGCCTCAGACCAAACACTTGACACTTAATAGCTATGTGACCCTGGGCAAGTCACTTAACCCCATTTGCCTTAAAAAAAATTATACTCAAAATTTAAAAAAAGAAAGAAGTGAACTAAGGCCCAGGAAAGACAGATAATTGATTTAAAAAAAAAAATCACACAGATAGTGAGCACTGATGGCAATGTCCTCTGATGACAGACCAGGTTCTCTTTCCATCATACCACACTGATGCAGAGGTCAGGTAGTTACTCCTGGAATGCAGGGTATGAGACAGAGAATCATATGGAATCTGACTAATGATAGTGATGCTCATTGTTAGATATGAATGATACAGACAATGAGGAGATCAGAAGGAAAACTCACCTCTGGCTGAACCCAGTAATCACCACACTCCACTGGGTATATCCCCAGACTCCATGGCCATGATGTCTGCCATTTACAGGAATTTCAAATTCTTTATTTAGCATGAGACGTCAAGAAAAGGAAATAGTGCCCAACAAGTCTATACCACAGTGTGACACAGATTTCAAAAACTGACCAGAAGCTGGGTCCGTGAGAAGAGGTGCAAGAGTCTCCCAGATCCATAGCTAAGAGCAGTGAATTAATTAAATGAGCCATAGACTGGATCTCTGTTTGCAGATGTTTATTGAAGAATTATTTGACAAAGGAAACAGAAAGGAAGGGGAAAGTTGTGTCTGTTTTGACAGGACAGGTATTTGAGCAGTCCTGTGACCTAGTTTGCAACATTGGCATAAATAATGAAATGGAAAGACTCTTTAACTGGAGTATTCCTCAAGCCCATATGTGGTCATGGATTTATGGTCTATTAAGCACAAGAAGGACTCTCACCACATCCTAGGCACAAAGTTACAAGGCACAGCACATGCTGGACAGCACAAGAACGGAGCAGAGCAGAGAAACAGAGTTTTCAGGAATAGAACCAAACAGTTATTCAAATGGTACAAAGTATATACATTTTTAAAAGTTTCTGCTTTTTAAACCAAAGAGACGTGTCCACTAAGTATTTTTTCCCTCTTCACCTCCCCTCCCCTGATCTTCCCTCCTCCTTTTCCTCTTCCCTGTCTTTCCCCTCCCCTCTCCTGTCTTTCCCCTTCCCTCCCCTCTCCTTCCCTGCCCTCCCTTCCCTTTCCCCTCTCCATCTTCTCCCTTTTCCTTTCTTTCAGATACCTAATCAGCCTAACCTACCACACTCATAGCTCAGAGCTCCCAAATCAAGAGATCTACCTGCCTCAGCCTCCCTGCTGGCTGGAATTATAGGCATGTGCTAACCCTGCCCAGCCCAGTAAAGTTTTTCTAAATAGTTTTACTCATTGAGTCCTGGGGGAGAAGGGAGAAGAGGATGTCTTCTAGTAGAAATAATCATAAGCATTTATACAGAATATTCTTATGGCTACACACACACACACACTATATATATGTGTGTGTGTGTGTGTATATGTATGTATGCATGTATATATACACACAATATGTATCTATATTTTTGTCTACATCTTATCTCCTCTGATAGGACGTAAGCTCCCTGAAGATAAGGACGGTTTCATTTTGTCTTTGTGTCCAGTTTATTCTTTCCTGGGATCTTTCTTTTCAATGTGTTCTGATAGAAACTACAAAACAGCCTAAAAAAGAAAATGAAAAGCCAACCAGAAGTCCTAAAAGAGCACATGTCATTAGCCAAAATCAGAGGTGGCTTTCTCTAAAATAACTTCAGTTACCTGTTTCCAGCTAATGAAATACCATGTCTGTCTAATGTAATAATGTCATTGTGTAAACAAGTCAGTCCCCTGGAAGTAAAAGAGGCCAGGTATGTACACTACGCACATACAAAGCAGTCTGAGATAAGTCAGGACAAAACACATACTCGAAACATTAAATTTCAGCCAGGTGGCCAGTGATCTTGAAAATCTTTAAGTTCAATGAAGCAATGAAGGAGAGATTTGTTGGATAAGTCATCTTTGTGGAAATACAGTTTATTTGTCTTTGTAGATCCCACCCCTCATACTTTAGGGGCTGTACTTCAAGCCATAAGGATGCTACAAGGCACATGAGACTCGACTGGCCTAAGGACTTATTATACCTTTCTAAAGTAGGGGCTCTTAACCTTTTTGTAACACAGTCGCCTTTGGCCATCTTTGGACACATAGGCCATCAGCTTTTGGACATATAATTACTTTTTTAAATGCATATGATAAAATACACAGGATTACAAAGGAAAGCAGTTGTATTAAAATACAGCTATCAAAATATATTTTTCAAAAGTTCATAGATCAGCCAATAGCTCACAGATACTCAGATTCCTTAAGAGTCTGGCTAATATGGCAGATCTTTAATAAACCTTGTCTTTGGCTGAAAAAAAAAGTTCATAGATCCCAGGTAAAGAACTCTTGTCCTAAAGAGACTAATGGACTCCCAGAAATTAACTGTCATCACTTTGGTGACACCAAAGCACCCAGTGAATTTAGCAATTTAAATGAAACAATTTGTCATTTCATTGAGGAGATGGATTTACCCACATGGAACTGACCTGCCAGTTCTATCAAAATGGCATATACAATGGCCCAAGGACAAACAGTACGTAATAGTTTAATGTCATGCAGGATTAGGAACAGGGATAATGACAACACCAATGATTTCATTGAGATAGGGAACTCCCAGGTGAAAAAACTCCTTTTATTAATGTAGGTTGGTGACTTGCTGAGGGTCACAGAGCCAGTGTGTATGTCAGAAGTGGGAGATGACTACACATCTTCTTGGTCACAAAGCTAGTTCTCTGGTCATTCAGTGAAGATTAGGGAAAATAACTTTTTGATTAACCAATATGTGATGTATGTACCACAAAATGTAGGTATAAAAGTAGACTTGGGACATTTGAAAATTTCCAGAAATAGAAAAGGGAAATAGACATCCATTTAAACCTGTTACAGTTGCCATACATTTAGTCATTTGTCAAAAAATAAAAATGGTGGGATACAATCATCGGACCACAGATTTCAAGCTGGAAGGAACCTCAAAGGTCAACTAGTCTAACTCCATCATACTACAGGTGAGGAAACTGAGGCCAAGTGAGTTGTCCAAGATCACATAAGTAGTAGCAAAGCAACATGGGATATGTATATGGGAGACTAGCTGAGAAAAGTCCGAGTCAATAATTATTAGAATTTAATGGTTTTTGTATTCATTCAAATTAAAAAAATATTTTCCAATTGCATGAGAGTTCTTTCTTTATGGCTTAAGTCACTTGTGAATTTCTGCTAGATCAATTTCACCAGAAGCATCCTAACTTTTGTGTTCATTCCAGAGCTTTATGGGTCCCCACATGCAAATCTAATCTGCAACCTCTGTTTGATTGTTAAGCTGAATAAAGCATTTGTTTTTTTTAATTATTTTTTTAATTAATTTTTTTATTTTTTTAGGCAATTGGGGTTAAGTGACCTGCCCAGGGTCACACAGCTAGTAAGCGTCAAGTGTTTGGTCTGAGGCCGGATTTGAACTCAGGTCCTCCTGACTTCAGGGCCGGTGCTCTATCCACTGCGCCACCTAGCTGCCCCTGAATAAAGCATTTGAAAATGCTTTCCAGTTTCATTGATTGAGTATTGGAGCAGATAATTAAATACCATGAAAACAATAAAATATCTTAAATGCTCATAGTGTCTCTTCTCCCAAGTTTAAAAAAGTTATCTAAAAAAATGACACTGAGGAGATGATTCTCAGAATTCTTCACTAACTATAAGATCACAGTATGCTGGCTATGTAATGAAAGATGGCTCCATAAAATGTTAATTATAAGGCATTTCAACCAAGGTAAAATTGTTTTCCATATATTCAGGACTACATGGAGATGATTGGTTTTGAATACCTTCTGTATTTATATTTATCACTAACGTTCCTTTTCACTGAATATTCTTCATCATTGTAAAAAAGCACATCTAATTTCATATTTAGCCACCCAAAACAAAGTAGCATGAAAGCCTTTCTCTGCTCCAACATATTTCAAGGCTCCCTTCTCCTTTCCCTGGTTCAGCACCAGTGTGTGAATAGACAGTCACAGGTAGTGAACACAACAGGAATGTTAGAAAAGAGCCCTCTGATGAGTGGTTCAATCAAGCCAAATTCTTCATACAACAAAAGCCTCGCCTTTTTTCCTAGTCTTTCCCCCAACCCCATGAATCCCAGATGGCAAAAGGATAACTCTTCTTAGGGTGACTCCCTACCTATTTCCAAACCTATCTTTGAACATCTTACCAAGGTCTACTGCATTATGGCTTTCAAATCAGAATCATGACTGTTTACTTAGGAATTTATTTTGCTCATGTGTTGATACTCAATTCTGTCCATGCCCGAGAACTGTCATCTTTCATAGTGGACAACTTCCTCTGGGAGAACTGGCCAAGGCCCCAGAGCCTGAGGACAGCCATGCGGTATTTCTTGGACATGATGTTGTAAAGGATGGGGTTGATGGCTGCACTGAGATAGAAGAGGACAAAGGAGAACAGGTTGCAATACTGGCTAATCACCGCAATCTCCAAAGAGCCAGGCTCGAAGGATTTGGAGAATAAGTAGCGTCCCACATGAAATGGCAGCCAACAGAGGACGAAAGCAAACACCACCACGGCTAAAAGGAAAATCAGAAAAACTTAGCATGAGATCAAGCAATGTTGCCTTGAATCATGTTCTGCTAATAAAAAAAAAAGATTCCATTTCTTTTGAAAGCCTTTGTGGACAGGAGAGTGTGATTCATCTCAGACAAAGGGCCAAATGTTGTTTTTCCCTATTTCCCTTCCCTGGGGTTTAATGAGAGTTATTTCTAAATGCAAAACTAATCCAGCTATTTGGACCAAGGTGACCAATCAGTTCAGTGTAACAATGGTCTACCAGAGAGGCAGCCAAGCATGGCCAATGGTGTGATGAAATGAGAGTCAGAAACACCTAGGCTCAAATCTCATTTCATGGGATCATGTATTTAGAGCTAGAAAGGCCCTCAAAGGTCATCATTTTACAGCTGAAGAAACTGAGGCCAAAGAGCCTAAAGAGACTTGTCTAAGGTCACATGAGGCATGATTAGACCCCTCTGACACTTATGAGTTATATGGCCATGAATAAGTCACTTAAGTCTCAGCTTCCTTAATAGTAAAATGAGGATAATTAATACCTGAAGTACATATATCACAGGGTTTTTTGCAATATTCAAATTAGATAATGCTCGCAAGACACTTTGCAAACATTGATGTACTATCTAAATTGAGAACCAGAAGGACCTTAAAAGTTATCAGGTCCAGTCTTCTCATTTACATAAGAAGAAACTGAGGCCTAGAAATTAAATGGATCAGAATTCAAAGTTATGTCTTCTCATTCCAAATCCAGTGATCTTCTCATTATTCTAAATCCAATGGTCTTCCCACCATCTAATCAGTGTCAGGCATTATTATTTTATGATTAAGTTAACTGGATATTGGGGGAGATGACTAGGAAATCCATTTTTGAAAATTCAGTTTTTGATGCATATAGACACAGCTAAGACTGTGTCAACTTTCTTCAAGACTCTTCTACATGAAACTGCTAATGCCCTCCCTCCAAACCATTTTGTATTTAGCAGCTTTTCATTTATTTGTATTCATTCTCTAAATGCTTATCCTTGCTGTCTCCTTCACTAGAATGAAAGCACCTGAAAAGTAGGAATAATTTCATTCTTTGTGCTTGTATCTCCAGCACCTAGGACAGTGCCTGGCACATAGAAGGCACTTAACAACTGCTTGTTAGTTAGGTGATGATCATTACAATATGTTAAAAGGGAGGAGGAGCAATGATTAACATTTTAACATTAAACATCCCTGAAAAAAATGTCATCAGCTTACTTTTTTAATATATTACATTGAGATGTCAACTTCTAGACAAGGTAAAAAGATTTTTCTGAGCCCAGCAAAAGCAACATGAAAAAATTCTGTGTAGGAAAGTAACTTTCAAATCTTTGTTACTGGGCTGTTTTGGTGAGGCAAATATTCCTGGATCACCTGGCTCACTCATTTCTTTGACCAGGGGTGGGGGAAAGAGGTGTGTGGAGGTAGCTTCCCTGAATTGCTGGGAAAATGGGTTTACTTCTGATGAGACACTAATGAGACAATGGTTTTAAAAAATAAATGCTGTCATAGCCTATGGACTATTAGGATTAGAAGGGTGCCATATTTCAGATGAGGAAAGTGATACCTAGAGAAGAGAAGTGATTTGCCCAAGGTCCCATAGGTGCCTAAGCTGAAGGATTCAGGCCCAGGTCTTAGAATCTATAGCCTCTGATTTCCACTGAAATGAAATGACTAATTCCAGAAACAAGAACAACAAAAGACCTTGCTTTATTATGAATGCAATGAAGTCAATCCATGGCCTATAGACCACCTTCTGAGAACCTTTGGTCTACATGATGAAAACCTTGGGCACTCTTGGTGATGAATTTCATCCATTTGACATCCAGTAATCCAGAAATTCTTAAAATGAGAAAATAACAGAGGACCTTGGACCTGCATACTGGACCTGTCATTTCATTCATATAGTGAACTCCTAGATAGAGAAACTCCCTCTATCAATACAAAGTAAAACTTTCTCTGTAATTTATAGTCTTAGAAAGTTGTGTAGAGCCCTGAGAGGCTGAATGAATTGGCCAGGGACACACAATTCAACGTGTCTCTGAGGTGGGACTTAGATCCCAGTGTTTTGGGCTCTAAAACCAGTCAATGCTAGGCTTCATCTTGTTCAGAGATTCTTAAAATCACAAATATGAAACCTCTGTTTATTCTGCTCCAAATGATACTAAATATGCAAAAAGTGAATATAAATATTTCCCAGGATGCTAAGATTTACCACTTGTGAAGGTGTACATAATAGATTTGGAGTTTCATGTGCAACCATCTTTTTTATTATACTATATTATGGAAATGTTTATTTTATTCCATAAGTTAAAAAAATAAAATAAATTTTAAAAAAGGTTTAGACAGGCAGATTCCATTTCCTGATAGACTTGACAGCACAACTTTTGGAAGTTAAGCTATAGATAAAATGTGGGTTTGAAGGCATTTTTAGTTGATAAAAATGTATGGAGCGTAGACTTTGTGTGCATAGTTCTGGGTTCTAATTTATGGTTGTGGACATATTTAGGGAGAATAAATACAATTTAATTTTGGCTGCTTATAAGATTAACTGAAACTAACTCTCACTTTTAAACTAAAATGTACTAATTCTCACTTCTCATTGAACCTAGGGGCGATTTACTAAAGAATTCTTTGGGAAGGAACAACTTCCCAAACTGATGTTGGTCCCTTCAGATAAGTTTTACTTGATCAAACTGGGGCACTTCCTTCCTAGTAACTGAGCAGATATAAAAGACCCAAACTGGACAGATGGAGAACTTTACCAAGTAGGGGAAAGTCTACAGTTGGCATTTGGGTTGTGTGGCCAGCAGTCAAGTGGAACAAAATTGCTGCAATCATTCAAATAATGCACAAAGAAGGAAACTGACATAGAAGCAAAAATTGATTTTTTGGTCTCAATTATCTACTTGGAGTGCACATACTAATGTTGCATATCTACCAGCTTAGAACTCAACTCTTTGCTAGAGTATTTTTAAGGCTATGCTATTTTCTTAAATTTAATCAGTTACCTGCAAATCAGAGAATAGGAGAGGAGCTGGGGAAACTGTTTCATTTTCCCCTGAACATAAACACAATAATAAGCTTCTCTATGATGTATGTTGGTTTCAAAGTCAACTTAATTTGGAAATGATGAGACATAACATTTGATATTTGGGGTGCATGAAGAGGCATGATGTTCCTAAATACTTTTTTGAGGAAGTGAAGGACAGGAAGGAGAAGGGAAGGGAGACAGAGACAGAGAGACAGAGAAAGGTAAAGATACAGAAAAAAGAAAAGAGAGAAGGCAGAGAGAGAGAAAAAGATGGAGACTGGGAGAGAGAGTTGGAGAGAATGAGAGAGGAGAGAGAGGGAGAGAGGAAAGGGAGGCAAAGAGAATGAAGGGGGGAAATGGAGAAAGAAAGACAAAGGGGAGAGAAAAGAAAGAAAGATAAGGCAAGAAAGTGAGAGGAGAGATAGAAAGGGGTAAATGAGGGGGAGAGAAGAGAGGGACAGAGAAGAGAATGAGAGAGATGGAGGGAGAGAGAGAGAGAGAGAGAGAGAGAGAGAGAGAGAGAGAGAGAGAGAGAGAGAGAGAGAAGAAGGGAAAGATGGGGAAGGAGAGAAGTAAAAATCCCATACCTAACATTTTTACAGTTTGTTTGTGGTTGTTATCACGGATAGAAGCACTCAGTCCCATGTCCTCCCTCTTCCTTCTCCACAGTTTTCTTCCAATGAGGCTGTAAAGCACAGTCAGGCAAAACACCGGCAGAAAAAAGAAGATGCTGGAGATCCAGACCATGATGGTGAGCAGTCCCGATTGGATGGCAAACTCAGTGGGCCTGCATTCGTTGGTGTCCATGGGGTTGGTTCCATTTTCGTGCTCCACTCCTACCAGGACAAAGATGGGGCCAGCGCTGAAGAAGGACACGGCCCAGATGACCAAGATGATAAGCTTCACCTTGCCCTTCGTGATCACGACCTTGGCCCTGAGGGGGAAGCATATGGCAAAGTACCTCTCGATGCTGAGCGCAGTGATGTTGAGGATGGTAGAATAGGTGCAGCTCTCACTGATGAACTGGAAGAGTTTGCAGAGAAAGTCCCCGAAGTTCCAGGGCCGGTACTGCCAGAGGCGAAAGAGATCCAGGGGCATGCAGAGGAAGATCAGCAAGTCGGACAGCGCCATGCTAGACAGGTAGAGGTTTGTGGTGGTCCGCATGTCTCGGAATCGAGACACCACCAGCATGGTCATGAGGTTGCCCGAGATGCCGATGAAAAAGAGAGCGATGCAGGTGACTGTAACCCCGGTGAGCAGGGCTCCAGGGAAGGGGGGCAGCTGGTCCACCCAGGAGCTGTTGAAAGGTTCATCCGTGTAGT
This sequence comes from Phascolarctos cinereus, assembly GCF_003287225.1. Taxonomy (NCBI): domain Eukaryota; kingdom Metazoa; phylum Chordata; class Mammalia; order Diprotodontia; family Phascolarctidae; genus Phascolarctos; species Phascolarctos cinereus. The sequence goes on from NW_027556180.1 coordinate 33,446,352, forward strand.
CCAGGCTGAAGTTGGACTCGCTTTCCAGGCTCAGTGTCTTGTTCCACATCCTGCTGCCTATTGGAGAGTCTTGCTAGAGATACTGACGAGGCTGGGCTGAAGATGCTTTGCGCTAGGTGAGATGCTGCTGCTGAGCGTCCTTCCTGGTTTCGGGTGCCACTGGTCTTTCACGCCGCCCCACTAGGGCTAGGACGGAATCACAGCGCGGCTGCAGGGGGGTTGACTTCAAAAGGCAGCTGAGAAGCTGTGAGGAAGCGGCGGTGGGGCAGAGGAGGGAAAGGAGAATAGGAGGAAAGTGTGTGTGTGTGTGTGTGTGTGTGTGTGTGTGTGTGTGTGAGAGAGAGAGAGAGAGAGAGAGAGAGAGAGAGAGAGAGAGAGAGAGAGAGAGAGAGAGAGAGGAAACAGCAAGAGAGGAGTGAGAGATGAGGGGAGGAGAGAGTAGGGAAAGGGATAATGAGTGAGGAAGAAGGGGAAATAAGAGAAGAAAAAAGAAGAGCGCTCTGGTGTCTGGTCCTGGACAGCAGCAGCCCTGGCAGTCTGGCAGTAGTGACCCTAGTCACTGCTGCACCCTCCTCCTCTGGCTCCTCCCTCTCTGTTCTCCCTTGTTGGGATGCTGCTGTTCATTCTGGTTACCAGGGGGAAGGTCCAGGTTCCACTCCCTTAGAAAAGAGGGCATCATGTATCAGTGCTTCCAGCTGCCTAAATAGGCTTCCTATGCCTGCTCCCCAGCAAGCTCCATCCCAGCCTGTGTGTTCCAAAGACCTCTGGGCAGGTGTACCTTGCAGCTGCCTCCCAGGCACCAGGGACTGGTGGGTGACACAGGGTAATGTATAACACCGCTCTTAGCTGGGATCCCCATCACTCCCTTGCGCTGAGAACGGTGAGGTTAAAGACCACCAGTAAGTCTCTTAAAAACAAAAACTCTCTGGGCCTCACTTTCGCCATCTGTAAAATGAAGGGCCTGAGCTAAATGATCCCCAAAGGCTCTTCTAGCTGTAAATCCTAGAACCCTGTGAATTTACCTCCTATCTGTTGGAAGTGCCCTAGGTCAGTGCCTAAGGAGTCTGGAAGATACGGAGAGACCAAAAAGAAGCCAGGAGAGAGGCAGAAAGGAGAGATGACACGCAGTGGAAACGCTGGGAGTGTCAGAAATCACTAAAATAATTAACTGAGAGCTGGAGAAGACTTAGGAGATTATCATAGGGAAGAGAACCCAAGCACACAGACCATTAAGAAGCTTGTCCAAGGTCATACCCCTAGTAAGCCACAAAGCCAGGAGTCAAACCCAGATCTTCAGACCCCACATCCAGGATTCTTTCCAATCAGCCTGGATTCTTAGAGCCAGATGGGTGAATAGAATAGGGTGTCCTGGAACTCAGCCTTTTAAGCACAAACTGGCTAACAGCCAACCTCCTGGAGACTGCCCTTGTACAGATCCTGAAAAGGAAAAGGTGCAGGAGAGAGAGGCCAAAGATTTGGGGGGAGGGAGGGGAGAGGTAGAAACAGGCAAGAGTGAAGTCCTAGGAAGTGCAATGAATTTGAATTGAAAACATCTGAGTTTAAACCCTGACTCAACCTTCTCTACACTAAGCAAGTCACTTAACCTCTGAGACGCAGTTTCTTACCCGTAAAATGAACAGAGATAATCCCAAGAAAGAAAAGTGGTGGAGAGCTGTGGTTTAGTGGATAGGGGACTAGACTGGGGGGCTAATAAAATAAATAAATAAACAAACAAATAAATAAATGGAAAAATAAATGAATGAATGAATGGACAGATAGATAAATAAATAAGTGAATGAATAAATAAATAAGTAGATGAATAAATAAATAGATAGATAGATAGATAGATAGATGATAGATAGATAGATAGATAGATAGATAGATAGATAGATAGATAGATAGAACAAGATAAGATAAGATAAGACAAGATGAGATAAGATAAAAGGGTCCTCATCTCAGTGTGGAGTGTGGCACTCTGAGAAACAGAGAAACACAGAGCCTAAGACTGGTGACTGAGGAGGTTCCAGGAGGTGTGGGAGGAGGACTGAGCACTCCTCCCAGTAGAAAGAAGAGGTAAGACTATTCTGTCTCCTTTAAAAGCCCATCCCTCAGCTGAGTCTAGGACCCCCACAAATTGCCCAAGGGATTTCTGGAGCAGGAGGCCAGTGAAGCAGGGAGCTGGGATGTTGAAATGAGTCCTCATTCTCAGCCAACTTAATTACTTCGTACCGAATCATTATTAGACACAAGACACAATTGCTGGTGCGGTGGTGTAGTAGGTAGGTAGGTAGGTAGGTAGGTAGGTAGGGTGCTGGGCCCTGAGTCAGGAAGACCTGAGTTCAAACCTGGCCTCAGACACTTACTAGCTTTGTGACCTGGGGAAAGTCACTTAATCTCTGCCTTAATTCACTGGAGAAGGACACATGGTAAATCGCTCCAATATCTTTGCCAAGAAAACTCCATGGACAGTATGGTCCATGGGGTCACAAAGAGTCAGACATGACTGAACAACAGCAGCAAAAAACAATCACAGCTAGCAAGTAGATACATTTAACCAAGCAAACAGGAAATGGAATCTGGGGAGAATTATTCCACAATTCACTTGTATGAATTATCCCAATCTATACAGGTTAGGATAGAGAATAAAATGCACAAGTGTTAAGGGGCTCTCATATTTGTGAATGAGATAAAATCTTAGTTCAACAAAGGAAAGAAAGCCTTAATTGCCCAACCCATCACAGAATTTTAAAATTGGAAGAGATCTCAATGCCCACCTTTCCTTGTTGTTAAGTTGTTTCAGTTTTGTCTGACTTTTTGTGACCCTATTTGGGATTTCCCTGGCACAGATTCGCCATTTCCTTCTTCAGCTAATTTTACAGATGAGGAAACTGAGGCAAACAGGGTGAAGTGACTTGCCCAGAATTACATAGCTTGTAAGTGTCTGAGGTCAGATTTGAACTCCAGATGAGTCTTGCTGATTCCAGGACTGATGCTCTATGCACTATGACGCCAACTAGCCACCCAACCTAGGAGAGGTTTTCTCAGTTTTTCTCTGGGGGCAAGCATAGTTCATATATTTACACAGTGTTATTTATTTTGTTATTTTCATTATTTTGCATTTACGTTACTGAAGGTGTGTATATTGCTGTCCTGGTTTTGTTTATCTCATTCTGCATCTATTAATACAAATCTTCTTATGGTTCTCTAAATAATTCATAGTCATTGTTTCTCATGGTTTAATAATGTTCCATTACATGCATGTACTAAAATTTATCTTAGCTATAAACAGATCATGGTATATCAATTTTCCCAGATGCCATTTCCCCAGCCTTCCCTATATGGAGAGATGCCATCAGAGCAAGATTTATGTCTGTGCTAGACTCCCTTTACACATATGATTCATCTGAGTGACATGATCGGGGGTCACCAAGAGCAGCCAACATTCTATTACCATCTCTTTATTTATCTTGAACATCATGTCCCTATTAGCCATTTTCATTGTGTTCTTTCCAGTTCAAAAGTCATTCTTCATTGCAGGGAAAGCAAGCAAAATAACAATGAAGACGTTTTGCCTTCTCTCTGTTGTTGGTTATCAGCGTCTTATCCTCCCCCCAACTCACCCAAACATCAGTAATGCCTTCTTTAATGTTCCCTCTTTTCTTTCTAGCCTCAGATCATTCTTAGTTTTATAGCACTCCTGACACTATGCAAACAGAATCAAGCCACCGTTTTGTATTTATCCTCTCTTACCTTCCCTTGCTTCCAGTCTTTTATCGTTTTTAATTTTTAAAATGTTTTTAAAATTAATTTATTTATTTTTAGTTTTCAGCATTCACTTCCATAAGATTTTAAGTTCCAAATTTTCTCTCCATCTCTTCCCTCCCCCCACCTCAAGACGGTGTGCAATTTGATATAGGTTTTACATATATATTCATATTGAACCTATATTCACGTTAATCATGTTGTAAAGAATTAGAACCAATGGGTGAAACCACAAGAAAGAAGAAACAAATAAAAAAAGGAAAAAGAAGAGAGAGAGAGAGCAACCTGTATTCAGACTCCACAGTTCTTTTTCAGGATGTGGGCAGCATTTTCCAACATGTGTCCTTTGGAGATATCTAAGGAGTCTGCATTGCTGAGAAGAGCTAAATAAGTTAGTCGTTGCACAGTATGGCTGTCTCCTGTTTCTGCTTACTTCACTCAGCATCAGTTCATTCAAATCTTTCCAGGTTTTTCTGAAGTCTGCCTGCTCATCATTTCTTATAGCATAGCAGTATTCCATCACATTCATATACCACAACTTGTTCAGCCATTCCCCAATTGATGGGCCTCCTCCCAATTTCCAATTCTTTGCCACCACAATAAGAGCTGCTATAAATATTTTTGTAAATGTGGGTCCTTTTTCCATTTTTATGATCTCTTTGGGATATAGGGCTAGAAGTGGTATTGCTGGGTCAAAGGGTATGCACAGTTTTATAGCCCTTTGGGCGCAGTGCCAAATTGCTCTCTACAATGGTTGGATCAGTTCACAATTCCACTAACAATGCATTAGTGTTCCAATTTTCCTACATCCTCTCCTATATTTATCAGTTTCCTGTTTTGTTATGTTAGCCAATCTGATAGATGTGATGTGGTACCTCAGAGTTGTTTTAATTTGTATTTCTCTAATAAGAGTAAATTAGAGCATTTTTTCATGTGACTATAGATGGCTTTAATTTCTTCATCTGAAAACTGCCTCTTCATATCCTTTGACCATTTATCAATTGGACCTTCCAGTTTTTTTAAAAAAAAATTTAACTTGGATAATGACTTCACTGTGCATGTGCATCAGTCTCAGATACTTCCCATTTTTCCTCCTTGTCAAAATTGTTTCTTTCCATATACTCAAAATTTCATTATCAATAGTTTTTCATCCTTCCTTGGCTAACAACAATCGATCACTAAACACTATTCTAGGTGGTAAGGATGCAAAAACAAGAAGGGAACAATACCTGCTCTCAAGTGCGTCCATTTTTTCCAGAGTGGCAATCTGTACACATACAATTCCTTCAAAAAAAGTGGTCCATAAGATCCAAACTAGCCTTCCTCTGGAACCTTTGAAATCTGCTCCCTGAAATTCTACTGTCTGCGTTAGATTGTTCTTGGCTTTCCCTTCCTCCTGTAATGCAAACTAGAAAAAAAAGAGCAACCACTTTCCTCAAGGGCTCCTGTCATTTCCACTTTAGCAAAAAAATAGCTCCTCCTTACTGGTGACAATTAGATCCAGAATACAATGGCCCCTTACTAGTTCTTACACCGTTTGAAAACAGATGGAAAATGTTCTGTTTTGCTGCTCTGTTTTTTAGGTGAGAGTTCGAGAAAATATCTCCATAACTGAAGTTCTCCATCCATAAGAGGCTTATGATCCATTTTCCAAGCTCCTTATTTATTTCTTCTGTCTGTCCTGGTCATCAGTAGAACATGTCTTATCTTCCTACTGGACCTGAGATTCCTTGAGAGCAGGGACTAGGTTTTATTTATCTTTGTATTTCCAGCGCTTAATACTTAGCCTTACACATAGTATTTTCTAAAAACTCAAGCATGAGGGCTATAAAACTATAAAAATTTGCATACCCTTTGACCCATCAATATTACTATTAGTTCTGTATCCCAAAGAGATCAAAAGAAAAGAAAAAGGATCTATATGTAGAAAAACATTTATAGCAGTTCTTTTTATGGTGGAAAAGAATTGATGGCTAAATTGTGGCATATGATTTGAATGAAATACTTTTGTGCTGTAAGAAATGATGAGCAAGATGCTTTCGGAAAAACTTGGAAAGACTGATATGAACTGATTCAAAGTGAAGTGGGCAGAGCTAAGAGATTATTGTACATAGCAATAGCAATATGGTATGATGATCAATTGTGAATGACTTAACTATTCTCAGCAATACAACAATCCAAGACAATTCGAAAGGATACATGATGGAAAACGCTATCCATCTCCAGGGAAAGAACTGATGGAGCCTGAATGCAGATTGAAGCAAACTTCTTTTTTACTTTATTTTTCTGGGTTTTTTGTATCTGTGTTTTCTTTCACAATACTGCTAATATAGAAATGGTTTGCAAGACTGCACATGCAAAACATTATAATATAATCTATGTAGTGCATAGTATAATCTATAGATTGTAGTGTAGTATATAGTGTAATCTATAGATTATAGCATAATCTGTATAAAATTGCTTGCCTTCTCAAAGAAGGGGGAAGGGAGACAGGGAGGTAAAGAATTTGGCACTCAAAATTTTTTTAAATGGATGTTAAAAATTTTTGTTTACATATAATTGAGAAGAAACAAAATAAAATTAATTGATTACAAATGATAAATAAAAATAAAAACTAAAGCATGAAAGGAATAGCATGGAAAATACAATAGTGAGATTTATCTGTTTTAAAAAATAAAATACAGAGTTTCTTATTTTCCCTTTGCATATTTGCATATCGTATGTATGCTCACCTAAATGAATAGCTTTAGGCATTAGCTTCTTCCAGAGCATTTAGAATTTTATCTTGCATATATTTCTGAGGGAAACGTGAAAGCTATGCCTTCAAGGCCCTCTGAATTGCATTAATTAACTAATGTCAACGTCAGCTACCTAAATGTGAGGATAGAAAGATTATACTGTTTATATATATATATATAATATATATATATATATATATATATATATATATATTTATATAATGTTAAACTAATATAAAAGCTTCACATTTACATATCTAAAAAGCTTTTCCTAATTTGCAAGTTAAAAACAATGGCTTATGTAAACCAACATGAAAAATTGATTAATTCACATAACTAAAATCTTCATCTTTATTCAGTGATTATAATAGACAATGTACAATCAATTTGATTTTTTAAAGCCAGATCTTTAAATCACTTTACTAATGTAGCTTGAAACAGTGCCATGATCCCTCCAGAGAACAAAGCTATCCACAGAAATTTAGGAGAAAATCTGAATGTTTTCCTGGGAGATTATTTTTATTCCACACTTCCAAATAGACTTGGCATTTCCACGTTGAAAGCTATGATACTAATCCAACTATATAACCCCCCCATATGTATACATATTAAAATTAAATCTTTTTAAAAAGAAAAATACATCTAGATATTCACTGAAAAGTAACAAAATAAAATAACCACATTAAAAGTATTTATTATGAACAACTTTTTTTTTACATTGCTTTCATTGCAGAAAAAGATGGTTGATCTATTGTCTTATGTTTTATTTGCTTTTATCCCAGAATCACTTTTGGTGCATTAGATCTGTAACTAGGAATTACTATACCTAGTTCATATTTACTTGAAATGGATAGGATTGGAGAAACTTGGAGGCTGCTGATGGAGAGGCCACAGACCACCATTATGGGTGCTGACCCTAAGAGCCTAGCATGATGAGGACTCCCTAACAAAGTTGTAGGATTCTAGTGGTCCAACTTCGTCTTTGCTGTTGTTCAGTCATTTTAGTCATGTCTGATTCTTCATGACCCCATTGGGAATTTTCTTAGCAAAGATACTAGAATGGTTTGCCATTTCCTTCTCTAGTTCATTTTACAGATGAGGAAACTGAGGCAAACAGAGTTAAGTGACTTGCCTAGGGTCAGACTTCTAGTAAGTGTCACAGTCTAGTTTTGAACTCAGGTCTTCCTGACTCCAGGCCCCGCACTCTATCCACTGCTCCACCTATATGCCCAACATGGCAGAACAGAGGTAAATTGGGGGCTCTGGGAGAGAGGCATGATGGCAAAAGGATCCTGGGAGAGGTGGCAGCCTGATTCTAGGTGAGGAAGGTAATATATACTCAACTGAGGACTGTATGAAGAAAGCACAACCTTCCCCTACCCCAATATCAGCACCCTTGGACAAAGCCCCAGTCATCCTATGTTAGTTACAGCTCTGATTGTTATCATCTTACTAAGAATGCAATTATAAGCTACACACAGTTTTTCTACAAGCCAAGGAACGTGCGGGGTGGTGGTGTGGGGTGAAGTAAGTGGGAAAGCGGAAGAGATATATCATTGACTATGTTACTAATACAAGATAAAAAGTGCACTACAAATATTTCTACACTCTAGGGCCATGTGTTGCTCCCAAGAATATAAATTCCAAACTTCAGAGTCTCTTCTGGGGACATTTTAAGTAGAAAAATACAAGAAAGAGGAAAAGCCAGAAAACAGCCAAAAAGTATAATTTTCATTTAAAATATTTGTTTTTCTTAGTTCAATAAACTCCAAAAATATGAACATTTCCATATTAAACATATAGAAAAAGATTACGTATGAAACTGTGACTCTATTACATACAGCTTATATTTTAAACATATAAATGATAAAGAAAACACAGTTTCAAAGTTGTTCCATTTGTACATCCCTTTGAACTTCTGTTTTTCATGCACTTTCCTTCCCTTTTTTTTGTGTATATGAGTTACTTCCTTCTTTCTTCTCTTTGGGGTATATTCTAGTGGTAGTAGTATGGCTAGGTCAAAGGGTATGCACAATTCAGTGACTTTTTTGAGTATAGATCCCCAACTGACCCGACTCAGTTGAGACCTCCCCCAGCAATACATGAGTGTGCATTATTTCCTCCTATTCCCCTTCAAAAATTGTCATTTTCCTTTTTTTGCCATTCTAATAGGTGCAAGGTAGAACTCAGAGTTGCTTTCATTTGTGTTTCACTAAATTATTAGTGATCTGGAGCATTTTCTTCATGTGGTCGTTGCTAACTTAACTCCTTCTCTTGAGAACTATTTGTATCCTCTGAACATTTATCTTTTATTAGGAAATTGTTCTTGTTCTTATACATTTAAATCAGCCACTTACATATCATGGATATTAGACCTTTATCAGAAAAACTTGCCACAAATTTCCCCCCCCCCAGTTAGCTGTTTCTCTTTTACTTTTAACCACATATGCAAACATTTAAAAATTTTACAGAATCAAAATTGTTCATTTTATCACCTGTCATCTTCTCCATCCCTTATTTGGTCAAGAACTCTTCCCCTAGCCATAATTTCAAAAGTGATTTGTTTCTATGATCCTCTGTATGTCTACAATGTATTTTTTTTTTATATTTAGGTCTTGTATCCATTTGTAGCTTATTGTGGTATATGGTGTGAGGTCCTGGTCTAAGCCTAAGGTCTGGTAGATTTCTTTCCAGTTTTCTCAATAGTTTTTGTTTAATAATGAGCAGTATTTGTGGTTTGGGGATTTATTGAACACTATGTTGTTTTCTTCTGGATCATGCCTTCTTGCTCTGTCTTGCTGATAAACTCTAACAACAAAACCAAATTCTTTTAATGACTGCTGCTATTCTCTCAATTTCTTTTTTCTTATCTTATCAATATAGCTAACAGTTCTAGCATTATAGCAAACAACAGTGAGGATAAAGGATGTACTTGCTTTATCCCCCCACTCTTTATCTCCCTGTCCTATATCTTATTGGAAGGACATCTAGTATTCCTCCAGTATGTACAATGCCACTCTTGGTTTAGGATAGGTATTATTTACCATATTAAGGAAAAGTCCATTTTTTCCTCTGCTTCTTAGCATTTTTAACAGAAATGGGTACTGTATTTTGTCAATAGCCCTTTGTCCCTCTGTTGAGATAATCCTTTGATTTTTTAAAAAATGTATTTTTTCCTAATATTGAGCCAATTTGGCATTCATGGTATAAATCCAACCCAATCATAGTATGTGATTTTTAAACATATTCCTTCATCCCCTTTGCTGATACTTTATACAATATTTTTTCTTTGACATTCATTAGGGATATTGACCTATGGTTTTCTTTCTCCATGTGTTTTTTTTTTGTTTAGGTATATAGGCCACATTTGTGTTATAGAAGGAATTTGGTATGATCCCATATTTTCCCTATGTTACAGATAGTTGGAATTTATTGTTGTTTGACAATTTGGTAGAATTGGGCTTGCAGATTATTCTGGTCTTTTTTTTTTCTTCTTGTGAATGCATTTATGGATTTTAATCTCCTTTTTCAAAATTAAGTTATTTAGATTTTCTATTTTTATGCAACTTGAATTTTTTGCTTTTTATAAATTATTATCCATTTTATTTGTTATTAATTATTAGCTTATAATTGGGCAAAATAACTTCTAATCATTTCCTTTATCTCCACTTCATTTGCTATGAATTCTCCCTTTTTATTTTCTATATTGGCAATTTTATTTTCCTTCATCTTTTAAATTTCAAACTAGCTGCTGAGTATGTTGGAACATAACTGTAATCTTATATTTCTGGCAGGATAAGGCTAGAGGGGCTTTTGAGCCCAGGAGTTGGGAGCACAGTGAGTTAAGCTAAACAGGAATCAACACTAAGTTCAACTTCCCTGGAATGGAAGAAGGGCATCACATTGCCTTGTGAGGAGTGAACCAACTCAGATCAGAAAGAGAACAAGTCAAAGCTTGAGTGTCAATTAGAGTGGGATTTGGCCCATAGTAACCCCTGAATTTCTAGCCTGGGCAAGATAGGGAGACCCAGTCTTTAAAAAAAAAATCAGATATCATAACAATCTGGCTATTTTATTAGGGTGTGGGTTTTTTGAGAAAAAAAATAGCTCATAGTATTATCAGTTTAATGGAGGGTTTTCTTTCAGTTTTATTAATCTCTTCTTTGATTTACAGAATTTCTAATTTGGTGGTTAGATTTTTTTTTTTTGGTTATTTGTTTTGATTCATTGTTTTGTTTTTTTTAAATGGCATGGCCAAATCATCAATCTGTTTTTTCTCTTTTGTTAATGAAAGTGTTTAGAGATTCAAAATTTCCCCTAAGGATTGTTTTGGCTGTATCCCTAAAGTTTTGGAAAGTTGTCTCATTGTTGTCAATTTCCTTGATGAAGTTATTTGTTACTTCTATGATTTCTTCTATGATCTACCAGTTCTTTATTTCTTTTGTTTGTTTGTTTGCTAGGCACTGGGGTTAAGTGACTTGCCTAGAGTCACACAGTTAGTAAGTGTCAAATGTTTGAGGCCAGTTTTGAATGCAGGTCAGGGCCAGTACTCTATCGACTACATCACCTAGCTGCCCTAATTGACCAGTTCTTTAGAATTAAATTATTTAGTCTCTACCTAAGTTTGAGTACTCTCTTCAAATGTTGTTGGATGATTGTAATTCTTATAGGTCTCTGAACAGTAAAGCCTGTGTTTATTAGTTCTGCTTTTTTTTGCATTCATCTATGAGGTTTTCATGCTATAATACTTAGTCAATTTCTGTAAAGTTGTCATACACATCTGAAAAATGCATATACTCCTTGTCTAAGTTTCCCAAAATTCTCTTCAGATCTTTAACTTCTTTCTTATTTTTTTTTTAGATTTGTCTAGGTCTGAAAGGGGTACACTGAGTTCCCACTTACTATGGTTTTACTGCCCATTTCTCCCCATAATTTGATAGTGCTTTCTTTAATTACATAGTTACTATACCAGTCCGTACATATATATGATATATATGTATGTACATATACATAGATGAAGAATTAAAATTATTTCAATATCTTTAAGCGTAAAGTAGTTTCTATGTTTATCTCCTTTAACTATGACCATTTTTACCAATGTTTCATCTGAGATCATGATTACTCTCTCTGCTTTTCAAAAATTTCACCTGAAGCATGATAAATTCTTCTCTAGACTTTCACTTTGTGTGAATCTTTATATTTCAAGTATGTTTATGCAAACAACATATTATTGGATTTAGTTTCCTGCTCCATTAAGTTTTCTTCTGTTTTATGGATGACTTTATCCCATTCACGTTCATAAATATTATTATTAATTGTGTTTTTCTCTCCATCAGATCTTCTTATATTTTTTCCTCTTTTTGACCCTCCCTCCACATTCCTCCTTAATAAAGATTGTGATAAAAGAGAAGGAATGTGATCAATATTAGTGATCTGCAACTGAAGCAATTTCCTTCCAAAGCACTGCCCCTCCTCTCTTTTCCTCACTCAGACCTTGACCACTTGTTCTTACTCTTCATTTACTCTCTTTTAATTCACTTTTTATGATTCACATGCTGAATTTCAAGTTTGTTTTGCTTGTAATTATCCCCTCTCTGATCCCATTTTCTCTCTAAACCTCTCTCATCCTTCTCCCCATCATTAGTTTCTCTCCTGAGTTTAATGCATTTCTACACCAAACTATGTGTGTGTGTGTGTGTGTGTGTGTGCTTGTGTGTTCAACTCTCCTGTGTATAGTTCCAACAAGAGTAAAGTTTGCATATGCTCTCTCCATCCCTTTCTTAATGTTTGTATAGTCTTCTCACATACTCCAATTACAAAGATATAGATATATATATAGATATATATATATAGATATATAGTAGATCTTACTCTTTTATTCTTTATTTCTCCCTTAGTATATTTTTGCCCTCATTTTTCTTTCTTAAGACCATAAAAAACAAGACAAAACCACTCCAGAAAGTCCTATTTAACTTCCTCTGTGACCTTTGAAGATATGAGGGTCCTTAGAAGAACTTGACTCTTCTCTCCTGTTACAATATAAGCATTTCATCATCAGTTAGCTCTTTCCTATGACTGAAATATGCTTACCAATCTAGGTTTCTCTTAACTTCTCTGCCTTTCAAAGAACCTACTCCATTTTGATCTTTCATCAGGAATGATTTAAAATCTTCTATTCCATTAAAGATCCACTTTCCCACCCTGGAGAATTACCCTCAGTCTTTCAGAGAAAGTTACTTTTGTTGCAAGCTTTTTTTTTTTTTTTTTGCCTTTTGGAACTTGGCATCCCAAGAGTCTTTTTCCTCCTCTATAGTAGTAGCTGCCAGATCTTCTGTGGTCCTCAGTGTGGTTTTCTGATACTTGAATGTTTTCTTTCTGGCTGCCTAAAATATTTTTTTCCTTTGACCCAAAAGTGCTGGATTTTGGTTATGATATTCCTGGAATATTTCTTTTATTTTCCAGGAAGTAACCAGTAGGTTCTTTCTATTTTCACTTTACCCTCTGGTTCTTATTTATTTGACCAGTTTTTATTTAAGCTTGTATCTAGGTTTTTTGTTTGGTCATGGTTTTCAAGGAGTCTAGTGAGTCTTACGTCATTTCTCCTTGAACTATTTTCCAAGTCAGTTGTTTTTTTTTATAGAAGATACCTGACATTTTCTTTATTTTTTCAAACTTATAATTTTGTTCTCATGGAGTCTTTGGTTTCTGTTTGATCCTTTCTAATTTTCAGAGAGTCCAATAGCTGGATAAAGTTTACTCCCTGTTCTACACCATTCATTCTCCTTTGGATTCTTTCCTCCAGAGTTCTTATTTCACCTACATTTTCATTTTTTATTTATTGCTTCATTTCTTCCAAGGACTCTTGTAAATCTTTACATCTAAGCTATTTTTTTTTTCTCTGAGGCTCTGCCTATAAATACTGTGGAATTACACTCTTCTTTTGGACGTGCCTCTCAGGTATATCTTGACTCATAGTAATATTTCTTTATAATGTTTAATCAGTGTTGTTTTTTTTTTTTGTTCACTCATATCTCCCACCTCAGTTGCTGATTTAGGACCAAGTTCTGCCCCCTCACACACTCTGGGCTAGAGCAGTCAGCCATATTTAATTCTGTTTTCAATTACTTGGGCTCCTTTCCCTGATATCCACCTCTCCAGTTATGTCAGTGTTTAGAACGCTGACAGGTTCCAGGCTTTCCTTGACCATTGGAGTTGAGAATGATGCAGAGCCCCCTAAACATCTCAGGTCAAAGTGACACAGACTTCAAGTCCCCTAGTGTGTTCACATCCCTGGTCAAAGCTATCAGAGGGCTTTGAGTCTTCCTTCTACGTGCCTGAAGTTCCCCCCTTCCCTCACCCCAAAACAGCATGCCACAGACTTCAAGTGCCCTAGGATTGTCTCTAGTCCAAGCACTAGCAGGTTATTTACTTGTGCTCATTCCACCTTCCCTGGCAGTGGTGGTGGGGAGGGGGGTCCTGTAGGCTTCTGACTGTCTCTTTTTGTGCAGTCCTGAGATCTTTGCTGGAACATATAAGGGCCCCTTTGTGACCTTTTATGCCAGCATCTTAACCGGAAGTCCCTACCCAGTTTAAAAATGTTTAAAGTTATTTCAACTGAAGCAAAACAGCATATGAATAGTTTCTTTGTGTTTATGTATGAACTGACTAAATTCATTTACAAAATTAAGGTCATTTTCAGAAAACTAGGAGGGGAAATTTGGCTTACCTGAGGCCAATTTGGTCAAATCCTTCCTTATTCAACTAGTTGTTTTAGTAACAGTCTAAAAGTCTGAGGAAAAAAATTACGGTATTATGCGGCTTATTTGGGGGGATATATGCTCTACGTTATTTCAGTATCTGATTTTGTGTCAACAAGAGTGAAATAATTTTTTTCTTTTGTAAATACAATTTAGTAACCTGACTTTTAAGACAACTGGCCATTTACTGCACCTGCATACTGAATGGCATTACAAAGATTTCACAGAATTCATAGAACAAGCAGCACAATATAAATAGAAGACACAGCCACGTTGTATGATGACCAACTTTGATAGACTTAGCTGTTCTGAGCAATGCAATGATCTAAAACAATTCCAAAAGACTCATGATGGAAAATGCTATCCACATCCAGAGAAAGAGCTATGGAGTCTGAATGCAGATCAAAGCATAATAATATGCTCTTATTGTTTGTTTGTTTGTTTTTTGTTCTTTCTTTTCTCATGGTTTTTCCCTTTTGTTCGGATTCTTCTATCACAACATGACTAATGTGGAAATATGTTTAAGATGATTGTACACGTATAGCCTATTTCAGGTTGCAAGCCATCTTGGGAAGGAGGAGGAGAGGGGGAAAATTTAGAACTCAAAATCTTATAAAAGTGAATGTTGAAAACTGTTAAAAACAAATAAATAACTTTTTTTAAAAAATTAGAAGGCACATTGGCATTGGAGCAAAAGGCATCAGTTAAGATTTCCCCTGTGCTACTACATAACTTTAGGCAAATTATTTAATCTCTCTGGGGCTCTGTTTCACAGACTCTCAGAACGGGTATAGACCACAACATTCACCTAGTCATCTGAACTCACTTCCTTACATCTTCAATCTGGTTTTGCCTGCTAGACACCAACACAACAGGAATAGTCCAGTGGAAAGAATTCTGGCTGTGGTGCTAGAGGACCTTGGATTAGATACCACCCCTGTCATTTAATACCTCTGAGACTTTGGGAAATTTTCTTTCCCAGCTCTAAGTGATTTCTCTGGTTTTCTGCTCAAGTTCCTTTCCTGGATTCACTGAACTGACTTTTCAAAGTCACCCAGAGGTGGAGCCCATTCTTTATTCTATAGTGTTGTTTCCTTTCTGATTCACCCAATGGAATTGAATAAATTTGCATGCAGGAATTACAATTAGTTTAACTATCATTATGAGAACTTTTTTTGTAATTGGATCTGAGGTAGACCAACTAAAATGTGGCACCTAGGGCTGCTCAGGTAGGGTCTTTCCAGGGCATATACCATCTACCTTTTACTGAGTACCATAAAGGATAATGATTGCACTTGTGGTTTCATTTCATGTAGAGAATTACAAGATGAGGAAAAGCCCTTTTTCAACATCTTCTTTATAATTTATAAACTTAGAGAACTGTATAAAACACTCATAGATTTAGGGACTTGTCCAGGTTTATGCAACCAACAAGAGTCAGAGTGAAGACTTGAATCCAGCTCTTCCTGGTTGTGAGGCTGATTCTCTCTCCGTCATGACATATGTCTGGACACCACATTCTTTTAACTTGGTCTCCAATTCCATGAAAATGTTTGGCTACCAAGTCCCACTATTGACCACGCTTACACTACAACACTTCTCCAACCCCCTTCCCCAGGTCTTCTTTCGATGAACTACTATATAGCTATGCCTTCTCCATCTTATACCTGAGAAGGTGATTGTTTAAACCTCTGTGTAAGACTTCACATTCATCTTTTGTCAACTTTCTTTTACTAGATTTTCCCACCATGACCCAACCTGTTGGGCTGTTTTTGAATCTCAGTGAAGTCACTTACTTTTTTGTCACCTAAGTGTGCCAGCTGTGCCTTCAACCAACTCATTGATATAAATGTTAAGTCGCAAAAGGTCAAGGAGAGCTACTCAGGGCATTCCAATAAAATCTTCCCTCCTACATGACACTGACTCATTAATAACTGCTCTTTGGGGCACAGTCAGTCATTCAGCCAGCTCAGAATCCACCTAACAATCATCTCACCCATATGTCTTCAACCATGTCCAAAAGGTTGGTACCATGTCTGAGGCTTTGTGAGAATTTATTTCATAGATGATTTCTCTGGTTCATTCTTGCTCTAAATACCCTTATCCTCATTTTACATATATAGAAATCAAGGCTTTGAAAAGTTAGTGGCAATAATAATAACTCACTTATATGACAAACTTTTTTGGTACTGTGCCTGCAAGATTGGCATTATTATTACCTCATTTTATAGATGAAGAAACTGAGGCTCTAAGACTTCTTCATGGCCACAGTAAGCATGTTATGACTGAGATATGAAACCAGTTTCCCTTTACTTTTTTTCCTTCATTATTAGTTCACCCTAGTTCTACCCTCTTGTCCAAACTTTTTAAAAGCTATTTAATCTTTCTTTAATTTTTTTACCTCACTTTTATTTTCCATTAACTCCTCTCCTTCTAGAACACTTCCTTATAACAAATAAAAATAATAAAGGAAAATAAAGCATCAGAACAACTGTACTGACAGTGTATATGGCATTTTATACCTGCAATCCACCACCCATCTACTGAGTGGGTAAGTATGTTTGTTTCATCTTCCATCCTCTGGTTCTATGACTGGTCATTACATTGAATGTTAGTAGTGATTGTGTGTGTGTGTGTGTGTGTGTGTGTGTGTGTGTGTGTGTGTGTGTGTGTATGCCCAGCAGTATAAAGATCCTTCTCTATCTGGATCCCTCAGTCTACTAACTCTACTTCACATCGGATCTATTTTTCTCATAGTAACTTTACCTGGAATCCACTTAAGTCCCCTGAATTCTCCCTGAAGAATTTTGATTATCATCTCTTCCATCCTACAAACACAAGTAAGCCTCCAATACTAAGCAATAGTAACAGGTTCTTGTTAATAACAATTCTCTGAAAACCCCCATTGTCTTCACAATTCCAAATTCTAGCATTGCGATCCCCACCCAACCTAAATGAAACTGACATTGTGTCTTATTAATGCAGCCAGTTGTGTTTCAGTCATATCTGAGTCTTTGTAACCCCATTTGGGATTTTCTTGGCAAAGATACAAGAGTGGTATGCTAGCTAATTTTGCAGATGAGGAAACCAAGGCAAATGGAGGTAAGTGACTTGCCCAGGGTCACACAGCTAGTAAGTGTCTGAGGCCACATTTAAACTCAGGAAGATGAATCTTCCTGACTCCATGTCAGTCTCTCTATTCACTGTGGTGCCACCTAGCTGCTCCTTATAAGCTCGTTAGATAATAAAACAATAACAACATCCTTCATCCAATTCTGGTTATTGATTTTTTTCTTTATTATTTTAATGTTCATCTGACCTCATATTTACTTGTTGTCTCTTCTACACTACAGACAATGGTGCAGCAAAAAAAAAAAATGCTGAACTTGCATTCAGAGCCCACCTGGAACACTAGCTCTATGACCTTGGACAAGTCACTTTCCTTGTTTCCTCATTTATAAAATGCAAATAATAATACAGGTAGTGCTTTCTTGTGAGACTTAAAAGAAATAATATATAAGAAGTGCTTGGCAAACCTTAAAAAGCTTTATAATTGTCAGTTATTATATAAGCAGGATATGATATGTGTATGAAGTAAATGGTAGAGGTGAGGATCCCAGAGACAGCACATAGGTTCGAATGTTCAGGGGAGGTTTCATGGAAGAGGTAAGATTTAAGAATAGCTAAGACTCTAATGGGAAAACAAATGGGGAAGGAGGGAAGGTTACCCAAAGCTAAAAAGGTGGGAATTCTCAAGGAATGTTCCAGGCCAATGAGTGGTCCAGGCTGGTTAAGCAGGGCACTTTGGTTGGGAATATAGCAGCAGAAGAAAAGGTAGATTAGGTCAGCTTGTCTCTACAGGGCTAAGGATGAAACACTTCTCTCTCGCTAAGGAGGTGGTAAGCTCCAGGAGTATAGTGAGGTATCTACTATGTCAGACATGATCAATGGGTCTTTTTTTTTTTAAATAAACTCCTTCTTAATTATGAGGGAGAATTCTATTGGTGAGTAGACTTTGGGAAAAGATGGCAATGTAAATGAAAAGCATCAACAAAATAATTTTTTAAATAGGTAGATTAGGACCAGACTATGGAGAGCTTTGAATGCCAAGTTAAATGGGGTTGCACTTGACATTGTAATTTATATGGTAACAACATTATAAAGACAAACAACTTTGACAGACTTAAGATTGATCAATGCAGTAACCAGCTAGAATTCCAGAGGATCAGTGGTCAAGCCTGTCACCCACCTTCTGATCAGGGAGGCAATGGGTATAAGCGCAGAATTTGAAAGACATATTTGGACATTGCCAATAAGGGAATTTATTTTATTAACTATGCATATTGGCTACAAGGGTTTCGATTTTCTTTTCTTTTTCCAATAAGAAGTGGAAGAAGAGAAAATAAATGCTTGTTCATTGAGAAAGGAAATGAAAGTTTTAAAAGATCAGAGGGGAGCCACTGAAGATTTGTCATGAAGGAAGAGTCATGGTGGAAGGAGTGTTTTAGGAAAACTGATCTGGCTGCCATGTTTAGGTTCAACCTCTCTTCATCCCCATCCCTAACATTGTAGGAAAACTGTGAACATGTAGCAAAACAACCTCTTCTAAGCTCCACTCCAACACTCCCACTTCTGCCCTATGTGACCTTGGACAAGTCATTGTCTCTCTGGGCCTCATTTTCCTCACCTGAAAAAGTGATGAGTTGAATTGGTAACCTCAAAGTTTCATTTGAGCTCTAAGTGCATGATTTATTATGTGAACTCCATTCCCAGTTTAGAATCCCTTGTTTTAGACATGAATTATTTTCCTGCCTTGCTGAAGGAACTCCCCAACCCTGAGCTCATAATCAGTGGAGTTCTTTCCTGACTCTCTTCCTGGCTCCAATCACTCTGGCAGGGAATCCTGGTCCTGTGCTGCAGACTCACCTCTAAATTGAATCTCTCATTTCCTAAGGCACAACTATCAGATCTACCAATGAGAGGCTGGTAGATGTGAGTCGGGGCAACGTGGAATCCAATAATTTTAATAAGTAGTACTCTAACATCTGGCCTCACATAACGAGGCTATTAACTACCCCAGCCAATGGCCCCAGGAGCAGTTGAGTTTCCCTGATAGAGTTATACTAAATTCTATTGAATGAAAATTCACGTATAGCAGATGTCATTGCCACTTTCTGTGAGGTCTGCATTCTAGGAAGAAGGGGCACTGCAGGGCACAGAGGCAGAAGGAGGGGGAGTGTTTTACACTGGGCATGAGAGGTTCCCCTAGGTCAGTCCTGGTGGGAGAAACTAAAGGGAACAGTGGTTGCAGCCTTTCTGCCAGGCTGTTAAATGGAGACAAAGTGAAGGAAGGAGACTAGGGTATCTTAGCTTGAAATGATCTCTTTGCTGCTTCTCACCAGCATCACTCCATCTTCCACCCTCATGCCTTTGCACTGGCCATCACCCATGGCTAGAATGCTCTTCTTCATCATCTTAGCCTCTTGGAATTCCTGCTTTCCTTCAAGGCTCAGCTCATGCCCCATCCCAACCCAGCCGCCATTAAGTAGCTGGCATTTCCCCTCTAGCGTTGCCATGTATCTTCCTTGTATGTGTACTATACATACTTATGTATGTACATGTTGTCTCTTCCATTAGAACATAAGCTCCTTGAGGGCAGGAACTTTCATTTTTCTTTGTATCCACAGCAATGAGCAATGCCTGGCAGAGGCAACGAGATGGCGCAGTGGATAGGGAGCTGGGCCTGGAATCAGGAAGACTCTAGTTCCAATTGAACTTCATACACTTAATAGATACATGAGGGACCCTGGGCAAGTCACTTCACTTCTGTTTGCCTTGATTTGTAAACTCAACTGTAAAATGGGGTAACAACTGCACCTACCCCACGTGGCGGTTTTGAGGATCAAATGAAATACCATTTGTAAAGCACATGGTACAGTGCCTAGCACACAATAGGTGCTATGTAAATTCTAGTTTTTATTATTGTTGTTACAGTACTAGACCTGGGGTTCTTAATTTGAGGTCCCTAAGCTAGTTTACATATGTGTGTATATGTACATATATATGCATGTATACATACACACATGTACATATATACACACATTTGTGTGTGCATGTGTGTATATTGTATGTATATTGTGTATATGCATATGTATGTATAAATACACACATATACATATATAGAGAATTTGAAACTCAGAATTTTTTTTAAAAAAGAATGTTAAAATTGTTTTTACATGTAACGGGGGGAAATATTAAATTTAAATATATATATTTTGATAATTTACTTTAAGTATAATTAGTTTCCTTTGTAAGCCTATGTGTTTCATTTTATGCATTTAAAACACTATTCTGAAGAGTTCATAGGTTTCACCAGATGACCCAAAAGGATAACCCACGATACATACTAAAAGGTTAAGAATCTCCTTCCTAAACCCTTTGAAAGCTTTTTTTAAAGTTTTGTTGATGAGTTTTGTTTTTACATTACAAACATCTACAGATTACTCCTATTTCAAGAGATGCCTCTTGTAATACAGTAAAAAAAAATTAAGTAAAATGAATAATTCTGTAACCTCATGTGAAAGTGCATCTGGACATCTGTAGCAACCTCTTCTTCTACATTTTTTAAATAAAAAGAAATCTGTTTTCTCTCCTTCTTCCCTCCTTCCCATTGGAAAAGTAGAGAAAAACACTTATCTTGTGACATATATGAACAGTAAAGCCAAACAAATTCTCTCAATTGCTACACACAAAAATATATGTCTACATACTTATTCTGTACCTTAAATAAAGCTTAATATTCTGTGCTCTAAATCCAACACCTCCCTGTAATGCTTAGTATAGTTCCATGATTGGCCATTGTATTGATTATAGCTCTTACAGCTTTCAAATTTGCTTGTTTTTATAGTGTTGCTGTTATTGTGTAAATTATTCTCTTGGTTTTACTCATTTCATTCTTCATCAGTTTAGAAAAGTCTTGAAACTTATTTGTTTTTATAATAGTAATATGATAGCATAAATTGTTCTCCTGGTTCTGCTCATTTCACTCTGTATCAGTTCATAAGCCTTTCTATGTTTCTTTTAAATGGTCTATTTCCCCATTTCTTTTTTTTTTAGTACATGCAAAATATTTTTAATACATGATATTTCCCCAATTACATGGTAAAACAATTTTTTAACTTAAAAAAAAAAGCTTTGAGGCAGCTAGGTAGTGCAGTGGATAGAGCACCAGCCATGAAGTCAGGAGGACCTGAGTTCGAAGCTGGCCTCAGAGCAAACACTTGACATTTACTGGCTGTGTGACCCTGGGCAAGTCACTTAACCCCAATTGCCAAAAAAAAAAAGTTTTGAGTTCTAAATTCTTTCCTCCAACTCTCCCCTTCCCCTTCCCTGAGACATTAAGTAGATATATTTTATACACATGCAGTCATATAAAACATTGTAGTATTAGTCATTTTGTACGAGAAGACTAGAATAAAAGAAAAAGAGAAAAAGTCATTCAGAATTCTTCATTGTACAATATTGTTGTTACTGTGTACAATGTTCTCCTGGTTCTATTCACTTCACTATGCATCAGTTCATGTAAATCTTTCCAGGTTTTCTGAAATTATCCTACTGGTCATTTCTTATAGCACAATAATATTCCATTACAATCATATGCCACAGCTTGTTCAGCCATTCCCCAACTGATGGGCATTCCTTTGACTTCCAATTCCTAGCCATCACAGAAAGAGCTGCTATAAATATTTTTGTAATATAGGTCCTTTTCTCTTTTTTTGTTATTTCTTTGGGATATAGGCCTAGAAGTGGTATTACTGGATCAAAGGGTATACACAGTTTTATAATCCTTTGGGCATAGTTCCAAAATGCTCTCCAGAATGATTGGATCAGTTCACAATTCCACCAACAGTGTATTAGTGTCCCAATTCTTCCATATCCCCTCCAACATTTATCATTTTCCTTTTTTGTCATATTAGCCAATCTGATAGGAATGAGGTAGTATCTTACAGTTGTTTTAATTTGTACTTCTCTAGTCAAAAGTGATTTAAAACATTTTATTTCCTCATTTCTTACAGCACATTAACACTCCATCCTATTCATATGCCACAACTTATTTCTCTGTACCTCAATTGATGGGCATCCCATTAGTTTCCAGTCTCTTACCTCAAAAAGGGTTCTATAATATTTTTGTATATAAGGGAACATTTCCTTTTTCTTTTATCTCTTTTAAGTATAGACCTAACAGTGGTACTGTTTCCCCCCAAAAGCTGTGGTTTTATTTATCAATTCAATGATTTTTAAAACTAACTTTGTTAATTTTCTTATTTGATTTTCAGGATTTCTTTCTTTCTTTTTTTTTTGGTGTTAAATTGTTTGGCTGTTCATTTGCTTGTTTGTTTTTCAGTCACATTCCCTTGTCACAAATCTATTCTCTCTCTTTTTTCTGTTAAGAAACATATTTAAAGAAATAAAATTTCTAAGTACTTCTTTGACTACATCTGCAATTCTGGAATGTCTCATGTCATTTTCTTTAAAATAAGCACTTATTCAACACATATTATAAGGTTCCTTAAAGATTTCTTGAAATATGGTATCCAAGTTTTTGTTTTGTTTTGGGTTTTTTTGGCCATTGATTTCAGGCATCCCTTTGATTCTTATCTCTCCTTGAACTGTTTTCTAGGTCTGCTATTTATGTTATATGTTATATCTTACATTTTCCTCTTTTTTCTCATTCTTTTGATTTTCTTTTTTAAAAAATCTTGTTGTTTCCTTCAATTGTTACTTTTAAGTTGGTCCATTCTGATTTTTTGTTAGTAGAATAAGTTTTTGTAACTTTTCTGTCGAGCTGTTAATCTTTTTTTTTCCATTTCTCTCCTCTACAACACACATTTCTTTTATAAAATCTTTTTTAAATTTTCATTATTTTTTCAAATAATTCTAAGTGTTCATATGGACAAGTATCTTTTTTTTTAGATTTGAAGTTTTGATTACAGGTATTTTTGAGATATTCTCTTCTAGGTTTGTGTCTTGGTATTTCTGGCATCATAAAAGCCCTTTTTTCAGTTTGTTTATTTGTTTATTCATTTTATTCATTTTTGTTGTTGTTTATTCATTGATTATTGTTGTAAACAACAGAAATTGAGTTTTAGGTCTCCCTCATTCTGCCAATCAAATTCAATGAAAGACCTTTACTTTGATGTGGTGATCTTTAGGCCTTTTCCTTCACCATGGGCACCAAAGTTTTCCTCTCCTGTTGTCAGCCCTAATTGAAACACTTTCCTTTCAATGAGGTGAGAAAAAAAAAGGATTAATTAATCTTCAGTTAAATCTAAGGTTGCCCTCCTCTTGTGGGAGAGATCTAGTTGAGGCCTTTTCCTCCAAGGAAAGGAGGAGAACAAAAGGACTTTTAATTTTTATTTACCTCAAGTTAAGTTTCTGGTTTCTCCTACAATCTTTTTTTCTTCTAAAATGAATTGCCTTGGAAATTGAGGGGATGCCCATCAGTTGGAGAATGGCCAAACAAGCTGTGGTATATAATTGTGATGGAATACTACTGTGCTGTAAGAAATGATGAACAGATTGATTTTAGAAACATATAGAAAGATTTGTGGAAGATAACGATGAGTGAAATGAGCTCATTCAAGGGAACAGTCTATACCATAACAGCAACATTGTTAGAAGAATAGCTATGAATGACTAAGCTATTCTGAGTATTGTAAATATTCAAATCAACTACAAAGGACCTGTGAAGGAAGATGCTATCTACTTCCAGAGAAAGAACTAATAAATGGAAGTATGTACAGTATGGGTACATAGCTCTGTGTGTGTGTGTATCTGTGTCAAATGGTGGCCTTCTCTAGTGCGGTGGAGAGGGAGGGAAGCAGTTCTGAAATTAAAATGTAACAAAAAATTTAATTTAATTTAAAAAAATAAAAGGAACTGCCAATATGTGTAGAGGGTTTTTTTCCCCTTCACACTGAGAGGTTTTTTTTTGTTTTGTTTTATTTTTTGTTTTTTATCCTTCAGGGCATTTCTTCACTTTAAGGCTGAAGTTTCTAGCATAAAGTCCTTTTCTTTCACTTTCTTTCTCCTAGGGATATCTTACCTCTTAGGTCTGAAACCTTTCACTTTCATCCTTACGGTGAACTAGATCATATTTATTGCTTGTCTAATGGGTAAATTGCTTAATAATTAGGTTGCTTATTGGTGGGATGGAGCTGAGCCATGTTGTTTCCTTCTGTTCCACCACCTTAGACTCTTCAGGATGGTCTGTCATATGAAAGAGGAATTCTATTTGGCCTCAGACAGCAGAATTAGAAGTAATGGATGGAAGTTGTACAGGGGCCAATTCAGGCTTGATGGTCAGGAAAACCTACCTACCAATGAAAGCTGTCCAAAAATGGAATGGCTGCCTTGGAAGGTAAGAGGTTTCCCTTCCTTGGAGGTCTTTAAGCAAAGGCTGGGTGACCATTTGTCAAATATGGCATGGGGGAATTCTTGGTAAGGTATGAATTGGACCAGATGTCTACTAAGGTCATAGAATCGTGGATTTAAAGCTAGAAGGGACCTTAAAGGACATCAAGTCCCCTTCGTTTTATTAATGAAGAAACTGGGCACAGGGGAGATTAAGTTATGCAGCTAGTGTCTAAGGCAGGATTTGAACCCAAATCTTTCTAATTCCAAGTTCTATTCACTACTATTCACCATACTGCCTCTCAAAAACAAGGTGATCCTCTCCAACTTCAAAGCAGAAAAGAGAAAAGGGAAAAGGGAAAGAAAATTTTCTGAGCCCAAATTCTTGAAACTTCAAATGCACATCTATCCTTAGCTTAGAATCCCAAATACTCAGCTGGCTGGAAGATGCAAGACACCAGGCTTTGGAGTCTCCATGTGTTAGCCAGGTTTTGGTAACTGAGGCTCACCTAAGGCTCACTGTGCTCCTGATCCTTGCAGGAGGCCTAGCACAAGGAAAGAAACTCCAGAGTAGAGGGACTAGAGTTGTGGTATGAGAAGAGCCGTGTACTCCTCTTCCTAAGTCAGGGAAACTCTGAAGTATGAGGTAACATACGTAGCCTTTATACTAAGTAACAGCAACAATAGTAACAGTAACAATAAATTCTCCGAGCAATGTGAGGAGGGCTTTCTCTGGCAATGAGCTAGTAATCCATGGGGAAAAAGGTAACAGCACCCCCTGTTGGAAGCTCCTCAGAACTGCAAGAAGAGTCATCTAAGGCAACAGGTCAAGCCTGCTGGGAGCCCCTACCTGTTCCATGACTGCAAGAGATTGAGGCTTTATAGACGTCTCTGGAGAGAATTGCTCATTGATGAAGGATTTCATTTTCTATGAACTTTGTTTATGCTCTTTTTGTTTCCTTATTCCATGTGCCAGTAAAACATTCCTTCTCTAAGTCTTGTGAGCCAAGAGGAGTTGGTGACAACACAATGAATTGTATCATATAGTACGTTTTCTAGCTCTTCTAGACCAGGATTCCTAATGCAGAGTCTATAAACTTGTTTAAATTTATTTATAGGGTCACCTAGGTACCAGCCCTGGAGTCAGGAAGACCTGAGTTCAAATGCAGTCTTAGACACTTGACATTTACTACCTGTGTGACCTGGGCAAGTCACTTAACCCCATTGCCTAGCAAAGGAAAAGAAAATAAATTTTATTTATAACTGTATCGCACAATATAATTGGTTTCCTTTGAAATCCATGTATTTTATGCTTTTAGAAACATTATTCTTTGAAGAGATCCTAGGCTTCTCCAGGCTGCCAAAGGGGCCTATGAAACAAACAAACAAAAAAAAAGTTCAGAAGTATTCGAGAGAGAGATGAGAAATTTCACATATACCCACTCCAAAAAGAGCCTCTGACACAGCATTATATCTCTATGTCTGTTTCCTTCCTCATCTACAGAAAAGGAGGTCAGACTAGATCAGAGGTGTCAAACAATGGCCCACAGGCTGGAACACCCCCAAGTGTGCCCAAACTAGATTAAAATAAAAATGGGACATATTTAACAACAACAACAAAAAAAAATAAAACTACAACAACATATAGATAATATATGTTTTTTCTAAGTCAATATGTGCCCTGATGTACAGTCTAGTGTGTCTCCCCCACCCCCACCCCCAGTCCCAGACAGATGACCTTTAAGGGCCTTTCCAACTCTAAGGCAATAATCTCATGGTCTCTTACAAAGATATAGAATCACTGGATTGTTGATTGAGAGCTGGTAGGAATCTAACTGAACCCCCACATTTGACAAATCAGGAAGAGAGGCTGAGAGAAGCTACATCACTTGGCCAAAGGTAACCCGGGATTTGATCTCAGGTTTTCTGACTCCAAATCCAGAGCTCTTTCCATATTGGTATTTGGGTATTTGTAGAAACATGATGTAAGATGTTATTAAAATGGGATGGCTTTTTCAAGGAAGTTTTTCTTTTTTTTTCTTTTTCTTTTTTTTCGGAGAAGCAGACACTCTGCTTTCCTAAGTCCTAAGTCTTAAGACTGCAGGGCAGAGTGAGTGAAGAACAAGGCCACAGAAGAGGAGACATGAGAATGGGCGTGATTCTGAAGAAGACACCAAGTAGCCACCACCAGTGGGCTCTGCCTGGTTCACTCCTCCCCCCAAATAAATCAGTGGGAAGGGGTGCCTTGGGTGTGGGGGTTGTGAGCAAGAACAAAGAAAGCCAAAGTTCCTGAATACATAAATGATAGCCATCTTGTATACTACAGATAAATAGGTTTTGATTTTTTGAAATGATGAACATCAGTTGTTCCATAATGCTGATTACCTTAGAATGCTATTTAACATTACCCAAACACTAGCAGATCTTCCAAAAATCTGTGATCCTTTTTAAAGGTGAGAGAATAAAAACATGGATACATTCAATTGCTCTTTAAAAAACACTATAAGGTATTGTTTTTCTGGGTTATCTGAAGATCATTGACTTAAAAATGAAATGACATGAATAAAAATATTAAAAATAATCATAAAATGGGTAACAGCATAATGGATAGGGTTGTACTTGGAGTTAAGAAGGCCTGAGTTCAAATCTTACCTCAAACACTTCTGTAACTCTGGGTAAGTCACTTAACTTTCCTCAGTTTCATTTTCTTCTTTTGTAAATAATAATAATAATAGTACCAGCTTCACAATATTTTGTGTAATTAAAAGGAGATAATAGATGAAAAGTGCTTTGTAAGCCTTAAAGTGCTATATACATAGAAGCGGTTATCAGCAGCAATGTCATTTCTTTGCATCTCATGAAGTCCTGTTCAAATACTTTCAAAAACATAATCAAACCCTCACATTCAAACCCTGAAGCATCTATTTACATCTGGAAGGCTGTGTGGATTCTGTTGAAATATAACCCAGAAAAGCCAAAATGGAGTAGACAAAAATTCAGAGAAGGGCAATGAAATTGAACAGGGGGTGAAACTCTAATAGCCAAGTATTTTTGTTCATGATCATAAGAGCCTCCGTGTATACAGCTACTAAAGGTTTGCTATGGTCACCTTATATTCATTATCTCACGTGATTTTCACAACAGCCCTGTAAGATAGGTGCTATTATTACCCCCATTTTACAGATATCTCACCATCACATCAAACAGTATAATTAAAATTAAATGTTTCATCTTTCCCCACCAAGCCAGCTCTCTGTCTTTATCAATGGCCCCGCCATCCGGGATCAATGCCTTCAAGTCACTTTTCATTCATTCTTCTCTTCATCCTCCATAACCAATTAATACCATACCTTGTACATCATGGAGGCTTGCTGCTTTGAACCAGAAAAGTTACCACATCCTGTTGGATTTTCCTCCGGTCCCTTTTTCTCCCTTGCCATTGACACTATCCTAGGTCAGGGTTTCAGCACCGAATTCCTGGATTGCTCTAAGAGCCTCTAAGGTGGTCTCCTGGATTCCAGGCTCTCCCTACTCCAATGGGTCCCACAGAATATTAACTCATTTACATAGTACTTTAAGATTTATAAAGCAATTTACAATATTTTGTTATTTTTATTTAGCCACAATATTTATTTTTTATATTGCAGCTTATAATATTGGACTTGGAATTTGAATCCTACCTCAGACACAACTCTGTGACCCTGGACAATTCTCTTAGCCTTTATTTGCCTCAGTTTCTCATCTGTAAAAATAAAAAAGGATTAAATGACTATATTCAAAGCACTTTATTAACCTTAAAGGAGATATAAATGCTAGCTTCTAAAAAATACCTTTGGGGGCAGCTAGGTGGCACAGTAGATAGAGCTCCAGCCTTGGAATCAGGAGGACCTGAGTTCAAATCCAGCCTCAGACACTTGATGCTAGCTGTGTGACCCCGGGCAAGTCACTTAACCCCCATTGCCTCACCAAAAAGGAAAAAAAAGTACCTCGATCATGGCACTTCCCTGCTCAAAAATACTTCAGTGATTCTGTTTGACATATAATCAGTGATTTTCACAGGGGAGGGACTTCCAGAGACATCTAGTCCAACTCCTACCAAGAATCTCTTCCACAATAAAGCCAGCATGTGGCAATCCTGCTTCTGTATGGAAGCTTCCATTGAGGAAGAACAGGGGTATGCTGAAGCCAGCTTGAACTGGCTCTCAGAGCTGATAATTGAATTGTGAGCGTTTATACAGTGGAAATCTACAAATATTACAAATTGAGGCTTGATTTACTATTTTACAGATTGTCTAGACTTAAGAAAGTGATATAGAAAATGGAAATAATGAAGATTAAACATAAAAGTGTGTCCTGTTTACATTTTCCCCCCAGAGAGTCAGTTGTTAAATACTCACCAGAATACTCCTAGGAAGAATCTACTACTGCCCGAGGCAGACCATTTTACTTAGCTCTAATTATCAGAAGGTTCACTACCTACCATGTAAAAGTTTATTTATTTATGTATTATTTATTTGAGTTAGTGTGTTAGGAAATGCAAAAAAAAAAAGTTTAGGAGTGAAGAAAAGAAAACCCTGACAAATCCTCAAGAAGGCAAACATATCAATAGGTTGAGAAAGACTTGAAAGAACCTGGATTTGAACCTCATCAGCAAAAAGAGGTTAGCTCTGTCTAAAAGGCAAAAATGTTACTCAAGTGGGCCAGATTCGAGCTTGCATCAATTCATTTCATAGAATTATAAACAGAGATCTGGAGAGGACCTTAGAGGCCATTGATTCTAATTTTTTCATTTTACAGATGAAGAAACTGAGACTCAGAAATGGAAAGTGACTTGCCCCAGGTCAAATATAGTATTTTTAAAATAATATTTTATCCCTCCCCCATTATATGTAAAGATAATTTTTGACATTCTTTTGTTTTTTTAAATTTTGAGCTCCAAATTTCCCTCTCCTTCCCTCCCTCCCTCACTTTCCCTCTACCCTGAAATGCTAAGCAATTTGATATAGGTTATACAGTATTTAAATGCTTGTCCCCTGTCTCCACATTCAGTATTCTCCCACTGCGCTATGCTGCCTCCCTTTCAACTTACCAACAAATTTCTCAAATGCCTGTGGTGAGGAAGGAAATGTATTAAGTGTTGGGGATGCAAAGACCACCCCTTCCCCCCCCAAAAAAAAATTTTCTTGCCTTCAAGAATTTCATATTCTACTTAGGCAACAACACATAGGGAAGTACAAAAATATTACAAAGCAAATACAAAGGAATGCAGTTACTATAAGTTACTGGCCGTGGAACCAGGAAGAGCTGGGTTTGAGCTCTGCTTCTTATGAAGTTATGTGATGGTGGGTAAGTTATTTACTCTTTCTAATCTTCAGACACCTCTCTAAGACTTTAAGTTGCAGGAAAAGGCTCCATTTTGCATTGGTAGAAAAGGTTTCCATCTCAGGAATTCCCTACATTGATCAAATACCAAATTCTGACCAGAGAAAAGATCTAGAAAGTAATCTAGGGGGAAGAGTGCTCACCACTGGAAGCTCCAGGAAAGGCCTTTTGTGAGAGGTATCACCTGCCTGTGTCTTGAGCTATCATTTCAGGACCACATGCTAGCACAACAAATAATCCCACTGCCGTGAGGCTTTATTAAATAATCAGCTTGGTTAGAAGACACCAACAGTTGATAAGTTAGCAAAACTGATAGAAAATAATTTAGGGTGGGTTTTCTCCCTCAAAAGCTTAGCTATGGTGCAGTGGATATTTGACATGACCCATTTTTGTTTTTATAATCTGAGTAGAACTTCTGATCAGCCCCCTTCCCTTTCTCAGCCTCATTGGGAAGGACTTCAGGTACACCTCAACGTCATTTTCTTAGCTCTTTCCTGTTCCCTCTTTATCACTGAATGTTGTTTTCTTCTTGTTACTTGTTTTTGTGACTCTTAAATTTGTCATCATGGAAATATTCCAAAGCTCTCCAAAGACAATTAGGCCTTGTCATGGTGTGATTATGAAGAAAACAGAACAGTCCCCAGTCAAGAGGATAGACGCAACTTCAGAACTCCTCGGGAAGAGCGGAGGCCATGTGATGTGCTCCGTCACATTCATATATAAAGGGCTCTCCTGATCACAGATTCTGGATGTTTCATCTGCAGAAGGGCATGGAAATGTCCACATGCTTTGAAAGTGAAAGGGCATCTTTTCCATGACTCAGATTATGTGAATGTCTTTATGGTCTCATATTTCTAGTTTTAAGTAAAGCTACTTCCAGAGAGTTCATCAGGACAGAGGC
The DNA here is from genome assembly GCF_003287225.1 of Phascolarctos cinereus. NCBI lineage: Eukaryota > Metazoa > Chordata > Mammalia > Diprotodontia > Phascolarctidae > Phascolarctos > Phascolarctos cinereus. The sequence continues at coordinate 33,477,305 of NW_027556180.1, forward strand.
TTGCTATTATCTTACAAATAAGAGCAGTGTTCCTTCAATGTCCACTAAAAAAAAAACATCCTTTCAGAATGGTGTTGTTTTCAGAATATCATCAATGCAATAGAATAGAGCTCAACTTCGACCTTTGCCTTCCATCATCCAGAGTGATGCAGTGAAGAAATGGGTTGGATTTGGAGAAGATAGGTTCAGATCTCAGCTCTGCCACTTTCTGCCTGTGCAGTCTTGCTCAAATCCCCTAACCTCTATGGGCTTCACTTTCCTTCTCTATAATATGAAAGACTTTTGATTAGATGACCTCTGAGGTCTTTCCCAACTCTCAGCTGATGCTCCTGTTGCTCATAAGTTCCCAGCCTCATGGTCTCCTCCCCATGGTGCCATTCCTCCAGGGAGGGTTTGAAATGGGAAAGACCATTTGAAGTGGTTTTCTACCCAAGTCCCAACCTACACGTGCCCCAAATTCTGAGCATGCCTCTTTCCCTGTGTTCCTTATTCTCAACTTCGGGGAGGCAAAGGAAATGGGAAAAGCATAAATAAAGCCACTGAAGTTGTGCTCTTTGCCTCCTCCCCCACCCCCACTCCAGCACCCCCCACTATCCTGACAGGCAATAAACTATCACAGTATGACACAAAGTGCACTGGATTTGGAATTAAGAGGACTTAGGTTTGAATGCACGTTTTATTACTTATCATATGCTTTCTTAGCTAAGGAAATGAGAGAAGCTGAACGCCTTGCCCAACTTCACATACATAGTAGGTAACTTAATTAGGATACAGATCCTGGGTCGTCTAATTCCAAATACAGTGTCCTTGCATTCAATTGGTAGAGTGCCAGCCTTGGAGTCAGGAAGATGACTCTTCCTGAGTTTAAATTCAGCCTCAGATACTTACTACCTGTGCAACTCTGGACAAGTCACTGAACCCTGTGTGCCTCAGTTTCCTCATCTGTAAAATGAGCTGGAGAAGCAAATGGCTTGCCACTCCACTATCTTTGTCAAGAAAACCTGAAATGGGGTCACGAAGAGTCAGGCATGACTGAAAAACAACTGAACAACATGTAAGCAGTGTTTAAGCCGAGCCTGGGACATTTTCCATGCTGCATATGTATGACTCTGAATTGGTGGAGAAAATGCTGAGCACGATGTGACACATAAGGAGTGGGTTTGGTATAAGACCTTTTTTTATGAGACTTTTTTTCTCTTTCTTGGAAGATATGGGGACCAATGGGGGGAGGGGCTTTGAAAGCTACAGATATGTAGGAGAAGTTGGCTCAATGTGTCTCTGATATCTAGTTTACCTCCTTAAAGATTTCAGGACATTTCCCCTTGAGTGATAATGTGGTCTACTTCTTGGTTAAGCTGCAATCTTTTACTTCCATCTAAAGAGTTCATGCACTCGGTGTATTTTCTGGTATATTCTAACCTGTAAAACTTCTCTGATTCATTTGCTATTTGCTGGGATAAGTGAACTTATTCACTATTCATTATGTGTGTTAGTCTTTTGTATAGCCATCATTGATGGGAAAGGGCCACACCATGATGTATGAGCTGGGAGCGAGCCTCCCCCCTTAGGAGCCTCTGGAAATTAGATTTTTGTTTTGAATCTCCTGTTTTACTGAACCAGGAGTTCTTCACCTGGAATCCATGAACTTGGTTTGTTTTTTTTTAATGTTTTGATAACTATTTAAAAATAATTGGTTTCATTTCTAATCCTCTATATTTTATTTTATTCATTTAAAAACATTCTGATAGGCTTCAGCAGGCTGCAAAAAGGGATCCATGATGCAAAAAAAAAAGGTTAAGAATTTTCACCCTAAACAAGCTTCAATCAATTGATAAACATTTATTAGCACCTACTGTGTGCCAGGCACTCTACTAAGTACTGGGGATACAAAGAGGCAAAAGACACTTCCTGCCCTCGAGGAGATTACAATCTAATGGGGGAGATAACATGTCAGTATATACAAAGCAAGTTCTATACAGGATAAATAGGAAATCACTAACAGAGGGAAGGAACTAGAATTAAGAGGGATTGGGGAAGTCTTCCTATAAAAGACGAGATTTTAGTTGGGACTTAAAGAAAGCCAGGGAGGACCGTAGTTGGAGTAGAAGAGGGAGAGCCTCCCAGGCCAGGGAGAAAAAGCTGGTATGCCATATTTATGAAATAACCAGGAAGCTGTGTGACTGGATCAGAGTCTGTTGAGGAGAAAGGTGTCTGGAAGACTGGAAAGGTTAGGAGGAGGTTGGGTTGTGAAGGAGGTTGGGTTGTGAAGGACTTTGAATGCCAGGCATAGCATTTTGTATTTGCCCCTGGAGGTGACAAGGAGTCAATAGAGTTTATTGAGTGTGGGGGGAGGGGTGACGTGATCAAACCTGCACTTTAGGAAAATCACTTTAGTGGCTGAATGGAAGATGGATTGGAGTGTGAAGACACTGAAAGCAGGCAGACCTCCTAGCGGATTATTGCAATAATCAAGGTGTGAGGTGATAAGAGGCTGCACCAGGGTGCAGGCAGTATACAGGGAGGGAAGGGGGATATTGGGGAGATGTTGCAAGGTGAAATTGACAGGCCTTGGCAAGAGCTTGGATGTGGGAGGGGAGGGAGGTAGTGTAGGGATTCCAGATGACTCCTAGATTGTGAACTTGAGGGACTAGGAGGATGGCGTTACCTTCTAGAGTAATAGGGAAGGTAGGAGGGGGAAGGATTGAAGGGGGAAAGATAATGAGTTCTACTTTGGACATATTGACTTTAAGGTGTCTACTGGACATTGAGTTTGAGATATCTGAAAGGCAGTTGGAGATGTGAGACTGGAGGTCAGTAGAGACTGGGGCAGGAAATGAAGATTTGAGAATCATCAGCATAGAGCTGGTAACCAGACCCATAGGCACTGATGGGATCACCAAGTGGAGTAGTAGAGTGGGAGAAGAGAAGAGGGCCAGGACAGAACCCTGAGGGACACCTTTGGTTAGAGGGAGTGATCTGAAGGAGGACCCAGTAAAGGAGAAGAGGAAAAACAGGAGATGGTGGTGTCCCAAAAATCTAGAGAAGAGAGTATCAAGGAGGAGAGATGGGGAGAAGAGGAGAGAGTGGCCAGTGCAGGGGAGGTGGCCTAGGAGAGAATTTAGGGAGTCAAGGGATGAGAAGTCACAGTGCATATAAAGAATAGGGTTATGTAAGAGAAGGCAGAGAGAAAGGTAAAAAGCCAATAGATTATAGTCAGATGAGGGGATTTCCTAATTTTTGGACATGGAGGTGGCACACTTATGGAAGAAGACAAGATCAAGGGTATGACCATCTTTATGTGTGGCAGAGGAAGAGAGAGACTGGAAAGCTGAGGGACCAGCCCCCTTCTTCTTTTCTGCTCAGGAAGGAATTTACCTCTCCCTTGGAGAAAAGTGGGCAAAATTCCAGAGATATCTCTGAATGTCTCCCACCAACTACACTCAAGTAACCCATATGGACATACACATCTTACATGGACAATGCAACACCTTACAAATAAATTTTGGTTGAATTGACTTTAATAGAATTGTTGACAAAATAACTATAATTTACCTGCTTTGTAATTTGGGAGTTTGGTATTTTGGGCTTTCTTAAAGTAGGTAGATCATTTCCATTCTTTCAGTCCTAGATTCTTCACCTATAAAATAGCATCTGACTCAAAAGATTCTTATGAAGATCAAATGGGATTGTATCAGTAAAGCATTTTGCAAAACTTGAAGTGCTCTACATAAATGTTAGTTAGTACTACTAGTACTAGTAGTAACAGGAGTAATAGCTGTAGTAATAGTAGTGGTAGTAGGAACAGTAACAGTAGCAGCAGTCATAGCAGCAGTAGTAACAGAAACAATAAACAGAAACAGCAGTTAGAGGTAGCAATAATAGTTAATAATAATAATAATTAATAATAATGCTAGTTGTAGCAGTAGCAGTGGTAGTAATAGCAACAGCAGTTAGTAGAAGTAGTAGTAGTTCTAATCATACTAGCAGCAGTAGTAGTAGCAGCAACAGTAATCATAGTAAACAGTAGGAATAGCAGTAGGAACAGTAGTGGTGGTAGGAACAGTAACAGTAGTAGCAACAGCAGCAGTAGTAGTAACAATGGTCATAGAAATAGTAGCAGTAGCAATAATAGAAACAGAAACAGCAGTAGATGGTAGTAATACTAGCCATAGCAGTAAAAGTAATAGAAACAGTAGTTAGTAGTAGTAGTAGTAGTAGTACTAGCGGTAGTAGTAGAAGCAATTCTCATTGTAGCAATAGTAGTAACTGTAGCAGTACTAGTAGTAGCAGTAACAATAGCAGTAGCAGCTCATGAGGTTGTAGCCTACCCCATGTCATCTTTAGCACTGCTCTACCTAAGGCAGAAAAGAATCAATTAACAGAGACAGAAGCAACAGCAGGACCAGGTGAGGAGATCAGGCCTGCGATGGTACCCCTCCCTCCCCATCCAGAGGCTCCCAGCAGTGTTTGCCTCACTCACCACCAGAAAGGAGAAGTTAATTTGGCTGGTTAGCATGGGTACAAATACCCAGCTTGGGCTCACCACACATATAAGTGAGCAGAAAACAGTCATAGAGTATTTGCACATTCTGTGAAGTTCACATGTATGATTGTACACAGCAGAGCAGGCTGAATGTGTTTATCAGGACTGGGCTCTCACTGGCCAGTCCCCCATTACATGTTACAAGTGTGTGTATGTGTGCATATATGTACATGGACCTATATGCGATATTGGTGTGTATATACACTTATATATCCATAGGATACATATGCGGGGGTGGGGGGGAGAGAGAGAGAGAGAAGCAGAGAGAGACAGAGACAGAGAAAGAAGTTTAGAGTAGTTGCAAGTTTTTGGAGATGTCAAGGACCTGGAACCAAATCCTGGACCTGAACCTTGCTGCCTGAGACCTTGATCAACCTGCTTCCTTCCCTTCTCTGGCCCTCAATTTCTTCATCAGTAAAATGACAGTTTTGACTAGATCAAGGGTGAGGAATCTGCAGCCTTGTGGCCATGTGTGGCCCTCTAGGTCCTCAAGTGCAGCCCTTTCACAGTTCTGTGAAGTTTGGATTCAATCAAAAGGCTACACTTGAGGACCTAGAGGGCCACATGTGTCCTTGAGGCTGCAGGCTCCCCACCCCAGACTAGATCCTGACTCAGAGATCATAAATTTAGAGCTGAAAGGGACTTCAGAGGACATAGAGACCAATCTCCTAATTTGACAGAGAAGGAAACTGAGTCCCAGAGAAGTTAAGTGACTTTCCCAAGGTCACACAGTAAGTATCTAAGCCAGGATTCAAACCCAGGTCTTCCTGCCTTCAATCCAATCCCATACTGTCTACTCTAAATATCTAACAATCTTTCCCCCAAAGAAAAAGGTGTTTGATTACTTCTAGGAACCGTGTCAAGTAGAATTGGACCATCAAGGCTGGTGGATTAAAGAACAAATTTTCACCATCACTTTCATCTGAAACAAAATGAATATCAGAGAGATCTGCTCCTTCTCTCCTCGGCCTTAGAACTTTTAGGAAAATAAGGAAAGTCTGCCATCTGGTGGTTGCTGTCAAAATCTGCGAAAAGATGGAAACTCGTCACTCGTCTTGAAGCAAGGGCAATGGCCCATAGTTTACCCCAGAGACATAATACCAAACTCACAGTGACTCCTTTCCTCCCAGCCAGGACGCTCCACCCTCACCCCCCCAACCCAGATGAATCGTTCACACTTTGCAGACAGCAGATCCCAGCCTTCCTCGCAGAACTCATCAGTTTTTAAAAGGAAAACATTCAGTATGATCCAGTAATAATAAATCTGTCAAGTTTCACTATTATCAGAAATGAGACAGTCTTGAGACAGGAAGAATCCCACTAATATCATGCCCCAAATTTCCTCTGCCTTAGCAGGAGAAGTATCTGCTGAGTTGCAAGACAAAAATGTAAATCTTCAATGTATTCAATACTTGTGTTCTCCATAGAGGTTTGATGTCTGTGTAAATGTGGCTTAAAAAACAACCATCACCACAAAGGCAGCCTTTGAAATATCAAGACCACAAGAGAGTGAACCTCCCTCCCCTCTCTGCAGAAAGCACAGCGCAAATATACCATTGGGTTTAATTGATAAACTGGTTAGTTTTTCTGAACTGCTTTTAAAAAGTATTTCATTAGAAGGGAAGGTTCTCAAAAAAGAAAGAAAATTATTTAAATGGGATCTGAGAACAGCACCAGATAAATTCAAGATGACATGTATTAATTGCTTCACTATTAAAGAGGTCCACTCAATTAAAAGAAGAAGAAGAAGAAGGGAAGTTTCTCTGGGAGGAAGGGGAAGGGATATATTAATGAAGGTGATATAAAAACAGAGTTATCAATAAAACATTTTTAAAAAAAGAAAAATAGAGAAATATTAAGGCCTCTACTATCTTGGACTTCATTCCCAATACATATGGGGATACTTTCCTTTGTGAAATAAAGTAGATTGAAATTCTAGTTTAAATTTCTGTCAGTATACTTATAAGTTCAGTATAGGAGAGAGATATATAAGGCAATTTTGCAGTAAATTCTTTTGTAAAGCAAAGAATGGCATTCTAAAATATTTGTTTTATAAATCCTGATCTTCATATCTAGACTTAGCTGTAAGGAGGTTTAGTGGGTTGGGGGGCAGATAGGTGGCGCAGTGGATAGAATGGTGAGCCTGGAGCCAGGAAGACTCATATGTCTGAGTTCAAATCTGACCTCAGAAACTTACAAGCTGTGTGACCCTGGGCAAGTCACTTAGTTAGCCCTGTTTACCTCAGTTTCTTCATCCTTAAATGAGCCAAAGAAGGAAATGGCAAATCCCTCCACTATCTTTGCCAAGAAAATCCCAAATGGGGTCACGAAGGGTCAACAACCGAAAAACATAACAAAAATGGGTTGGGAGCTAGTAATCAGAGGTCATCAAAATGATCGATCTATCTCAACAATTTCCATTATTCATGCAACTTCCGTGGGATGGTCTCTAATCTTCTCACCAACCTCGTCCAGTTCTTCTAGGTTTTATTCATCTTATCTATCTCTATCTTTCCTATAATATGGTGTGTGCAGTGTTTAAGGAGGACAGCACTTCTGGTGGGAGGCCTTGCTGAACTCTTTCCAGGGCTGTTCATCCACTTTTGGTGTCCACTTGCACCCGACCTGTGGCTCCAAGAAGCTGTAGCATGCCCAGCAGCCATTCCCTGATAAAACTATGTTGGCAGATGAGCTAAAGCAGGTCTACAATCAACAGGCTTCAAGCCCATTGGTGAATTATGAGGATATCTCCTTGAACCATGTGAAGATTTCCCCTGGAAGAACGGATGGATGAGAACAATTGATTCTGAGGGCGGTGAACTAAAACAGGCACTGTGGTGTGCTTAGACCTTGGTCAGCATCAAAAATGCCGGTCATCCACTGCGTCCTGGACCATCACCAGCTGTCTTGAGTTTTCTCATGCCACGGTACTTTGTTGACTCCAGGAGAGAGAATGAGGCCGATGACTTTGTGCAACTCTGCCTCACTTTAAATCCAATTCATGCACAAGTCAAGGCATCACTCCATGATGTCCTTGGTCCTCTTCAAAAACAAAGGATGAACAACAACAGTATTGTCAGATTCGCTTTCCTAATCCACTCTGCTCTCTTCTTCCATCTTATGGGTGAGTTCATCCCATTTATATTTAGGGTTATACTTGTTAAATCTGTACTTCTTTCCATCCTGTTCTCTTGTACTTCCCCCCCCCCTTATTGTCCTACCTCTCTCTTTGCAAATAAGATGATAAAAGAGAATGTGATACTAGTGATCTATAAATGAAATGGCTTGTTTCCTCTTTGTTATAGCTCTTTTCCCCTTGCCATTCCCCTGATTTCTGCATCCCTGGATTTGAATCCAATGTGATTCTATTTCACTTTTGCCTATAAGAGTTGCAGATATCTCAGATTATTTCTGCTTCATATTTAGGAAGAAACCAAATGTGTTGCTATTGCATCATCTAGCATACTTGAGGTGTTTTGGATAACTGAAATGTCCATGACAGAAGCTTATTTATCCTTTAAAATATTAGAATATTTTTAGAAATTTCACTGTTTTGGAGGGGTTGGAAATTTTTCTAAAATGTATTAAATATTTAACTTTTTAAAAAAATTTTCATTCTTGTCCAAAAGTGTTGTGGCTGCATTCCTACTGGGCAATAAGTAGTAGTGGGCAGTAGGCAGCAAATAGAGCATTGGACTTGAATCCTACCTGAGGCACTTACTACTTCTATGACCCTGGGCAAGTCATAACCTCTATTTGTCTCAGTTTCTTTATCTGTAAAATGGGGATAGATATCTTCCTTCCTTTCTTTTTTGTTTTTCCTTCAAGTTCTTCTCTCCAACATGAGTTTGTTCTTCTTATATCTATTCCCATACCTCTCCTGTCCTTCCTCCTTTTCCCTTGCTCTTCTCCTAGTCTAGTCCCCTTTTGAGTTCAATGTATTTCTATACAAAAAAAAATGTGTGTCTGGGTGGCTGTGCAGGCCATAAATTCCACTTTCATAATTTCCATTTCTCTTTTAAGACACCGGGGAGCTGTGTATTGTGGCTGCATGTTCTCCCCAAATTCTTCTCTCTCAACAATGTTGGATCATTTTCCTTTTCTCTCCCCTAGCACTTATTCACAGATGCCTGCACTTGTTTACTAGATCTGGAGGCCATGTTTCTGACTGTTGTTACTATTTTTTTTAATAGGATTTATCTGTTTATGTTCAAGGTCTTTGAGTTTTCTTCTCTCTGAAATTTTCAGTAATTTCAGTCTTCCCCCCCCATTTTCCCTATCACTCATTTTCTGTCTCCCTCCCCTCTGTGATTTCCTTGAAGATTAGATTTAAAAATGCCTCAGTCTCCTCTTGTGCTGGGAAATTATGGCTCACTAGGCTAGGTGTGTACCCCAACTCACTTTTGGGTGGTCAGAACTGCCTAATTGGATTCTGTGCTCTTTTCCTCAAGGCTTGGTGGAATGTCGCACAGTGTACACACACACACACACACACACACACACACAGAGTGTTCTGCCCTACTGTACTATACCACTCTCTTTATTCCTTAATTCTTTAGCCCAGCACGAGTAATTTGTAGCTTTGTAACAATGTTGCTACAGGGTGGTCCACCAGGACTCCATGCTCTGCTGGTCCTGCAGAGTTGTCTGCCTCAGCATTGTCAGTTCAGCACTTTGCAAAGCTGGTGATACAAGATTGTAGCCCCTGGTAGGCTTTTGTTCCTGAGGGACTATGGCTATCTGGCTGATTATCATAGCTAGGACAAATTTCCACGGTCTGGAGCCAGAGTCTCCATGGCACTGGAAAGAGGTAAAGGTGACCAAAGTAGGGAGGTGGGTTTTGTTGTAAGCCTATGTGATGTTCTTGGGTCTGCTAGGGCAATTTCACTACCAGTAGCATGGGAGGTAGGAAAAAGTACTGAGTGGGCTCGGTGTCAGTAAGTGTTATGTTAGTTCACGGGTTTGGAGTTTGGGGATTTTTTTTTTAATATTCTCTTACCTTCTGGGTGTCCTAGACCATGGAGATAGGTGAAGTTGCTTTATCTTTCTTGTACAATTTTTGTTTTGGAAAGGTGTGAGAGTTGGTGGGGATCAGAGAAAATGTCCAGGCCTCCATCTTATTGCTCACATGACCCAACAGGCTTCCAGATACTCCTAAAGTCTTTGTGTCTCAGATATTTTTTCTCCAGGGTTTTAAATGGATTTTTGTAGGATCACTGTTCTCATGGGGTTCGCTTCCTGGACATCTCTCAAACCGAGGCATTTCCTCACAGTATTCAGAGTTTCCTTGCTTTCTCATCTCTAGTGTCTCAGTATCCATGTTAGGAGAACTGAATTGGGGTCAAGCTCTGCAACAGAATAAGGTTGGCAGGGTCTGCCTGGTTCTAAGTATGGTGAACCAGACTAGGTCCTTCAAAAGACTCCAGGACATTCCAGTGGTGGGTTTTTCCCGAGGGCATTCTCTTACTGTGGGTTCCGGGACCCTCCCCATATTATAGGTTCTTCCTGGAGTCTTTTCCCTCTATCACTGAGCTCCCACCAAAAGCTCATGGGACACTCACGTTGGTCTTTTGTTGTTGTTGAGTTGTTTCAGTCATGTCCTACTCTTCATGGCCCCATATGAGGTTTTCATGGCAAAGATACTGGAGTGGTTTGCCATTTCCTTATCCAGTTCATTTTACAGGTGAAGAAATGGGGGCAACATGATTAAGTGACTTGCCCAGGGTCACACAGCTGGTACATGTCTGAGGCTGAACTTGAACTGAGGTCTTCTTGACTGCAGGCCCAGCATGCCACCGAGTTGCACCTTTGCCTAAGGCAAAGATCTGTCTCTAGTCTCTGAGGTGCTCTAAAGAAGAAATATGACAGCCAAGATGGCCAAATGAGAAGTAAGTCACTCTCACCCTCCCCTATTGACCTCTGAAAGCCCAGAAAATATCACCTCAGGAAAACCCCTGGAACAGCTGAGCCAGAAGAAAGACAGGGTGCAGCAGTCTCATAACCCAGGAAGCTTGGGGGATTAATGGGAAAGACCCCTCTTGATCTGGGGGAGGAGGAACAGTGCAGGATGGGAAGTATCCCAGCAAGCCCCACTTCAGCAAACTGGGGGAGATCCTGAGCCCCAGGGTGGTGGAGCAGGCAAGCACCAACACCAGGAACCACCCCCCCTCAGAGTGCCTCAGCACATGCAGGGACACTGGTAAACACCAGCTCGGAAAGCCACCACATGTGTCAGCATTCTCCGGCAGCCAAATCTCCAGCACAACTCCAGGATGGCAGACGTCCTCGAGCAGCCAAAAATTCAAGTGCTTTAAAAAAGCCCGAGTGAGTAGGCATCCCCCAGGGGCCAGACTCCCCACCCCCACCCCAAGAACTGCAGTGCTACTGACCCCAGTTCAGCACCAGGTAAGCTTCCAGACCCCTACAGCCTCCAGCTGCCAGCACTTAAAGCCCCAGCACATAAAGCCAGTAACCAGGTCCTGGGCTCCTAGCACAGAAGACTTGGGTCAGTGCTTCCTAAGCTCCTGCAGAAGAGCTCAACTTAAAAGCCAGGAAACAGGCAAACACCGTGAGCAGAAAGCAGAAGACAATGACCATGGATTCTTATTATGGGAATGGGGAGGCTTGGGGCACAAATTCAGAAGTGGGCAACATTGTCAATATATCCACATCTAAAACCTCAAGGGGGAATGTGGACTGGTCTTGGGTCTAAAAATCCTTCTTGGAAGGATTTTAAAAGTCAAATAAGAGAAGCAGAGAAAAAAATTGGGCAGGGAAATGAGAGGTATACAAGGGAGAGTCAATAGCTTGGAAAAAGGACAAAAATTGACTATAGAAAACAAGTACTTAAAAAAATACAATTGGCCAAATGGAAAAAAGTACACTGAAGAAAACAAATCCTTAAATAATACAATTGGCCTTTACCTAAATTAATGTACTTAGTCAATGCCATACCAAACTACCAAAAAATTATTGTATAGAGCTAGAAAAAAAACAATGACAAAATTCTCCTGGAAGAACAAACAGCCACGAATATAAAGGGAACTAATGAAAAAAAAATGCAAGGGAAGGTGGTCTAGCTGTACCAGATCTTAAATTGTATTATAAAGCAGCAACCATCAAAACTACTTTGTACTGGCTAAGAAATAGAGTGGTGGATCAGTGGAATAGGTTAGGTACACAAGACACAGTAGTCAATAACTATACTAATCTACTATTTGATAAATCCAAAGACCCTAGCTTCTAGGATAAGAAGTCATTATTTAACAAAAACTGCTGGGAAAACCAGAAAATAGTATGGCAGAAACTAGGCACAAACTAACATCTAACACCCTAAACCAAGATAAAGTCAAAATGGGTACAAGATTTAGATATGAAGATTGATCCTACAAGCAAACTAGGAGAGCAAGTAATGGTTTACCTGTCAGATTTATGGAGAACAGAAGAATTTATGACTAAACAAGAGATAGAGAACATTATGAAATGCAAAATGGATGATTTTGATTATATTAAATTGAAAAGTCTTTGCACAAACTAACCCAATGCATCCAAGATTAGGAGACAAGCAGAAAACTGGGAAAGAATTTTTACAACCAGTGTCTCTGATAAAGGCCTCAATTCTAAAACGTATAGAGAATTGCATCAAATTTACAAGAGTACAAGTCATTCCCCAACTGATAAATGGTCAGAGGATATAAACAGGCAGTTTTCAGAGGAAGAAATTAAAGCTATCTATAGTCATATGAAAAAATGTTCTAAATCACTACTGATTAGAGAAATGCAAATCAAAACAACTCTGAGGTGCCACATCACACCTATCAGATTGGCCATCATGACAAAACAGGATAATGATAAAAGTTGGACAGGATGTGGGAAAACTGGAACACTGATGCATTGATGGTGGAGTTGTGAACTGATCCAACCATTCTGTAGAGCAATTTGGAACTATGCCCAAAGGGCTATAAAATTGTACATACCCTTTGGTCCAGCAATACCACTTCTAGGTCTGTATCCCAAAAAGAACATAAAAATGGGAAAATGACCCATATATACAAAAATATTTATAGCAGCTCTTTTTGTGGCAAAGAATTGGAAATTGAGGGGAGGCCCATCAACTGGGGAATGGCTGAACAAGTTGTAGTATATGAATGTAATAGAATACTACTATGCTATAAGAAATGATGAGCAGGTGGACTTCAGAAAAACCTGGAAAGACTTATATGAACTGAAGCTGAGTGAAATGAGCAGAACCAGGAGAACAATGTACACAGTAGCAGCTATACTGTGTGAGGACTAACTTTGATAGACATAGCTCATCTTAGCAATGCAAGCACCTAAGACAACTCCAAAAGACTCACAATGGAAAATGCTGTCCATATCCTGAAAAAGAACTATGGAGTCTGAATGCTGATGGAAGCATACTATTTGCTCTCTTTTTCCTTTGTTGTTTTGTTTTATTGCTTCATTCTCATAGTTCCTCCCATTAGTTCTAATTGTTCTTTACATCATGACTAATGGGAAAATATGCTTAATATGAATGTATAAGTAGAGCCTATATCAGATTGCATGCCATCTTGTGGGGGGGAGAAAATTTAAAACTCAAAATCTTATGGAAGTGGGGAGCCACTAGGAGGCACAGCGGACAGAGCACGAGCTCTGAAGTCAGGAGGACCTGAGTTCAAATCTGGCCTCAGACCAAACACTTGACACTTACTAGCTGTGTGACCCTAGGCGAGTCACTTAACCCCGATTGACCTAAAAAAAAAACTTAAGGAAGTGAGTGTTGAAAACTAAAAATAAATAAATTAATTATTTTTTAAAAATACAATTGGCCAAATGGAATAAAAAAAGTACACTGAAGAAATCAACTCCTTAAAAAATAGAATTGGCCAAATGGAAAGGGAGGCACAGAAACTAATAGAAGGAACAATTTGTTAAAAATTAGATTTGGGCAAGTAGAAGCTAATGACTCTATGAGATATCAAGAATCAGTCAAATAGAAACAAAAGAATGAAAAAATAGAAGAAAACATAAAATACCTCATTGGTAAAACAACTGACCTGGAAAACAGATCCAGGAGAGACAATTTTAAAATTATTGGTCTACCTGAAAACCATGATGAAAAAAAGAGCCTTGATAGCATCTTCCAGGAAATCATCAAGGAAAACTGCCCTGAGATACTAGAACCAGAAGGCAAAATAGTCATCAAAAGAATCCACTGATCAGCTTCTGAAAGAGATCCCAAATTGAAAACACCAAGAAATATTGTAGTCAAATTCCAAAATTACCAGGTCAAAGAGAAAATAGTGCAAGCAGCCAGAAAGAAACAATTTAAATATTATGCAACCACAGTCAGGATTGTGCAGGACCTTGCAGCTTCTACATTAAAAGATCAGAGGTGTAGAATATGATATTTCATAAAGCAAAGGAGCTTGGATTACAACCAAGGATCAACTCTCTAGTAAAATTCAACATAATCTTTCAGGGGAGCAGATGGACATTCAACGAAATAGGGGACTTCCAAACCTTCCTGATGAAAAGGCCAGAGCTCAACAGAAAATTTTATTTTCAATTACCAGATTCAAGAGAGGCATAAAAAGGTAAATAGGAAAGAAAAAACCAACAACGTGCTATTAATAAGGGCAAACTGCTTACATCCCTACAAGGGAAGATGACACTTGTAACTCTTGAGAACTGTATTGTTATTATGACATTTAAAGGGGGTATACACAGACAGAGTTGACTTTGATGTGATGATAAAAAAATCTAATTAAGTGGTGAAAAAGGATTGTTCTGGGAGAAGAAGCCAGGAGGAGGCAGACAAGGGTAAATTACATTATGTAAAAAGGCACAAAAACCTATTACAACAGAGAGAAAGAAGGGAGGAGATGAGCGCAGTTTGAATCTTACTCTCAGCAGATTTGGCTCAAAAAGGGAATAACATAATCAGTTAGGCATAGAAATCTAACTTACCATATAAGAAGTAGGAAGGGAAAGGAAAAAAGAAAAGGGAGGGAGCGGATAGAAGGGAGGGCAGACTGAGGAAGGTGGTGGTCGAAAGCAAAACTTTAGTGAGGAGAGAAAGGGAGAAAGAAGAGAGAAAAGCATAAACAGGGGGAGGGAAATAGGATGGAGAGAAGGACACAGATAGTAATCATAACTGTGAATGTGAATGAGATGAACTCTCCCATAAAACGTAAGCATAATCCTACAATATGATGTTTAAATACCTGGAAAGACTTACATGAACTGATGCTGAGTGAAATAAGCAAAACCAGGAGAACACTGTAAACAGTAACAGCCACATTGTTCAAGTTTCTGTGCCTCCTTTTCCATTTGGCCAATTTTACTTTTTCAGGAGTTGATTTCTTCAGTGATAGATTTAAGTCTTCTCAGCAATGCGAGGATCTAAGACATCTCCAAAAGATTCACGATGGAAAATGCTATCCACATCCAGACAAAGAACTTTGGAGTCCGAATGCAGATGGAAGCATACTATTTGCTCTCTTTTTATTGTTGTTCTTGTTTTGTTTTGTTTCTTCTTTCTCTGGTTCATCCTATTAGTTCTGAGTATTCTTTACATCATGACTAATGTGAAATTGTTTAATATGAATGTATAAGTAAAGCCTATATCAGATTGCACACTGTCTTGGTGAGAGGGGAGGAGAGGAAGGGGGAGAAAATTTAAAACTCAAAATCTTATGGAAGTGAATGTTGAAAACTAAAAATAAATTAATTAATTATTTAAAAAAAGAAGAAATATGAAAAAAACACTTCCACTCTACTCTTTTGAAGAGGTGAGAGGTCCACAGATATGAAACCTTGCATATATTTTCAAAGAATTAACAAATTTTACTAATTTTCTTTTCTTTTTTCTTCCTCATTCTTTTTTCCTCTTAAAAAAAATTAATCAAATGTCACTTCACACCTAGCAAATTGGCAAAGATGACAAAAGATAGGAATAGTCAATGCTGGAATGATTGTGGGATAATAGTAATAATGATAGCTAACATCTATATAGTACTTACTACATACCAGGCACAGGTTTATAATTATTATCTCATTTGATCTTCACAAAAACCTTGGGTAGTAGGTGATATTATATCTCCATTTTACAGATGATGAAACTGAGGCAAAAAGATTAAGTAACTCTATTCCCAGGGTCCCACAACTATCACCTCCTATGTATAATTGATATCATATTTCTTGCCTTCCCAGTGGGTGGGGGGAGGGGCTACAGGGAGGGAAAGAAATGTCAAATGTTAAAAATAAAGACAGAAAAAAGAAACAAATACTTTATTTTATGGGATGGCTCTCTAGGAGGGAGAAGGGGGAAATACAGGAGAAATTTAGGTGGTAAAAAATCAAAAATAACAAATTTTTTTTAAAAAATAGAATAAAAAAGTACATGAATTTACAAACATTTGACAGGCAGTCTTTGCAAATACCTCCCCCCCATGCTAACACACACACACACACACACACACACACCCCTTTTTTTTTTTAAGACAACTGGGGCTAAGTGACTTGCCCAGGGTCACACAACTAGTAAGTGTCAGAGGCTGAATTTGAATTGAGATCCTTCTGACTCCAGGGAAGGTACTCTATTCACTGTACCACCTAGCTGCCCCTTTTGCAATTCTTAATTGTGTCAAGCTATGTCCCCAAAAAGGCTCATTCTTAGGAACATAACAGAAAACTATCAAAGCAGAAGCTGCTCTTAGCCAGCCATTTTAAACTTAGACCAACCCTCATCCTGGAATGTCAACCCTGGGATCAGGTCCCCTGATCTGTCAGTCCTGGATCTGTTGACTCCAAACTAGTTAGGGATCCATAGAGCAGCCAGAATATGATAATATGTCTGCAGACATCTCTCTTTCTGCCAACTTGGGCTAGAAAAATGACTCACTGTGATTTTTTTAAAAATTGGATTTTCTGATAATAATTTGATCTACAATATTTTCTGGATCTGTTTGAAAGATTTGGAGGCAGAGGGAATGAGGTCACTGCCACCAAAACATCCATATACTTTGATCCAGAGATTCCATTACTAGAGTTATATATACCTCATAGAGGTAACTGATATGAAGATAGTAAGTCCTTCTAAAAAATGCAGAAAAGGACATTTTTTCAAAAGGATATATGGTGGTGTCCCTGAAAAGGACTGAGCAGATGAACGGTTTGGGTCATAAGAACAATATAATAACAATACTCAGGTGCTTTCCTCCTCTTCTTGTCCGCCCTTCAATACGTAAACACTGTTGATAAGTGATCATTCATCAGTGGTAGATGATCAGAATGCTGTGTTAGAATAAGAACTAGCAAAGGTCATAGACTTGGAATGATATTACAAATAGGCTAAGGGAACCATATACACTAAATTATTTGTAGGATTTTTGGCAGTAGCAAAAGTAGATGACCTGCTACTATACCACATCCACTCTCCAATGCTGCTATTTCTATAACACCTGGAATTGGGACTGGAGGACAGAGCAAAGAACTAGTCCCAAGGCCCCATTTAAAAAGGGCTCCCGGGCCAGGGAGCTCTTCAGTTCCCACCTCACCTTCCTCCTTTGGCTTAGACTCCCACCACACTGCAGAGGCAGGGTACCTTTCCCCTTCCCCTTTCATCTTCTTTTTGTGCCTTGTCTTCCTCCATTAAATTTTAAGCTTCTTCAGATCAGGGACTGTATTTCTTTTTCATATTAGTATCTGTAGTACTTAGCACAGTGACGATAACCTAGCAGGTGCTAGTAGCACCTAGTAGGTGCTAATAAGTATGTATTTATCGGGTGACTGACAGATCTCATTGTTAATAAGATCATTCGCCGGAAAGTCTGTTGTCACTGTGTCTCATGCAGCAGGTAGAACGGTAGTGGTGGCTACTTCGTAATTATGAATATTTAGCCAATGAGAAAAGCGCCAAAAAAACTAGCTTCTTTGTCCATATCAATCAATTTTTCATTGCTGACAGATACAAAGATTCTTTCATTCTCCCTCAGCTCAAACACTCCGCCTTGATAAATGGAATAGAGTCCATATTCGGAATCTTTAGACCAACAGCTAGTCTTTACGCTTTTCAAGAGTAGGATGGGTTCTGGGTAACTTGTCACTTTGTAAATGTACTGGACCAGTTGTTTGGGCTGTTTATTCCTCTTTTCACTCAAAGCTGAGGCAGAGCTTCCTTCCAGCTCCTGGAACCGAAAGTAGGTTTGGGAATAGATATAATAGTATCCAGTTTGAGGAATGATGAGCTCACCATCTGCCACATCCACATTATGGAGGAATGAATGTCCTTTCCTTGAAGATTCCCAGTAGTTGATTTTCCAACCCGAAGCTCTTCCAAGCAATGAACCTGAACAATTGAAAAGAGCAAGAGAGAAAAGCATTCATAGAAGCTGTTACTGGAGCACAAGCTGACAATTCATTAGCCCCAAGTACATTTTGTTATTAAGAATATGATAATAATAACTGACATTTACATATCACGTTAAGATTTGCCAAGTGCTTTATATATGTTATCTTATTTGATCCTCACGAAAAACTTTGTGTGGTACGGGCAGCTAGGTGGCGCAGTGGATAGAGCTCCAGCCTTGGAGTCAGGAAGACCTGAGTTCGAATCTGGCCTCAGACACTTGACACTTACTCCCTGTATGACCCTGGGCAAGTCACTTAACCCCAACTGCCTCACCAAAAAAAAAAAGGCAACCCCCCCCAACTTTGTGAGATAGTCACTATTATTAAACTCATTTGACAGTTGGGGAGACTGAGGCTGAGGAAAGTTAAGTGACCTCTTCAGGGTCACAAAGCTATTCAATATATAGAACAGGATTGGAATTCAGATCTTCCTGCCTCCAAGTCCAGCATGTCATTCATTATGCCATCTAGCCATCCAGATACCAACACTTTGCATCTGTCATAAAGTTTCCCAGCACTCTAATCTCGGGCCCTTAGAAATCAGTCTCCATGGCCTGGTCCAAAAGTCGGTTTTTCCAGATTTGGAAGCAACAATAAGAGAAATGATAAATTAAATGTAAGTGGAAGTGAGAATTCTGTACATCTTGTCAGTCATTTAGTCAATAAGCATTTATTAAGCACCTAGTATATGCCAGACACTGTGCCAAGCACTAAATATACAGAAGGAAGCAAAACACAGTCCCTGCCCTGAATGAGCTTACAATCCAGTCACGGGGGCAGACGGGACAAGCAAATAAAAAAGTACAAACAAGCTATATACAGAACAAATAGGAAATAGAAGACAGAAGGCACTATAATTAACAGGGGTTGGCAAAGGCTTCCTGGGTAAGGTGGGATTTTAGCTGGTTTTTGAAGGAAGCCAGGGAAGCCGTAGGTAAAGATGAGGGGGGAGAATGTTCCAGACATGGACAACAGCCAAAGGGAGAGTGGGGAGCCGTGAGATAGAGTGTGAACAGCCAGGGTCACAGGACCAAAGAGTACGAAGGAGGCAGCAAGCGTAAGAAGACCGGAAAGGTAAGGCATGGGAGGCCTGGGTTAGGAAAGGTTCGGAATGTCAAAAAGAAGTTTTGTATTTGATCCTGTATATAATAGAAAATCACTGGAGTTTAATGGGGGGCGGGGTGGGGACACGGAAGGACCTATGCTTTAGAAAAATCACTTTGGTAACTGAACGGAGGATGGGCCAGAGTGGAGAGAGACTTGAGACAGACAGATCCACCAGCAGCTGCTGCAATAGTTCAGGTGTGAGGTGATGAGGGCCTGCACCAGGTCGGGGTAGGGTTAGAGGAGAAGAGACACACTGAAGAAATGGAACAGAGGTGAATCAATAGGCTTAGGCATTGGATTAAATATGGAGGGGTGAGAGAATGTGAGGAGTGAAGAAAGGAAACCTAAGACGTGAGCCTGGGGAACTGGGAGGATGATATCGTCCTCGACAGTGACAGGGAAATTTAGAGCAGACAAGGATTTAAGGGAAAAGATAACGAGTTCAGTTCTGGACATGCTGAGTTTACTAAGGTAAGGTCAAAATAGGTACACCATTTAGACATAAAGGGTGATATAAGTAAATTAGGGGAGCATGGGAAAATTTTCCCCATCAGATCTATGGATAAGGGAAGACTTTATGACCAAGCAAGAGACTGAGAGGATCATGGTAGGTAAGATTACATGAAATTAAAAAAGGTTTTGTGCAAACAACAATACAGTCAAAAATTAAAAGGAAATCAGACAACTGGGGGAAATTTTTTTTACAGTGTTTCTCTAATAAAAGCTTCATTTCTCAAATATATAAGAACCTGAACCAAATTTATAAAAATAAAAGCCATTCCCTAATTGATAAATGGTCAAAGGATATGAACAGGCAGTTTTTAGAAGAAGAAATCAAAGCTATCTATAGTCACATGAAAAATGCTCTAAATCAATAATAATTAGAGAAATGATACACATTAAAACAACTCTGAGGTAACACCTTACACCCAGCAGACTGGCTGACATGACAGAAAAGGAAAATAACCAATGCTGGAGGAGAAGTTGAAAAATAGGCATGCAAATGCACTGTTGGTTGGAGTTGTGAACTGATCCAACCGTTCTAAGGAACACTTTGGAACTACACCCGAAGCACCATCAAACTGTATATCCTTTGATCTAGCAATACCACTCCTAGGTTTGTATCCTATAATGATCAAAAAAAAAAAAAAAAAAAAAAAAAAAGGAAAAGCACTTCTACATAAAAACTATTTCTAGCAGCTCTTTTGGTGGCGGCAAAGAATTGGAAATTAAGGGGATCCCCATCAATTGGGGAATGGCCAAGCAAGTTGTATTTTATGGTTGTGATGGAATACTATTGTGCTATAAGAAATGATGAAGGGAACGGATTCAGAAAAACCTGGAAAGTCTTATATGAACTGATGCAAAGTTAAGTGAGCAGAACCAGAAGAACACTGTACATAGTAACTACAATATTGTAACAATGATCAACTGTGAAAGACTTTGCCACTCTGATCAGCACAATGATCTAAGACAATTCCAAAAGATTCATAATGAAAAATGCTATCTATCTCCAGAGAGAGAACTGATGATCTCTAAGGGCAGATTGAAGCATATTTTTAAACTTCATATTTCTTGCTTTTTGTTTGGTTTTGTTTGCAACATGGCTAATATAGAAATACATTTTGCATGACTTCACATGTAAAACGAGTATCACAATGCTTGTCTTTTCAGTGACAGGGGGAGGGGAAGGAGGGAGAGATTTTATAATCCAAAGTTTCAAAAAATGAATGTCTAAACAAAACACATACAGAATAAATTGGAGGTAATCTCAGAGGAAAGGCACTATGATTAAGGAAGACCAGGAAAGGCTTCTTGTCAAAGGTGGGATTTAGCTGAGATTTGAAGAAAGACAGGAAGCTAAGAGGAAGAGATGAGGAGAAAGAGTATATTTACAGGCAAGGAGAACAGCCAGTGAACATGTCCAGTTGTGAGAACGAGTGTCTTGGGTGAAGTACAGCAAAGAGGCCAGTGTCAGAGGATTATAGAGTATAAGGAGAGGAGTCAGATCTAAGAAGGTGGGAAGGGCCACGTTATTAAAGGTGGGTTGTTGTTGTTTTGTTTTTTTAAAGCCCAATAGAAGGTTTTATATTTGATTCTGGAGGTTATAGGCAACCACTGGAGTTGATCAAACAGGGGAATGGCATGGTCAGACCCATATTTTTGGAAGATCACTTTGATAAGTGGGTAGAGAATGGACTGGAGTGGGAAGAGACTTGAGGAAAGAAGGCCAACCAGAAGACTATTTTTAATAGTCTAGGCATGAGGTGATGAGGACCTGCATCAGGGTTGATGGCAGTATTAGAGCAGGATGTTGAGGGGAGACATATAGGAGAGATCTTTCTAGAATGGCAACAGCTTGGGTGGAGTAAGAAATTGAGGTTGCATGCTTGAGTGACTGGGAGCATGGTGGTGCCCGAGCCAGCACAGTCAGGTTACAGAGAGAGAAAGGTTTGGGGAGAAAAAGAATGAATTGTTTTGGACATGCTGAGTTTAAGATGTATATGAGACATCCTAGTTTGAGATGTCCCAGAAACAGTTGAAGATGAAAGCTGAAGGACAAGTAAGAAGGAAAAATAGATCTGAGAATTAACTACATAGGAATGATCATTCAATTCATGGGAGCTGATAAAATTATTAAGTGAATTCGCATAAAGGGAGAAGAGAAAAAGTCCTAGAACAAAGCCTTAAGAGACATCCAACAGTTAGCAGGCACAGCCTGAGTAAAGATCAAGCAAAGGAGACTGAGAAGAAATGGTGCATGGAGACCAGCCAAGATGGCAGAGAAGCAGCTAGCCCCCACAACTATGGCACAAAGATCTAGAGAATGCATGGCTAAACACCCTGAGAAAGCTATCTACAATTGGTGCCTCTATTTCCTGTCCCCCCCCCCATTTCATAACTCTGCAATCTGGCTTCCAACTTCATCATTCAACCAAAATTGTTTGATCTAAAGTTACCCATGGTTTCTTAATCGCCCTATCTAATGACCTTTTCTCAAACTTCATTCTTCTTGACCTCTGCAGCCTTTGATGACCCTTTTCTCTTTGATGTGCTTCTTTCTACATTTTCTTGACACTTTCTCCCTGTTCTTCTCCTCCCTCTTATTAATAAATGCTTCTTGTCTGATTGAATGACTTCTCTGACCATCAGTCTCCTCTGCTTGTGTGTCATCTTCACCCATTACATTGCAAGCTCCTTGAGGGCAGTGACTGTCTTTGTTTTTATTATATTAATATCTTTAGCACAGTGCCTGTACCCAGTAGGCACTTAATAAATGTTGACTGACCAATCGTTTTTAAAAAGGAGGGAACAGAGGTATTGCACAGTATCTAACAGAGATAGATTGATCCTATGAAGCACCATACTGAATGTTAGAGACATAAAGAAAGGCAAAAACACTGTTTAAGACATTCGATGTACATCAATCAACAAACATTTATTAAGCAGTTACTACGTGGCAGGCACTGTGCTAGAAGCTGAGGATAAAAAGACAAAAGCAACATAATCCCTGCCCTCAAAGAGCTTACGTTCCCCTTTGGGAAGCTGACATACACAAAAATAAGTATATGTAAAATACAGGAACATGGATTGGACAGATGATTCCATCAGGACAGGAAACTCTGCTTCCAGTTCTGGCCAGCACCTCACAGCTGTGAGAACTCACTTTTAGAGTCATCTAGGGGCACCGAGACTATGTAACTCGCTTGGAGTCAACACAGCCAGGATGTGTCTGAAGTGGAACTTAAACCCAGGTCTTCTTGCTTCTAAGGCCAGCTCTCTTAACCCAATGTAATTCTGAGCAGGAAGACACTAGATAATTATAAACAAGGTTGACTGCACCCAGTGAAAGAGAAATCCAGACAAAGTAATCTGGGTTAATTGTAGAGGAAGAGGTCAGCTGGGGAGATCACAGAAGGCTACATAGAGGAGACTACATAGAAGGCTACATATCTTTTCAGGTATGACTCTAAGTAAAAATGGCTGGTTTTGAATATTGTCATTGCCTGGTACAATGCCTGCACATAGCAAGTGATTAACTAATACTTATTCATGGATTGATTGGTTGATGTGAATAGAAGGTCAGTGACCACAGACTGAGGTATTGCTAGAAATACAGATGAAAGTGGGGAAGAGGGAGCTTGGGGAAGCAGAAGAAAGAAAAAGCAGATTTTCATTGCTTGAAAAAATAGAATTTAGTTTTTTTAAATGAAATAAAATGGACATCTTTTTAAAAGAATGAAGTGCAAATAAGATCTATGCAGGATTCTCTCTATATTACAGTCCAATGTATGAAAAAATATAACTATGTAACTAACATATGGTATGTAAATATAAATATATAATAAATAATGTGTAAAGCTTTGCTCGTTTTTCAGGTTTGCCTTGAATAAGGGGAGCAAGTAAGCCACATCTTCCTACACCCAGCATGGACTGTCATGGAACTGGAAAAAGAAATATTCAGGAGATGTGTGCCCTTCAGGCACATACTTTGGTGTGTTTTGATTCAAACATTAGAATTGCCCTCCCTAACCACAATCTCCCACCCTTTACTTGCCCCATTGTCTCACTCTTGCGAATTCTCCTCTGCATCCTCAGCCTGCACAGTGCCAGCCTAGCACATAAGAAGCACTTCATCAATGCTCATTGATGACGATGATAAACTCATGCCCTTTCTACACTGCTGTTCTTCTAATCAATCACCCTGGCTCTCTCCCTGCTTCCCTCCTTTCAGTGTTGAACCTTTAATTAACCTTTTCAACAAGGTACTGGCTTCCATTCCAAGGTACTTGTATCCCCAGATTAGACAATCCTTGAATCTGGGTTATCCCTCCCCATCCCCTTCTCTATTTACTCCATCTCAGCAGTTCCTAAGTCACAAAACCGCATTGACTGAGTCTATTAAAAAGTCCATCAACCTGACCCTTGCTACTTTGGGGCTCTTTTATTAATCTCTGATTGATTCTTTATCATACCTCTGATGATAGGATCAGAAATTTGGAGCTTGAAGTCACCTCTCATGTGATTTGTCCAAACTCCCTCATTTTATAGTTGAAGAAAATCAGGGTCAGATGGTAGATGATTATCCTCAGGGTAATAAGTGATGGAACTCAGAGTTGAACGCAGGTCCTTTGATTCCAAACACAACACTTATATCCTCAAGGTCATTTTGCATTTCTCACTTATCTTTCAGTTAATGATTTGCCAGTTTCTGGCCATGCTACCTTCCCAATATCCCTCAACTTTGTCCCCTACTCTTGACTTATACTGCTACTAGCCTTGTTCAAGCATTCATCATCCTTCCTTTGGATTATTGCAATAGCCTTCTAAACGATCTTCCTACCTCAATTCCTGCTCTATTTAATCTATGCTTCATCTAGCCAAAATCATCCAAGGCCACACTCACAGGTCTGACCTGCTTAAAAACTACTTCTAGTGAACCTTTGTTTGAGTCATTTCAGTAGCGTCTCACTCTTCATGTCCCCATTTGGGATTTCCTTGGCAAATATACTGGAGTGGTTCTCCAGCTCATTTTACAGATAAGGAAACTGAGGCAAACAGGGTGAAGTGACTTGCCCAGGGTCACACAGCTAGTAAGTGTCTGAGGCCAGATTTGAACTCAGGAGTCTCCCTGACTCCAGGCCTGGCTCTCTGTCTACTGCACCACCTAGATTATCTAGGATAACATATGTTCTCCTTAGCCTGGGATTTCAGATTCTCCAGGGACAGACTCCAATTTAGCCTCATTTCACATGCCTCCCTTTCATACATTCTCTGTTCCAAGGTGCACTATTAGTTATTCACTGAGCTCTATCATCTTTGTGAATATGCAGGCTACCCTCCATGGCTAGAATACACTCCTTTCTCAGGTCCACCCACTGAAATTCTCTTTCTTAGAAAACAGCATCACTGAAGCATTTTTGAAACCTCCCAGAAGAAAAAAGTTCAGAAGGAAGCAGACATGAGGTTGAATTTATCATGTATTTTTTTAAAAGCAAGCTATATATAAGAGAGATTCATGTTTTCACTTACCCTCTTTTCCTGTTCAGCATTTTATATGGAAACGTCTCTATCACTTTATTTTATTAATGTTCATTAAATTCAGAATAAAAATAATTTTTAAAAAGGGTCCATCTTAGGACTGCTTTCCTCATCTCCCCTCCCACCCCCAAATCTGTTATCTTCCCCCTCAAATTTTCTCAGAGCTTTTCTTCTGGATCTTTGCTTTCTACTTTACACTGTGCTCATTTTGTATATTTATCCTAAGCCCTCCCCACTAGATTATCAGCTCCTTTCTTCTTTCTATCCCCATCTTAGCCCAGATCCTTGCAAACTGCTATCACTTAATATAACCAAATTGAGTTGAAATGAAAAAAAAATCACATGTTAGGTGATTGTCTTACTTCTAGAAAAGGTAGAACTCATCTGCCTGTTTCCAGTAAGATGAGCTGCTACTCTCTGGACAGCACTCTGATGAAACTTTTCTCTGGCTCCAGAAGGATTGTCCTGCCTCTTATCTAGAAGGAAAGAAAGAATGGTTAGTGCACTGGTCCAGCCACTGAAATTAACCTTAAAGTCAACAGATGCCAGTCAAGAAGATCTTAAAAACTAGACTATGTTTCCAAAGAGAGTCCCATCACTCAGTAAGGCATGAAGGAAGGTTGGGGGAGGGGAGGGAGAACAAGCATTTTTATTAACTGCCTACTGTGTGCTCAGAGCTTTTACAAATATTCTTTCATTTTATCCCCACAACAACCTGTTAAGGTAGAGATGCTATTATTATCTCCATTTTACAGTTGAGGAAACTGAGGCAGATAGAAACACAAAAAGTCCTCACCTCGTGGTGGACAATCTTTGAGTAATGACCCTCCCTAAACTTAGCTATGTTTGTCTTAGAACAACATTATCTGCCTGTACTCCCAGCCCTTCTGGCTTGAAGGGACCAACCAGGACCTAAAGCACCCAGATGTACCTGTAAGATCCAAGGGGACTTTCATGCCCATTGGAATAAAACTTTCAGAACTATTAAGTAACTCGTAATACCTCCCATTGTATCAGACGTTTGCACTAAATAGGCTGCGAGGTGATTGTGCAGTGGCTAGAACTTAGAACTTGGAGTCAGGAAGACCTGAGTTCAAATCCTACCTCAGAAACTTCCTTAGTTTTGTGACCCTAGGCAAATCACTTAAGCGCTCTCTCAGCCTCAGTTTCCTCATCTGTGAAATGGGGATAATAATAGCACCTGTATCCCATAGTTATTATGAAGATCAAATGAAATAAAATGTGTCAGTTACTTTGCAAATCTATATTACTAGCAATTTCTAAATATGTAGTTTCTTGTAACTAGCTTACATTACAATGATCTGGCTTGAAAATGCATTTCGGTGAAAGGAATTTTCTCACTGATCAGCTCTTTTTCCTGGGTGGTGTTCAGAAATTCCACTAGCCTTGGAGAGTTCCCTGGGGCACTGAGAGCTTAGGTGAATTACCTATGGTCATACATCAAGTGTGTGTCAGAGGCAGGGCCCAAATCCAGGTCTTTTTTATTCTAAAGGGCCTCCTATATCTGCTATGCCAAGTGTCCTCTCAGTTCCATGTTACCCCTCCCAAAATGTGTTTGGGAAATCAAGCAAGGTCTTTGAATGGCTAGTAAAAGACTTATGATGTCTATTACTAATTGAAGAATAATTTTAAAGAAAGAGCCATCCTCTCAAGTTTGAAAATATATATGAAGAATTCTTTTCTTTCCTTTTTTTTCTTTATTTTTCTTTGGGGTTTTTTTTTTGGTCTGTGTTTTCTTTCACAACACTGCTAATATGGAAATGTGTTTTGCATGACCACTCAAGTGTAATTGATGTCAAATTCCTTTCCTTTTAAAGGAGGAAGGAGGGGAAAGAAAGAGAATTTGGAACTCAAAATTTTTAAAAACGAATGTTAAAAATTCTTTTACATGTAATTGGAAAATATTTAATGAAATACATAAAAGCATATTAAAAATGAAAAAGAAAATAGATATGAAGTAGACAAGTCCATGGGAGGCAACTTGGGGACTCCATGGTTCGGGCGTCACACACTCAGATTCTTGTCTTAGGTGCAAGTGACCAGTCCCTCTGTCTGGACATCTGGGAAGCTCTTTCTTCCTCAATGGGAATTCCTTCCTTCTGCAGAAAAGGAGACTGTCCACTCATCAGATCCTTCCTGACTGAGATCAGGGCTAAATAAAACCTAAGAAGAAAACACCTGCAGCCACTCTGAGGTTCTATTTCCTCACCACTCTTTGGCCTAACTGCTCTTGCCTACACCCCCAGGAAGACAACATAAAGGAGAGCCCAGAAGCTCTATATGCAGACACACAATAGAGAAATGCTGCAGGCTTGGCTCCACCTCCTATGAAATAATCCAATGGTGACGGTGACCCGATGACTTAGTGGATAGAGGTCTGGCCTTGGAGACAAAAGCATCTAGATTCAAGTCTTGCATCTGGCGTGTATTTGTTCTGTGACCCTGGATAAGTTTGTTAAACCTTCAGGGTCCCAGGCAGCTCTTTGAGACTGCAAAGATTTTCCACAATGAGAATTTTCCACATTGATGAAATCAGAGGCTTGGACCAAAAAAATCAGAGCGACCAGAAAGATTCAGGAGGAGCCACAGTATAAATAAAAATGAAACAAGCTTTATGATGGAATCACAGAACTTCAGATTTGAAAGGTCATCTAATTCCAAATGTTCATTCAAAGGTCATTCGGTCCAACCGATAACTGAACAGCGAGGTGGAGTAGTGGATAGATTTGGAGTCAACAAACCTGAGCTAAAATCTTGCCTCACATTCTTCCCAGATGTGTGACTCCAGAAGTCACTCAACTAACCTTCTTCAGCCTCAGTTTTCTCATCTTTAAAATGAGAAAGTTGGACTCAATGGACTCCAAGGGCCTTCTATATCTATGATCCCATGACCTTATAAACAGAAATCTTCCCTCCAAAATTTCCCACAAGTGGCCACCCAGCTGCTGCTGAAGGAGAATCCACATGGCATCCCATGGACAATAGGAACAATGATGCTCATGAAGAATAATAAGATTATCACTATAACTCACATTTAGGTAGTGCTTGGAGATTTCCCAAGTGCTTCTTCTTCAGTGATCCCATCTGGGATTTGGTTGTGAAAGAATGATTGTCCCCATTAGAGATGCAGAGTGGGTTTGGCAGGGTCAGTGGAGTGGAGCTCTGGGATATGTCCAGGAAAGATGGGGCTCTAGGAGCCGGTGGGAAGGGGTTTACTTTGGAGAGGGATGGTAGAGGAAAAGGTTTGCCTATGAAGAAAGGGAAGCTGTTTATCAGATTAAGGGAGAGGGAAAGTAGCAGGGATTCAAGTGGATAGAAGCAGATTAAAAGAATGCCCACCATGTTAGAATACCAATGGTCAGACAACGTTTTTAAGTAAATAAAGAATTCCAATAAAAATTGTTTCTACCTTGACTTGCAGAATAATCCTTGTAGATTGTCAACAGTTCCTGCAAATTGGATCAAATAATTTTATTTAGAATTCGAGGCTGAGTTGTTTTGTTCACAGTTTGGTGAACCCAGTCCCTAACGCAGTGCCTGACAGCACGGCAGGAAGTGCTCGTGGACTGACTGACCTACCTTTCTAATCAGCTGCTGGAGCTGCCATTTGAACTGCAGGCATGGGAGGTCTACCTGCTCTGCATCACCACTGGGGTCACCCATCCTGGCTCCCAAGTATTCCTTTGTAAGACACACCAGACTGCTTTGAGAACTTGCATCTTGTAGCTGAGCCAACTGGGAAAGTTACATCACAACAACATTAGGAGCTATATTCCTGGATATCCTTTAGACAAAGCAACAGCAACTGGTTTCAGTTTCATAAATAAACTTTGCATGGTCCACACCCTATTCCTTCCCCCTGCAAGAAGAGAGACTGAGTTGAGAACTCCCAACTGATTCTTTTCCCAACCCCTTGCCCACTGCCCAGTTTCTACCATGTATAGAACATTCACCATCAGCTCAGGGCTGGCCCCTACATCCCCACCTTTCCTGGAGATAGCCCCAGAGTCCCACCACACTCTCCTTGATCACACAACTCTCTTTGTAGAAGGAAGAGCCCTCTTCTAAGTGTTGTTTCTCACCCCTCCCCCTCCATATTAGAATGGGAGCTCCTTGAGGGCAGGGAAGGTCTCTGTATTCTGTATCCTCAGAATATAGCACCGTAATCGGCAGATGATAAGTAAGTGTAGAATAAATGGTATTCCACTAGGCAAAATAAATCTCTGTCTCTAAGCCTGTATAACAGAGGGAAGAGAATCTGGGGTGGGCTAGCTTCTCACTCTCCCTGGGCTTTTATTTCCTTATCTATAAAATGAGGGGATTGGACCAGACTGCCTTGGCAGTCTCCCAGCTCTAGAACTCTGGTTCTAGAGTCAGCAAAACCTGAATTCAAATCCTTCCTCAAATACTGACTACCTTCCTTGGTCTCAGTTTCCTCAACTGTAAGATGAAGGAATTAGACTTGCTGGCCCCTACAGTCTCTGTAAATCTATAATCCTATGTTCCCTACAAACCAGAGGTGTTCAATAGATGGCTGGTACAATATGCTCTCTATCCCTTTAGAACAGAAGCTCCTTAAACACAGGGATTGTTCCAACTTTGTCCTCGAACCCCTAGACCCCAGCACATTACCTTGCACATAAAAGGACTTTAATAAATGTTGATTGATTGGTAAATGAGTGAATTCAAGTCATCATTAAGCAACTGGGTGATGCTTGGTGCAAATCCCACATCAGATGCTAACTTGCTGTGACCATGAACCTGCTACTTAACCTCAACGTGCCTCCAGCAGTGCCAACTGACTTACTGGTGCAGCGGAAAGAAGAGTGGCTCTGGGAATCAGAGGACATAGGTTCAAATCCTTCCCCTGATACTTTACCTCTTAAAACTCTGGGCAACTGTCTGAGGTTGTAAGTCACAAAGAAAGTATGTTGGGAGAATATTTTTTACTCCCTTCCACATTTTCCACTAGCCAACTACCTGACCTACCTGCAGATTTTCAAACATTAAACCTTTGAGCCTTTGCCCTGGCTGTGCTCTCCCTCCTCCTCACCTCTGCCTTTTGGTTTCTTCGGCTTCCTTCAAGACTCAGCTTAAATACCAACTTCTACAGGAGGTACTTCCCAGTGCCTAGCAGCTGCTGCTGCCTCTCCCTTTCATAATGCCTTCATCTACTATTATATATCTTGCATGTACCTAATTACTTATATTTTATGTCTCCCATTAGAATGTAAACTCCTTGGGGGCACGGATTGTTTTTCTTTTTCTTTCCTTTCCTTTTTTTTCCTTTTGGTTTCTGTAGTGCTTAGCATGGTGCTTGGCACGTGGTAAGCCCTTAATAAATGCTTGTTAACTACTACAAGCTCTCTATACCATCATGGCCCTGATCTCTATCCCACCAAAGGTTAAGTTGTTTTCTGGGATTCATTTCACATTCATTAGAAAAACCCTCATCCAGTATCTCCTGTGCTGGGTGCTGGGGACCTAAAGACAGAAACCTGAGTTTCTGCCCTGCAAGGTCTCCCCTCTTGGAACCCTGAGGGATCAGCTCTTGAGCCACCTCCCTCAAGAGGCTTTTCCTAAGGCCCCAGGCATTGGTGCTCCCCCTCCCCATCATCTTGGATTGATGTTGTATAAATCTTGCGCATTCTCTAGCTCTCCAATAAAGTAGACACTCTACCAGCGCACAGACAAATCCACTTTTAGATTTGTATCTCTGGTGTCCAGTGCTGTGCAGGCACATAGTAGGGTACTTATTGCTTGGTTGTTATGTGGTCCAAGTGATAGAGACCAGGTAGCAGCTGGACTGCCAGTCCCTAGGCATTAGCTCACATTATTCTGAAACACTGTTCATAGAAAGAGCTAGCATTTTACAACACTTTTAAGTTTGCAAATCACTTTCACAAATATTATTTCACTTGATCCTCATAACTACCCTGGAAGGTAGGTGTTGTTATTAGACGCATTTTGCAAATGAAGAAACTGAGGCAGATAGAAGTTAAGCCCAGAGGCCCACAGCAAGGAATAAATTGAAGCTGGATTTGAACTCAAGTCTTCTTGACTCCAGGTCCCTGGTGGTGCTGAGGTCTAGATGTTAGGGGTCCTGGAACCCCAACATCACGACACATGGGTCCTGTCCGAAAGAATTCAACCCAAGCCTTCTTTCAGCCAAAAACAAGGTTTATTGAAGATTCGACATATTAGCTAGACTCTTAAGGAATCTGAGCATCTGTGGGCTATTGGCTAGATTGTGAAACTCTGAGCAGTGGCTAGATTATAAGAACCCCAGCATCTTAATGGAGACAAGATGGACCTTATATACAGAAAGACTGTGGGAGAGATCTAGGAGTGGCCAAGTAGTTTGGGGTGACTGGAGTAGGGGGTCTAAGGAGATCAGGATGGGAGTGAACAGAACTCCTGGGACCTGGGCAATAATGGAGCCTAGCCAGGAATAAGTGTGGGAAATGGTCAGGGGCCATAGGGAGGTAAGACAATGGAAGGGAGATTGGGTGTAGACACAATGAAAGGCCAGTTGATGGGATTATAGCCTCAGGCAAATGCCAGAGATTTGGCCGAGTGGAAAAGTCCAGGGTTTTTCCTTTCTAGGGTCCAGATCCCAACCCCATCAGCGGGACTGCACTGCACCACCTAGATCTCTTTGTTTGGGTGAGTGGTTCAGCAGCCAGTATTTACCCAGGCTTGGGTAAAGATGGGGGGGGGGGGAGACAACTAGGGTGGGTCCAAAAGCCACAAAGTTCTGCACAGTGCAGAGATAAGAGCCGGGAGGGACCTCAGAGGTCATCTCAGACAGTACTCTCATTTTACAAAGTCCCCACTGTCATGCAGCTAATAGATGTGCAGGGCAGCATTGGAATCCAAGCCCTCAGACTCCAAATACCCGGAATCACCAGATAAGAAGTAGCAAAGTTGTCTAGACAAGTCCTCTTTTGCATGCTTTCAACAACCAACTGGGTTAGGAAGAGCTTTGCAACTCCCTCCTCCTTTTCCAATCTACTGCCACCTAGCAGTTGCCCCTCCCCTCTGAGACACACAGCTCAAAGATTTTCAGAAATCATCTTAGCAAGGCTGAGGGTGACAATTCAGTCTCCCAGGTGAGAGATGACTCTGAAGGTGCCCCAGTGCCCACCCTCAGCCCTGCCTCCGCCCACCCTCTACTTGGTCTGGGAGCCCAGGAAAGCCGGGGAGGGAAGTGGGGCGGGGAGCAGATGTTTGCTACCCGGCTGTATTCCAAGCTCCCTGCAAACAAACACAGGCTTCCCCACCCCACTGTACTGACCTGTTTCAGCTCATTAGTGAAGTAGAAGTAAGTGGCAGCAAAAAATAAGGCTTGGACCATCAGCGGGAAAAGGAAGAGCAGCCCACAGGCTTGGCTAGGGCTGGGGCCATCCCTGGAGATGATGGTCTTCAGGGACATAACGAGAGCAGACGCCAGCCAGCAGCTACAGCTACAGAGCGGGAGTACCTTGTTGCGAGCACTTCTAAGTGGGGAGGACTTGGGAACTGTTTACAACTTGCATTTGGGGAACGGGGGCGGGGCATCGTGTATGGGTGTGTTTTAAGGAAATCCTCTTGGGAAACCGAAACTACTTGTTTGGTCGAGTAAAAAGAGAAAAATCAAGAGGCTCCTTCTGGAAAGTTCCCCCGTGTTTTTACCAGAATGTAGACAGTCTTACAAAATTTTAAATCCTTAGGATTGAGGTTTGGGGTATTGTGGGTATGTGTGCGTCTCTCATGTGTTGCGTATATTATATATATAATTATATATTGTACACTTTGTATATTGTATGTATATATTATATATTGTATGTATTAAAAAAGGGGGGGGGCTGGGTGGCTTACTGCCTAGAAAGCTGGCGTTGGAGATAGGAAGACTTTTGCTTGACCACATTACAAATGGGAGGGCACATGGAAGGAGGGAGGGGAGGAAGAGAAGAGAAGGGAGTATGTGGTATGCCAGGGTCAAATCAGAGGGCTAACAATGAGGGGAAGGTAATCCATGTGGTCTCAAAAGGAAGAAAAGAGCCTATAGCATAGTGGGTGAGGAGGAGGAGAAGAAAGGATTCCAGGTGCAAATATATTTCCATATCAGTCATGTTAAAAAAAAAAAAGTAAGAAAAATAAATAATGTCAGAGGATGAGATGGGTAGACAAGAGTCCTAGAAGCAATGAACATGACTTGGATAGACTTCTGGAGACAATGGAGAATGGAAGGGCCTGGCATGCCATGGTCCATGGGGTCATGAAAAGTCAGACTCGACTGAATGACTGACCAACATCAGATTAATTTGTCAGCTCCTTGGAAAACACAGAGTGTATAACCCTGAGGAGACAAGTTAGATACAGGGTAAGTTTCAGTGAGTTTAAGGAAAAAGTAGGAAAAAAAACCCCTCATGATGAAACTTGGATAAGGAAGCCAAACCGGGCTGGTACATAAAATCTTAGAGCTGTAAGGGACCTTGGAAATTACCCAGCCCCTCTATTTTGCAGAAGAGGAAAGGGCCAGAGAAACTGAGTATCTTGCCCAACAAGTGGAGTAGACTGCCAGTATTCCAGGGGCAGTCCTACTCAGCCAGAGAGAAGCATAGCAGGTCAGCAGCAGGCTGAGGAGGCAAGCCCAGAGTCCACGATCAGGGACAGAGTCTGGAGCAGTCCCAAACAGGATGAGACACCCTAAGGAACCTGGAGGCAACTTGTTAAACCTTGCCAGGTCTGGAGCTGGTTCAGAAGTGCACCTCTGGCAAATGCAGCAGCTGGCTGTGCCCCAATCACGCCTGAAGGGAATTTCCGCATCTACGATTTGAAAACAACCAGCTACAACCAGCTATACCTCCGAGCAGCCTTTGAATTGGATTATTCTTACTCCAGGATGTTTACCAGAAGCAAAACCTAGCAAAAGCTTTGGCCAGGAGCTAAAGAGACTTTTAAAGGGGCAGGAAGAAGAAATGTATTTGGCCCCTGATGACTGGTGAAACCAGCCTCGGTTAGCTTCTCTTCCTGGGCTTAGAATAACAGATATAGAGCTGGAAATAACAGGAAAAGCATTGATTCCAGGAGTTCTTTACCTTCTTGTTTCCTGGACTCTGTCAGCAGTCTGGTGAAGCCTATGAATCCTTTCTCAAAATAATGTTTTCAAACGCATAAAATAAAATGCAGAAGATTACAAAAGAAAGCAAATATATTGAAGTAGTCATCAATTAAAAAAAAAAACAATAGCAACCACAGGGGGCTGAAGGGAAAGAGCCCTTGACAATCCAAGCCCCTTATTTTACAGAGGAAGAAACTGAGGCCCAGAGAGGGATAATAAATAGCTGACCTTCGAATCAGGACCATGGGGTTCAAATGCTGCCTCTGATACTTACTAGCTGTGTGGCCCTAGGCAAGTCATTTCATGTTCCTCTCCCGTAAAACTGGAAACAATAATACATGTTAAGATCCACCTTAAAGGATGGATGTGAAGATCAAACAGAACCATAAAGTGCTTTGCAAACCTCAGAGATAAAGTCAGGAAGAGGGTCTAGAGCCAT
This sequence comes from Phascolarctos cinereus, assembly GCF_003287225.1. Lineage (NCBI taxonomy): Eukaryota > Metazoa > Chordata > Mammalia > Diprotodontia > Phascolarctidae > Phascolarctos > Phascolarctos cinereus. The sequence goes on from NW_027556180.1 coordinate 33,511,979, forward strand.
AATTTCACTGCTATAGAGGGAACTCAGGTTGAAGAAGTTCCTTCCACCATGACAGGCCAGCACCTGTCTTAGACAGCTGCCTGCCTTGAAGAGATTTGTCTATTAAAGATTTATAAACCTTAAAGGGCTATAGATATGCTAGTTATTAGCTGAGGTCTTACAGGTAATAATAGCTAACATTTGCATAACACTTAAAGGTTTGCGGTGCACTTTATATATATTATAGCATTGCAGCAATCCTTTGAGGTAGGTGCTGCAATTATCCCATTTTTCAGATGAGTAAACTGAGGTTTAATGATTTGTTCGAGGTCACACTGCAGCTATTGTTTGATGTGGTATTTGAACCCAAGGCTTCCTTGTTGACAAGTACAGCATTTTATCTTCTACAGAAACTAAGTGGAAGAGGGAGGACTGCAAACCCAGGTCCTCTGCCTCATATTTCAGCCCCTTTTCTTCTCCAGCCTTCGTTGGCTTCTAACCTAAACGTTAACGGAATTTGGTTTCCAATCCCTGGGTGGCTGCTGAAACTGAGGCTGAAATGTCCGTGGCTGCTACAGAGCTCAGTGGCTAGAGCTCTGCTACATCCGTGGTCAGGACGAGTTCAGTTCCAGCCTCAAATACTTAGTTGGCTGTGCCACTCTGGACAAGTCCCAACCTGTTTGCCTCACTGGCTCTATCTGTAAAAACAAAACAAACAAAAACTGAGGGTGATAATAATAGTACCTACCCAACTCCGGGAATTATTGTGCAGACAAAACGAGATGATATTTTTAAAGTGCTTTGCAAACCTATAAGTAAATACAAATATAGAAACCTTTGCACACTGTAAATCTTAGCTAAACTCAGAGCCCATGCAGGAAATAAGACCTAAGACTCTTCCTCCCATGTCCTGCCAAGCTATCTGGAAGAGGAAATGTCTCTGGGGAGAAGGGAAAGAGTTGATTGATTGTCTTCCTGCCTATCTACAAAAATAAAGCCCCGCTCCTTAAAAACACAATTCTTCCAAACATTTCTACTTCCCAGAAAACAATGTGAGAGTGAATGGCGTTGTTCAGTTGTGCTGGATTCTTTGTGACCCCATTGGGGTTTTTTTGGCAAACATACTGGAGTGGCTTGCCATTTCCTTCTCCAGCTCATTTGACAGATGAGGAAACTGAGGCAAACAGGGTTAAGTGACTTGCCCAGGGTCATGCAGCTAGTAAGTGTCTGAGGCCAGATTTGAACTCAGCTCTTTCTTGACTCCAGACCCAGCACTCTCTATCAACTGAGCCACCTAGCTGCCTCCATTAACAATTAATAATAGCTAATGTTTATCTAGAGCTTACTATGCGGCAGGCTCTGTGCTAGGTACTTTACAAATATTATTTCATTTGATCCTCACAACAACCATGGGAGGTAGGTGTTATTATTATCTTCATTTTACATATGACAAACTGAGGTAGGCAGAGGTTAGTGACTTGCCCAAGGTTACAGTAAGTGTCTAGATCAAGTTTTTTGATTTTGGCTTTTTGGGGGGGGGGTGCACAACAATTGAAAATATCAGGATCAGCCTCACGAAGGAGATTGAATGGGCCGAGATAAAGGACTTCAGCTGGATTCCACAAGGCAAAGGAGAAGAGAGAGATCATCCCAGGGGTGATGTGGTCAGACCCATGCTAACTGTGTAGAAAATAGACTAGAGAGGGGAGAGATCAAAGGGAAGGAAAACAATTAGGAGGTTATTGGGATAGGCCAAATGAGAGATACTGAGAGCCTTAATGAGGGTGGTTGGGGTTTAAATGGAGAGGAGAGATGCAAGAGATGCTGGGCAAGTATAGTCAATAAGAATTGGCAACTGAGGGGGCATGGCTAGAGACAGAAGGTAGTAGACACTACTGCTGAAGGCAGAGAGGAGGCATGCCTAGATCTGCATTTTATGAAGATTATTTTTACTAGTTGTGTGACCCTGGGCAAGTCACTTAACCCCCACTGCCTAGCAAAAAAAACGGAAAAGATTATTTTGAAACTCTTTAGAGCTGGGTAATGTCAATATTTCCATTGTATTGTTGTTCAGTTGTTTTTCAGTCTTGTTGGACTCTTTGTGACACCATTTGGGCTTTCCCTGGCAGAGATACTGGAATGGTTTGCCATTTCCTTTTCCAGTTCATGTTACAGATGAGGAAACTGAAGCAAACAGGGTTAAGTGACTCGACCAGTGTCACACAGCCAGTAAGTGTCTAAGACCAGATTTATCTCAGCAAGATGAGTCGTCCTGACTCTAGACCTGGTACTCTATCCATGAGCAATATTTTCCATAGCATTTGAAAAATACTACCCTCCTTCCTAGTCTCCCTTTCCTGCCCCTCTCCATCTTGAGTTACTTAATTCATGGAAAGCATAAGGCTCTCTGTTTAATTGGAGAAATGAGTTGAACTTGGAGTTACAAGATATGAGTTCAAAATCCAGCTTTGCTACCTACTACTTATGTGACATTTGGTAGTTTCTTAAACCTTGTTGTTTGTTTATCAGTTTCTATAAAATTAAGGAAATGGTTCAGACTAAATGATCTCTTAGGTCTTTTTCAGGAGCAGATTTATTAACTTCCCCTCCATAGTTATCTTCCATTTGTTTCATATGTACTTTTTTTCTATATGTTCTCTCCCCTATTAAACCCCTGGAGAACAGGGTCTATTTTTGTCTTTGCACACCTAGCACTCAGCACAGTACCTGATGCATTGAAAGCAATTATTAAATCCTTATTAATTGACTGATTGCTAAAGAATATACCCATGAGCTGGAAAAGGAAATGGCAAACCACTGCAGTATCTTTGCCAAGAAAACCCCAAAATGGGGTCATGGAAAGCAGGATGTAACTGAAATGACTGAATAGCAACACCAATAAATGCCCATCTATTGGATAATTAGTTCTATGTCTGTGGCACAGGTCTTTCAGAGTACACCTAGATCCTCCATGGAAGAGCTGAAATCCACTCAACCCTCCCAGAGGTCCTCTGGACTAGGAGTGAACAGGGATGAGTGGCCAAATACATTTTGAACTGGGTGACAATCAGACCCGTTGAATCTGTGTAGGAGGGAAGAAGCCTATTACATGTTTTCTCCAACTCCCTTTTCTATCTTTCTCACCAATGTTCAAATCATGTTTAGGAAATAATTGGACCATGGCATTCCTTACATTATTCATTTTTAACCACTTGTGAAACAGCTTTGAAACAAAATCATTAAGGGAAAGATTTTATGGCCTTTCTACAGTTTTGCATTGTGAAATTAAATACTTGTGCCAAACAATCTTTGAATTGAGGACAGGATGAGTTAAAAAAATAAATGCCTCCCATTTCATTATGTGGAAACAAATGCCAAAAAGGACTCCTTGGGTGAAAAACAAACAAAAAAAACCCAAACCTTTGAGCAGTGGAGTGGAAATGAGAAAATCATTTGGCTAAATTTTTTAAATGATTCAAGACTGCCTATAAGCCAACTTTCTTTCAAGTCTTCCTTGATTTATTTAGCATAGTACTCCTTTTATCAAATTAAAAACATATTATATAATGACATGCTTAAAGAACCCAGAGAGCTAACTAAAAGTTAATTGAAATAATAATTTCAGCAAAGTGGCAGAATGTAAGATAAATCTATCAGCATTCCCATATATGAACAACAAAACTCATTAAGAAGAGCTAGAAGGAGAAATTCCACTTGAAATAACTATAGAAGCTATGAACTATTTGGGAATGTATCTTCCAAGATTCACCAAGAGACTATATGAATCTAATATCTCTTCAGAGAAATAAACATAAACCTAAGTAGAGAAACCTTATTTATTTATTTGGAGAAACATATATGTTCATGGGTAGGCTGAGATAGCAATAAAAATGACAGTACTACCTAAATTACTTTATTTCCTCAGCACTGAAGCAAACTTCCAAAAGAACATTTTTTACTAAAATATATAGAATCATAACTAAATTCAAATGGAGGGTCTACAGGTTAATACTCACAAGGGTGATAATGAAAAAAAGAGGAAGGAAAGGGAAGTCTATCAATACAAGATCTCAAACTGTATTCCAAAGCATTAAATCAATTTGGTACTCGTTAAAAAAGAGAGAGAGATTGACCACTGGAACAGATTAGGTATACAATATACATACTGAAGCAAGCAAACACCTTAGCATAGTGTCTGACAAGCCCAGTTATTGGGGAGAAACCTCACTATGTGACAAAAACTGTTAGGGGAAATTGGCAAAGAGACTGGCAGAAATTAGATTTAGACCAACACATCACACCATACATAAAGATAAGCTCCAAATGGCCACGTGATTTGAATATAAAAAGTTGTAAAGTCATATCACAAAAAGGAAAATTAGAGGATGAAGGAAGAAATTACCAAAACAAGTGAAATAGAGGATCATACAAGATAAAATGAATAATTTTGATTATATAAAATTTTCAATTTTTTGTACAAACCTAATGTAAAAAATATTAGAAAGAAATCAAGTAATTAGAAAAGTTTTGCAACAAGTTCCCCTGATAAATATCTATTTTCCAAGTCATATAAGGAACTGATTCAAATTTATGAAAGTAAGAGCCATTGCCTAATAAATAAATGGTCAAAGAATAAAAACAGGCATTTTTCAAAGGATGAAATTCAAGCTATCACCAATCATATGAAAAAATCTTCTAAATCATTTATAATTGCAGACATGCTAATTAAGGGCACTTTGAGGTTCTACCCCATACTTACCAGATTGGCAAAGAGAACAGAAAAGGAAAATGGCAGATGTTGAAGGGGTTATAGGAAAAATTCACCTACCCCTACTTCCCTCTGAGATTACCTCACATTTAAATTGCATATATCTTAGAGATATAGATACAGATGGATAGATAGATAGATATAGATATAGATATGTATGTACATACATATACACATATACATATACATATACACATATATACACACACACACACACACTCACACTCACACACACACACACACACACACACACCCCAATAAGAATGGGAGCTCCTTGAGAGAAGGGTCCATGTTTTTCCCTTTCTTTGTATCCCCAGTCCTTAGCTTAGTGACTGGCAAGTACTTACTAAAATCAGGTAAGTGGCTCAGCGGATAGAGTGCTAAGCCTGTAGTCAGGAATACTAGAGTTCAAATTTGGCTTCAGACACTTGCTAGTTCTGTGACCCTGGGCAAGTCACGTCACGCTCTTCGCCTCAGTTTCCTCATCTGTAAAATAAGCCAGAGAAGGAAACAGCAAATCACTCCAGTACCTTTGCCAAGAAAACCTCAAATGAGGTCACAAAGAGTTGAACGTGACTGGAAAATGATTGTACATACTACTGTTAGAACTATCCATAAGCTACTATAGGAAGTCATGGATTTCCCTTTCCTTGAGATGTTCAAGTAGAAAGAGTCTTGACTCTGGAGCCAAGGATCTGGGTTCAGATTCTACCTACTACTTGTATGACCTGGAGAAAATCATTTCACCTCCCTGGGCCTCAGTTTCCTCATCTGTAGAATCAAAAAGCTGACTAAATGGCTGCTGAAGCCCTCTCTAGCTCTAGATCTGTGGTCCTATGGTTGATCCTCTAACGACTTGCTAGACGTGTGTTAGAGGAGAATGTGGTTCAGGTATAAGATGGACCGTGTGACCTCTTAGGTTCTTCCAATAGAGATTCCATGACCCCATAACTATTCAAGGATCTGTTCCTTGGTGGCCTTACACGTGAAACTTCTCAGCAACTCAGCCATTATTTACTTCCAGAAGTTAGAAAATACCATTTTAGGATACGAAAACATAGTCAAGTGGGGGAAAAACAAACAAACAAATGAAAAAAAAAGACACCTTGGATTTAGAGCAGAAGTGGAACTGACTAGAATCTTGGCTCTGATATGAACAAGTCACTTCAGCTCTGTGCCTCAGTTTCCTCATCTGTAAAATGAAGACAACCATTAAGATTCCTTCTAGTTCTAAATCTACAATCCTTTGGTCACTATCACCATCAACAAACCTTTCCGGGGGGGCAGCTAGGTGACACAGTGAATAAAGCTCTGGCCTTGGAGTCAGGAGGACCTGAGTTCAAATCCAGTTTCAGACATTTAACACTTACTAGCTATGTGATCCTGGGCAAGTCACTTAACCCCAATCACCTCACCAAAAGGCAAAAAAAAACAAAAAAAAGAAACAAAAAACCCTTTCTGAGAACCTCCTGGGTAATGGGCTTTGCTAGGCACAATCCTGGGGAAACAAACAGTCAATAAATTAATCAACAAACATTCATTAAACACTTACGATGTATCTGTCATTGTGCTAAGAATTAGGGATACGAAGAAAAAGCCAACTCCATTCCTGGCCTCCGGGAGCTTATATTCTAATGAAGAAAATGGCATATACATGTCTAGACATACAAAATCCCTACAGAGTGGATATAAGGTATGGTTAGAGGTCAAGGCACTAGCAGCTGGAGGAACCAGATCAGAGAAAAGGGAACACATAAGAGAGATGTTGTGGAGATAGAAATAATAAAATCTGGCAACTGGTTGGATATGTGGGGTAAGAGTGAGGAGCTGAGGAGAATGCCAAAGCTGTACCCCTGGGTGGCTGAAAGGGTGTGCATTGATTCTGCTCCAAATCGCCACAAATATGTGTGCCCATGTATATGTTGATATGCCTCTGGTTGTTTCAGGTTTAGGAATATGTCTTCCTGTTTCCATTCTCCAATCCATCCTGCACAAGATGACAACCAATACATCTAAAACATATCTCTGACCATGGTACTTCTTACTCAGAAATTTCCACTGGATCTCTTTGTTGTTTGGATAAATTTAACACCCTCAGCATGGACAGCCTTCTGTGGTCTGGTTTCCATCTATTTTTCCAGTTTTTATTTTATTCTGCTCCTCTTCCTGCATTTCCTGTTAACTGAGCTACTGACAAAACGTAGGATTCCATCTCTCACCTCCAAGCTTTTGGGGGGCTGTTCCCCTTGTCTGAAAGACACTGTTTCCTTACCCGTTGAAATCCCAAGCTTCCTTCAAGGAAGGCATAGCTCAAGAACTTCCTCCTACATGATCCTTTGCATTTCTTCTCATTATCAGCACATTCTACAACTCTTGAGATTAATTTTTATAACTTGGTGTTTACTTTCCTTTGTATGTGCAGAATGGAAGCTCCATGAGGGCAGGACTTCTTGTTGGTGGTGGTGGTGGTCTTGTGTGTGTGTGTGTGTGTGTGTGTGTGTGTGTGTGTGTGTGTATTCAAGCCTTACACAGAGCAGATGTTTAATAAATGTAAGTAGAATTCTTTGGAGAAAAAGAAAAACCACATTACTTAAGTATACTGTTGATAGCCTGTTTCCAAAGTTTAAAGTTCAATAGTGGTTCAAAAGTTCAGTGGCAGCCAAATATAATCATAACTTCTTTATCTTTTATCCAAATAGAAGTTTCAACAAGACAAATAAAAGCTAGAAAACAACCTGACCAGATTTCTTCACAAACTGCCTCCATAGACAGGTCGGCTACTGGGTATAAACTCAGAAATAGGCCAGCCATCATACCAATGACCTGAACTGTATGTGGGGGATAAAGTGGTTTTTAATTTCTTTTTCATTTTCAAAGATGATGATCCTAATTTTTATGAGCAGAAGCATAGCTGGACCTCAACTTTTCACCTGTGTGTGCAGACCTGGACTGAAAGCTAAAATACTTAGCTCAAGATGAGATTTAAACCATAGACTTTCTCTAGGAGTGAACATGGGTATTGGTTTTTTTCTTTTTTTAAAAGAAGTGTTTATTTTTAACATTACTTCTTTTAAAAAAGTTTCATTCCAAGTTTTCTCCCTCATTCCATCCCCTCCCCCATGTTGAGAAGGCAAGCAACATGATGTCAATTATACATGTAAAATTATACAAAAAATATTCTTGTATTATCCAGTTGCAAAAAAAATGCAAGAAAAATAAAGTGAAACATTATACTATCAGTTCTCTCTCTGGAGGTGGATAACATTTTTCATCAGGAGTCCTTCAGAATTGTTAGATCATTGTCTTGATCAGAGTAGCTAAGACTTTCACAGTTTGATCATTATTACAATATTGCACACTCCCCATCATTTCTTATAGCATAATTCTAATCAATTTTTGATAGAGCAAAAGTTTAGACACTCATATATGCCTGAAGAGAGCCAGGATGCTGCCTGGGTGTTCCTGAAGTCGTATCTGCTGTGACTAAACAACAGTATTCCATCACAATCATGCTACCCAGCTTTTGACCTGTTATGTCGGATTTGAATGGGGAGGAGAGGAAGAAAGAGAAATGTATTGCTTTAGCACAGTGAGTCTTCCCCTTTTTGTATATAACCTTTGGCATTCTGATGAGGCCTATACATCACTTGACAGAACTATGTTTTTAAATACATTTAAAAAAAGATTACAAAGGAAACCAGTTATTTTGAAATAAAGATGTAATTTTTCCCCATCCAATCTATCCTGCCTGCAATCTATCACGACCCTAGATTGAGAATTTATGCTTAACAGAGAATGGTGATATAAGAATAGGATTATCCACTAAATTCCTTGTTTACTTTCCCTTATACTCAAAAACAAGTATTGAATATTTTACTAATAAGACCAGACTCTATATAGTGTTTTAAGGTTTGCAAAAAAGGTTCACAAAACCTCTTATCCTTATAATAGTGTTAGGAGGTAGGTGCTATTATTATCCCCATTTTACAGAGGAGGAAAATGAGATTCACAGTCTCTTCCAACTTGTCTAAGTTCATATGGTTAGTGTTAGTTCTTCTGCACTCTTTCCATCTTTGCCACCTGCCACTGGGATTTACAGGCTTTTCATTCCTCCTGGTATCTGCATTTTCTGTTTTTTTCCCACGCTTAATAGCATTTTTCCTTCCAATCACCTTCAACATTCATTTTTATAAAATTTTGAGATCCAAATGTTTCTCCTTCTCTTCCTCCCCTCCTACCTCCCCAAGACAGAGAGCAATCTGATATAGGCTATACATGTACAATCATATTAAACATTAGCCATGTTGTGAAAGAAGAATTAGAACAAAAGGGGAAAACCACAAGAAATAAAAAACAAAAAAAATGTGAAAATAGCATGCTTCGATTTGCATTCAGTCCATACTTCTTTCTCTGGATGTGGATAGCATTTTCCATCATGAGTCTTTTGGAATTGTCTTGGATCATTGTATTGCTGAGAAGAGCTAAGTCTATCATAGTTGATCATCATAGAATGTTGCTGTTACCGTGTACAATGTTCTCCCGGTTCTGCTCACTTCACTCAGCATCAGTTCATGAAAGTCTTTCTAGGTTTTTCTGAAATCCATCTGCTCATCATTTCTTATAGCACAATAGTATTCCATTACATTCACATACCACAACTTGTTCCCCAATTGGTGGGTGTCCCTACAATTTCCAATTCTTTACCACCACAAAAAGAGCTGCTATAAATACTTTCGTACATGTGGGCCCTTTTCCCTTTTTTATGATCTCTTTGGGATACAGACCTAGTAGTGGTATTGCTGGATCAAAGGGCATGCACAATTTTGAAGCTCTTTGGGCATAATTTTGAATTGCTCTCCAGAATGATTGGGTCAGTTCACAACTCCACCAACAATGCATTGGTGTTCCAATTTTCCCATATCTTCTCCAACATTTATCATTTTCCTTTTCTGCCATCTTGGCCAATCTGATAGGTATGATGTGGTACCTCAGAGTTGTTTTAATTTACATTTCTCTAATCAATAGTGATTTAGAGCATTTTTTCATATGACTATAGATAGCTTTAATTTCTTCATCCGGAAACTGCCTGTTGATAACCTTTAGCCATTTATCAATTGGGGAATGCATCTGTGCTTGCTTGTTTTTTTTTTTTTAACAAGGCAATTGGGAGTAAGTGACTTGCCCAGGGTCATACAGTTAGTGAGTATGATGTGTGTGGGGCAGAATTTGAACTCAGGTCCTCCTGACTCCAGGGCTGGTGCTCTAACACCTGCATTTTCTTTATGTGTTCTCTGTCCGATTCGAGTGTAAACTCCCTGAGAACAAAGATTGTTTTGCTTTTTCTCTGGGTATGTTTAGTTCTTAACATGGCATGTGGCACATAATAAGAATTTAATCGATGTATTTTTTATTTATTCATCTGTAACATGAGAGGCCTGGACAAAGTGATCTCTAATGTCCATTCTAGCTCCAATAGTCTGTGAATCTATGAGTCATAATATTTTCTCTCTTGATACACAACTTTTTAAAAGTCTAACCACCACAGATGGCTTTGAATCATGTTTAGGATGTTATGGATGGCAAACTGCCACCATCATTAGCAAAAAAAAAATTCTCAACTCCTTCAAAGGAAGTATGTGTGGGTATGTATGTGCATATACATATATCTTCTTAAAGGAATCATATCTTTTTTGTTTGATGCAATAGTTCTTTAAAATGTTGCTCTTTAGAACTGAATCTCCTCTAGCATAAACTTCTTCATGGTGAAACATGTGTGCTAGCAATAAGAAGATGGCCGTGGGATGTCTAAACATACAAACAGACTCCAGGGAAGGCATAGATGTATAGATTCAGTCTTGCCTACCACTGTCCAAGGGAGATTGTGATTCTTGCCTTGAGAAGACAGAATAATGAAGCTGGCTTCTTTCTTCTCCTCTGAGAGCGGGCGCTAGACTAGAATTACATCTGTCTTCTCTCTTTCCCTAAGTATTGCTGGTCTAGGGGCACAATTGGTTCAGAGCAAAAGGTTGCTTTCCTGGTCACTATCTTTTAAGGGAGAGGGTAGCTCACGCTTACACCTGAGAGCTTGGTCCCTTCCCATCAAATGTAGATTACACAAAGCACTCTCACAAATAGTGAATAAAGCCATTTATCCATGCTAGTAGCAAACAAAAATAAGAAAAGATGTAGTTTAGACTATACCAGAAAACACAGAGTAAATGAGCCCTTTTGCTTGGAAAATAATGAGATCTCCACTCAGACCAAGAGGTCCCTGTCTCATATAAGGTGAATTCCATGAAGTCTCTAAGAGCCAGGTTCTCCTACAGTTCCAGATTCTTTCTTTCTACATGCCCACACTTGATCCTGAAGAGTCTGGAACCACATACATCTTTCTTAAAGGAATGAGCAAGGCTCTTATACCAACTCTGTCCCTCAAGTGGCTGTGCAGAGTCACATCTTGTTCTCTTCACCATCAGGAGAATCTCATGCAAAATGTTCCAGGCTTGGCTGAATATCTGAGTTATATTGGCTGATTTGGTGGATACGCTGCCTTAGGAACTGCTGGAATTCTTCCTTTTCAGAACTTTTCATACAGATAATGGGTGCACACTTGCTGAGTTCATTGTGGAGGGGGTACTTTTCAAACCAGGGATAGCTGAGTCAGCCATTGATATCTTTTTCCAAGTCTAAGATTCCATGATTCTCTGAAAAATTTCCTTTTGAGTTCACCTGTTCAGATTGGGAAACACCCACAGAAGGCCAAAAGGGCCTTTAGAAACCAACAAGTTATCCACATTTTAAATAATGTATTCCTTTCTATTACTTTTTAAAAAATTCTCTCCATGGCAACCCCTCTTTTGGTTTGAATAAAAACCATTTCTAGCTGTGATTTTGTCCCTAATGCTTTAATGGAAAATGCATCCCAGGAAAGCAATATTTATGGTGAATGAATTTTTTTAAAGCATATTTCTTTTTGTTGCATCATTTATTTCCTTGCCTTTGATGCATCAGCCATCCCTTGACCTTGTAGCACCATCTTCCTGTCCCTTTACAGGTAACATTTTTTTCCAAATAAAGTAGACATTTTTCTAAACCTTTATGGCTAAGTAGGCTAGAATTTTTTTTTTAAACTGGAGTCTATGGGTTTGTTTTTTGTTTGTTTGCTCATTTAGTGGGCTTTTTAAGTTAAGACTGTCTTCCGGTAAAATTTATTTGCTTTGCAATCCTATGCATTTTCATTTATGTGTGAGTGTGGGTAAGCTATTTAACTTCTGTCTGCCTCAGTTTTCTCATTTAGAAAATGGGGGTAATAACAATGCCCAATTACTCCCCTTCATGGACTCTGCAATCCAGTGACACTCATCTCCTTCTTTTCTCGCTAATCAGACTCTACTGATTCTAGTCATTTTCACTTGTCCCCCATTCCTGGACATCTCAACCTCCTCGTCTTCTACCTCCTAACTTCCTAGGTTTCCTTCTAGTTTCAGGCAAAATCCTGAAACCTTTCCCAGGCCTCCTTAATATTAGCATCTTTCTCCTGAAACTACTCCCTGTAGTCTCTGTGTTATACTCTGTCTTTATCTGATTTGTACATAGTTATTTGTGTACTGTCTACACACACACACACACACACACACACACACACACACACACACTTAGTCTCTGAGCTCCTTGGGAGCAGGGATTGTCTGGCCTTTCTTTGCATCCCCATGGAACATAGTGCAGTGTTTGGTACAGAGTAGATGCTTAATGAATGTTTACCGATTGGTTGATCTTAGCTATTATTATTAACTTTATATTTATGTATGTTTATATCTACCTGTTTTTCACCGCAACCCCAACCAAAATGTGAGCTCCTTGTGAACAGGGATGGTTCCCATTTGCCACCACGTGGTTAGCACCCTGGAACCAGTTCCTTATGGAATGTCTAGGGATTCACAGTCTTTCCAAAGCACTTCCTTCACCGGCCATCACAGTTCTCCCAGAAGCAGTTTCCAGTCTCTGGCACCTATGGAAGCCACCTGTGGAAGCACCTGTAGAAGCTGCAGCTGCTAAGAGAGCTGATGGAATCTGCGCAACCTCCAGCCTCTTCCTGTTTGCAGAAAGAGCACAAGGGAGGTTTCCAATCCTAGTGCAAGAACTGAGAGGCAAATAGAACAGAGTGCAAAGGAGCTTCAAGGGGTTATGAACTGAGCTGGCTGGACCCACATGGTCATAAATCCAGCTGAGTCAGAACATTATTTCAGGCAGAAAAACAAAGACGGTTCCTGGACACGTATCAACTCTTCCTGCTTCCACATACAGCTCTCAACTATTCACGTGGCCAAGGGCAGGCAAGCACGGGCCACACTGAAAACAACAGAGAGCCTACTCAGCCAAACTTCTCTTTGCAGGGTTTTAGGCAGAAGGAGGAGGGGAACAGCATGTTGCTGATTATAGTTTAAATGTGGCAATTTCCTTTGCAAATAGCCAATCATCAACCAAGAAACGTTTCCTAAACCCTACTATGTGCCAGGTGCTAAGACTCTGAAAGCCTAATACCTCGTCATTGTGGTTATTTGTCTTTCATTCTCGAAGAGGACCATGACATCAGGGAGGTGAGGCCGTGACATGCGAATGGATTGGATTTAAACGAGGGAGGGCTGTGCAAAGTCATCAGCCTCACTCTTTCCTCCAGAGCCATCTGGGTCCAGTGGCCAGATATAGATCAAGATGACTGGAGATGGCCCTGGATGCACTGGGAGACTCTCATCACAGAAAAGAGGAAGGCTTCCTACTCTGTCTCCGTCTTTTCAAAGTAAGGAAGGGCTCACAGACTTGGAGATGAGAACAATTTCTCTAAAACAATTAAAGTACTTTAAGACATTAATGGTAGAATCTCCTAAAAAGGCAACACACTTGAGTAAGAAGAGGTCTCTCCTACCTCTTAGCTTATCCAGTGCCACAGGTGTGGTAGGTCAGTGGGCTGGAGCAAATTAGAGAAGATGGGATAAGGAGTTGGAGTTTTCGGATGTATTCTTAGGGGAAAGGGATAATTGAGTGGTCATGTAAGTAAAATTGAGATATTAAGCTAATTGTCAAGTTGTGACCACACCAGCGCTCCCTTTATTAGGTTCAAACAAGATCTTTGAATAATTCAGAAAGGATAAAATATCACAGGCTGAAAAGTCCTTATGCCCCCAGATGGCCTCTAAAAGTCAACCGAATGAGTTAGAAAGAAAAACTCTAAATGGAGATGAGCCCAATTTCTGACAAGACTCAGAGAAAATGCCTAGGGCTGGAGAAGGGGAGGCTGCTTGAATTTGTGGAGCTGGTCAGCTGGAAGCATAGGTAGAGGTCATCTCCATAAGGAATGGAGTCAATCTTCCTCTATGAACTCATCAGACATATGAAAAGTAGAAATAAATGGTGCCACCTTCCCCACCCTCAACCACAGACCCCAAGGCTTTCCCACTGAGCTCCTACTATTGTACTGAGAAATCAGCGGGTGAAACCCAGACGTAATTTAAGATGTGGATTTATTAGCGCGCAGCGGCCAGGGCTATGCACATCCAAATCAAGCAGCCTCTATGAGGGGTCGAGCTAGGGTTTATATAGAAAAGAGCATGGGAAAGAAATGCAAGGAACACTGATGAGGTAATCCAAAGATGCAGCTGTCTTTGGGGGCTATGGATGGGAAAGTACAGGGAGTATACAGGACAGGGAGGGGGATGGATCTTTGAAGTCTGGCAAGAGGAAGAGTCCTTGGGCTGGTCAAGGACACCCCTCTCCCTCTGTCTTGATGAGAGAATGCTCTGCAACAAGGGAAAGCTTTCTCACAACACAGGAACTTACTGAGGAATTGGGAGGCTTCCAGAGACATGACCTGAGGGCTGGGGCCTGAGCAGCCCAGTTCTGTGTAGCTGTACCAGGGAGAGAGATAAGGGTCATGCTGAGGCCCGTGCATGAATAACTGCTAGGCACAGTGTCCTTGGGCTGGGGAGTGGTTGTCAGAGACAGTGTTTCTGAGACTAGGGAGAAATTGGGGCACAAGTGCAAGCACCCGAGCACCCCATTATTACGGGTCAGAGATCACACAAACCAGACCAGGCGTCCTGGTCTCTGGTATAAACATAATTATCTAATGCAATTCTATTGCAAGCTTTCTTATCCATTTGCGCTGGAGGTACGGGCTACCCTGAGCTAAGCAAGAGTACATTTCACTATTGTTTAGATTTAGGAGGAAAGAGGTCTGGGGCAAGATTAAGCACCAACTTTTGCTTTCCATGGCTTAAAGGGCCCTACTACCTAAATGGCAAAATAATGTTCTGTATTACACTACATGGGAGCCTGAAGCCTTTTCCTCTGGGAACAAGTTGATCTTTATATAATTTTATCAGTGGAAAGGACATTATTAAATAAGTCATTAACATCTGCTCTGCTACTGTACCCTAAGGACCATGTGACTGGCAGCTAAAACCTTTCATATGTACTGATTCCCCCCACTAGAATGTGAGCTCCTTGAGAACAGGGACTGTCTTGTCCATTTGTATGTCCAGAAGTTATCATGGTGCTTTTCACATAGTAAGTGCTTAATAAATGCTTTATTCATTTGTTTTAAACATTTACAAATGTTGATCTTTTTTTAAAAGTGTTAACCGAGGGGCAGCTAGGTGGCACAGTGGACAGAGCACCGGCCCTGGATTCGGGAGGATCTGATTTCAAATCCAGCCTCAGACACATAACACTTTACTAGCTGTGTGACCCTGGGCAAGTCACTTAACCCCAACTGCCAAAAAGAAAAAAGGAAAAAAAAGTGTTAACCACAGATCTTTGCTATGTTGGATATACTATTGGAAATAGAGTGGGCAGGAGGCAATAATGGGGGAAACATCCCCAGGGAAGAGGGGAAGACAGATTTAACTCTGAGGGGGTTGCCAGAGCACTATCTCTAGTTGGGGGCTCAGAACTAATTTTTAAAAAAAATAAAAACAATCACAGACCCTTTGATACAACTTCCCAGAGCAGAGAAGGAGCATAGTATATATAGTGTGTATGTATACACACACACACACACACACACACACACATAAACATATATACATATAAATACACATATACATATATACATACATATATATATATATATATATATACATACATACATATGTGTGTGTGTACATATATATTAGAGGACCAGACTAAATGAGGAATCAATGATAGGGCAAGGGAAGCAAACAGAAATGATTGAGAGTGTGTGTGTGTGTGTGTACAGAATATATACAAATGAATACAAGATAGTTTAGGGAGAAAAGACACTAGCAGTTGGGGGGAATAAAAAAGGCTCCATGTCTAAGGTATAATTTGAGCTGAGTCTTAAAAGAAATAAGGGCTTCTTGAGAAACAGTCGGCATGGTGGATTTGGTCTTGGAGTCAGAAAGATCTGGGTTCTCATTTCAGATGATTACGAGCAGTGTGACCCTGGGCAAGTCACTTAACCTCTTGTGTCTCAGTTTCCTCATCTATAGAATGTCCCTTCCAGTTCTATGAGGCAGAGATGAGGAGGAAATGATTAATCTTCTTAAGAATACCCTATTATCAATAACTTGTGTCCTAAGAAAGAGGAGCTTATCCAGGCTCTATTGCTAGCCAGACTTTTTGTGGTGTTTCTAAAAACTGGGCAAACGACATTTTTTTTTCATTTCTCGCAAAAGGATGTTCCCTTTGCCATAATGGGCTCTATCCAAGTGAACAGTTGCTACCACTTCCTCATTGGCTCCCCATCCCTTCAAAAACAGGAAGTACAGACTTTGAAACTGGAACAGCTCCTCCAAAGCAGGTAATTTGTTCCAAGATAAAGGACATTGGAGCCTTCCTAGAAAGAGAACTCTCTTCTACCTTTTAGCTTAACCAATGCCATAAGTATTGTGGGTCAGTGGGCAAATAAGAAAAGATAGAATAAGGAGTTGGAGTTTTAGGCCATGTTCTTAGGGGAAAAGGATAACTGAGGAACATAAAGAAAAGCAAAAAGTGAGTAATAAAAGAGACTAAAGAAGCATGTTACTCTGCTGTGATATAAACAGAGCTAACAATACCTCGCTTCTCTATTCCCAGAAGCCAGCTGGGTCTGGAGCCAATCTGGGAATGTGAATCTGGACCGAGGTGGGCACAGAGGAACACTGAGGCACTCATAAATGCCATCTGGAGGCTGGGTCAAGTTGGAACTAGTTTCTATTTGCCTGCCTAGGTTCAGAAAAGCATTGGAGGACTGAGTCTTGAGGCAAAGCTGTTAATAGAAGTGGAAACCTACTAAATACACACTGGAATTTTTATCATTTATTCGAAGTCCAAAGCGATACACAGAAAAGCAAGTGACACCCATTGCTTCTCTGCTAGGAGATAAGATTGACCAGTTGGGGAACTTCACTCTAAATCAATAGTTTTAACCAGGGCTTTGCTGCAGCCAACTTGTATCGATTTGTTGGCAAATGCTACAGGGCTTGATGTATTGCTTTGTGGGTTGGATAGACATAAGAAAGTGTCGGAGAGAATGTTAATACAGATTAAACTTAAAAGTGTGTTGTCCTGTTCTGAGCACCAGATGTTAAACATTTACTAGAATACCTAGTCCTAACCATCATCTCAATTAGTAAAAGTTTACAATGCTGTAAGGTTTGCCAAGAATTTTTCAGACATGATTTCATTGCAGCTTCACAGTAGAGTTGTTTAGTCATTCAGTTGTGCCTGACTGTTTTTGACCCTATGGACTTGTCCATGGTGTTTCTTGGCAAAGATACTGGTTTGCCATTTCCTTCTGCAGCTCATTTTACAGATGAGGAAACTGAGGCAAAGAGGGTGAAGTAACTTGCCCAGGGTCACATGGCTAATAAATGTCTGAGGCTGGGTTTGGACTGAGATCTTTCTGACTCCAAGCCCAGTAGTGCCCTGGCACAACCTAGCTGCCCCTCACAATAGAAAGAGAAGTGCCATTATTGTCCTCATTTTCCAGTAAGGAAATTGAGACTCAAAGACTTAACATTATGCCCAAGGTTACAGAGTTAGTAAGTGCCCAACTCCCACACTTTATCATTTTGGGCTCTACTCAATAGTACCTCTCTCAAAACCTTACTTTTCTTATCACACAAGCCAGCAGTTTGGGCCATAACCTTCCTTTTTGAGTTTATGAGGATTTCCAGCCAAGAGGAGAACACAGCCAGCTCTTGCCACCCCCCATCCATAACTATGAGTTCCTATCCAGCCACCACTTCTGCTCCAAAACCCTTTTATCTGTAGCTGATTGTTAAAAATGTGTTGAATAATATTTCTGAAGGAAGTGTTACTGTTAGCAATCATCGTCTCTTCTTCCCTATTCCTAATTTGAGTAATTTTCTTTTCCTTCTCCTTAAAAAGTGTTTTCAACAGTTTTAATTTTAGTATTTATAAAACAATGAGGAAACCCAGGTCCACATTATTGGCCCAATTTCATTTTGTTCTGATTTTAATTCTTTTCTTTATGCCTTTGCAGGAGTGCCCAGATAGGTGGTGGAGTCATTGGGCTCTCATCATCATCACCATCATTATTAATGAAAGTACCTAAGAAATTTGCCTCAGAACCAATCAATGAACCTATATTGATTAAGCACCTACTATGTGCCAGGAATAAGCACTGGGGATATGAATACAAAAGTGAGAACATTCCTGACCTCAAGGAACTTGGATTCTACTGGAGGAGACAAACTATACCCATATAAGCTTATACAAAATATATACAGTACAAGGTAATTTTTTTCAGGGGGAAATACTAGCAACCAGGGTAGGTCAGTAAAGGCCTTATGTAGAACACATCATTTGAGCTCATATCTGAAGGGACCTAGAGAGTCTGAGAGACAGAGGCAAGGAGGAGGAACTTTCCAAGTATGAGGCTGTTGCCTATGAAAAGATACGGAACCAAAAGGTAAAATGCCATATGTGAGGAATAGTTTGAAGGCTAGTTTGAATGGACTATATAGTGTGCTTGAGGAGAAGTAATACACAAAAGTCTAGAAATGTTAAAATGGGGTCAGATCTAAAAGAGTTTTTGATGCCAAACAGAGGAGTTTATATTTGATCCTAGACTGGCAGCCACTGGAGTTTATTGAGAAGAGGAAGAATTAATCTAAATTCATCATAATGGCTGGCATCATCAGTTGGGGAAAGGTCAAGGCAACAAGCATTTATTAAGCTTCTACTATGTGCCAGACAGTGCTGGGGATACAAAGAGAGCCCCAAACAGCCCCTACCCTTGAGAGGCTCACAGTCTAATGAGGGAAATGATACACAAACAATTCTACCCCTACCCTTGAGAGGCTCACAGTCTAATGAGGGAAATGATACACAAACAATTCTACACAAACACAATATATACAAGACAACAAATTGTGGCACATGAAAGATGCCATTCAATATTATGATTCTGAAAGAAAAATGAATTTGAAGACCTCAGAGAAGAATGGCAAGATTTATCTCAACTGATAGAAGGTGAAAGAAGAAAGAAAGAAAGAGAAAGAAAGGAAGAAAGAAAAAGGAAGAAAAAAGAAAGGAAGGAAGGAGGAAAGGAAAGAAGGAAGGAAGAAAGAAAAAAAGGAAAGAAGGAAGGAAGGAAGTTAAGGAAGGAAGAAAGAAAAAGAAAGAAAGAAAGAAAGAAAAAAGAAAGAAAGAAAAAGAAAAAATAATATACATAATGATGACAGCAATGTAAATGGAAACTCATTCTATGTAATAATGAAGATCACACCTGGACGCAGGGAAGAGTTGAAGAAATTCCCCTCCTTCCTTTCTTAACAGAAGTGGGGACTCCAGGTGTGTGGATGACGTTGCTAATGAAGTTGGTTAGTTTATAGGAACTATTTTTTTTCCTTTTTTTTCCTTTTTACAAGGCTCTCTGGTGTGGGGAGGGGAGATAAATTTGAAAATGAGGATCAGGATAATCTAAAATCAAAAGATAGCAATAAAATAAGATTTTAAAAACCCAAGTATCTGGCATTTTGAGAGCCCTTTGAGACTTGCCAAATGCTTTGCATGTACTCTTTCACTTGATTTTCACACCTGTGCTGTTGTGAGGATGAGGAAGGTGGGCCCCTTCTTCACAATATTTCCCCTCAATGATGGCTACAGGAGCTAAGCTTGAAATAAGTCTGGTAGCTGAAGTACACTGCTATTCCCAAGGCTCTCGGGCTCAGCATCCTAGTCTCGCTCCATCAGGATATGAAGAAAGATGGTGGTCAAAGTGGAGGTGGCATTAGGTATGTATGCTACATATCTGTCTCCTTAGGCGTGATGAGCAATTGATGGATATGCTATTGTTACAGAAAAAGAAATGAGATTCCGAAACACACTAAAAGACTTAGCCAGAATCACACAGCTAGTGAGAATTACAAGTGTGATTTGAACCAACCCAAGTCCCTGCAGAGACTTCACAAATCTAGTACTATTTCTCCCATCCCAAATGGCTACCTTCCAACCCTAAGATGCCACCCTGCCCATGACAGTCACCAGTAGCCAGTGAAATCTTCTTCCAAGTTGTCAGAGCAAGCAGGAGGCAAGAGCTTAGGCCTATGAACAGCCGCTACAGAGCCTGAGAGGAGAGAGGCATGTTCAGACTGGGCAGTGGCCAGGGTAATCAGTGACCAGAGGCCAGCTTGGGGTCCAGATTATTAGCTGGTGTGACAAGGAGGCTTGCCCACTCACAAGGATGAAGGGAAGAGCCAGGTGAAAGGCAGAGCCCATTGTAGACAAATGCCCATCTACATGACTCAGTCTCTTCATCTGCAAAATGAGCAGGGTGGACTATGGGACCTCTAGGTCCCAAACACTAAACCTCTCATCCAGACAAAAAGTCTTAGCTAAGTCAATCTGACTGAAACCCTGAAATGAAATAACTAAGCTAAAAAAAGAAAGGGGAAACAACCAGAAGCAAAAATCATGAGATTAAAGCCACAGAAAAGCTGAACAAGAAGTGCTTTGGGGAGGAAGTGCTGAGCTATTAGAGGCCGAAAGGTTTTCAGATTCCACTTCATAGGGACTTGCTCACACAGCCCGGTCACCCATCCCAATGTCTGAAAGGACTAACACTACATCCCAACAGCTGTTAGTTTTGAAAATTAGACCAGAGAATTGCCATTGAAAGAGATTTACTATTGAAAGGCCTGTTATAGGCCATGTGGCCCAACCCCCTCATTTTACCTGAGACCCAGAGAGGCTTGGCCCAAGGTCACACTGGCAGCAAGTGATGGACACTGGATTTGAACCCAGGTCTTCTAATGGGTGGACCAGGGCTTTTTCTCCTCTACCACACTGCCTCTCTGTTGCAGGCAGAGCTCTAACACAAGCACTTTCTAAGTTCAGGTTCCATATTGGGCCAAAATGGGGCATGCCCAAATCATTGAACATTTAACAAAAGAGGTTGACTTTGCCCTAACAGCAAGAATACGCCACAAGGATGCAGGGGAAATGTGTCTCATCAACATGTCATGGGGGCATAGTGATTCATGGCCTTAGGCACTGAGTAGTCAGAGAGACCCGGATGCCACGCAGCTGGCACTTTTTATGCTCCTAGATGACCTAGGATCTGGGTCAGACAAGCTAGAACCAATCAGATTCCAGAGACAGATTTGTCCTAAGTGTATGGCTCATCCCCTGCCTTTAAAGATGTGGAAACTGAGGCTCAAAGAGAGTGGGATAGTGGGAAATCCACTGCATCCAGAGTGCAGTGATGTGAGTTGGAATCCTGACTGTATCACTTAATAGGTGCATAATTTTTATGCAAGGGGGCTGGGTCCCCCCATCTGTAAAATGAGAGTGATGGAATAATTTACTTCTAGGGGAAAGGGATTTGAAATTTATTCAGTTGTAAGTAACTGCAATTATTGGGTGCCTGAGGAGGGTGGTGGAGGTGGGAGACCTGATCCATATCTCCCAGGTCAGGGTTGGTCCTTAAAAGCATTTTCCAGATGTCTGAGTCATAGTTATGCGAAATATCTCTAGCTTCCTCCACACTCAACCCATATACCAACCAAGAGAAGATTTTGCAATCCTGCTGCCTACTTGACCATAGAAAATAGTGAGAGAAATCCCCCTACATACAGATAGACAAAACAAAGCATATAATTAATTTTTAAACTTTTTTTTTCAAAGGGATCAGTAGGGTTCATAACATGGATGTCATGGATGTTTTGGTGGTCATTATATAGAGATGACCTCTGTTTAGAACTATTTTCTTTTTTTTTTCTCAATTAAATGTGAGAAGAAAAAACAAAAAGCCCAAACTATTTTCTTTTTTCCAATTAAATGTAAAAACAATTTTTAAACATTCTTTTTTTGTTTTAATTTTGAGTTTCAAGTTCCCTCCCTCCCTTCCTTTTCTCTCCCTTCCCTGAGACAGTAAGTAATTTGAGAGAGGTTATACATGTGCAATCATACCAAATGTATTTCTGCATTAGTCATGTTGTGAAAGAAAACAGACCTAACACACACACACACACACACACACACACACACACACACACACACGCACAAAGTGAAAAGTGTATGCTTTGATCTTCATTCAGACTCTATCAGTTCTTTCTCTGGATGTGGATAGCATTTTCCATCATGAGTCTTTTGGAATTGTCTCAGATCATTGTATTGCTGAGAATAGCTACATCATTTACATTTGATCATCATACAATGTTGCTGTTATTACGCATAATGTTCTCCTGGTTCTGCTCACTTCATTCAGCATCAGTCCATACAAGTCTTCCCAGGTTTTTCTGAAACCATTCTGCTTATCATTTCTTACAGCACAATAATATTCCATCACAATCATATACCACAACCTGTTCAGCCATTCCTCAATTGATGGGCATCCCCTCAATTTCCAATTCTTTGCCACCACAAAAAAAACTGCTATAATTATGTTTGTACAAATAGGTCTGTCCCCCACCCCTTTTTAAAAAATCTCTTCAGGACACAGACCTAGTAGTAGTATTGCCAGGTCAAAGGATATGCACTTTTTTTTTTTAACAATTGTCATATACACAATTTTATTTGATGCCCATGATAGCCCTGTCAGACACAAAATGTTTTATTATTTTTTGTTTCCTCTCCCTAGAGATATAGCCTTGGTGGAAGGGGCGGCGGGGGTGGTGGGTTGGAAGAGATGTTGTTAAATCATGGGTATGCACATTTGATAGCCCTTTGGATATAGTTTCAAATTGCTTTCCAGAATGGTTGGATCTGTTCATAACTCCACCAATAATGCATTAGCATCCCAATTTTCCCACATTCCCCCCAACATTTATCATTTTCCTTTTCTGTCACATTAACCAATCTGATAGGCGTGAGGTGGTACCTCACAGTTGTTTTAATGTGCATTTCTCTAATTAATAGTTATTTAGAGCATTTTTTTCATATGACTACAGATAGTTCTGATTTCTTCATCTGAAAACTGCCTGTTCATATCCTTTGACCATTTGTCAACTGAGGAATGACTTGTATTCTTATAAACTTGACTCAGTTCTCCGTGTATTTGAGAAATGGGGCCTTTATCTGAGGCACTTGCTGTTAAAAAAACCAATTCCCCCAGCTTTCTGCTTTCCTTCTAATCTTGGCTGTATTGGTTTTATTTGTGCAAGGCTTTTAAACTGAATATAATCAAAATCATCCATTTTACATCTCAGAATGCTCTCTGTCTGACCACCTGAGGGGAATTCTTTGGCCAAGGCAACCTGTAATAAGTAAAGAAATAGCTAATTGAACCAACTAACCCAGGAAGGTCTCACCCTGTGTCACAGTGGAACTTCATCTGCTGACTTCACTCAGCTTTCAGAACAAAGATGGACTTTTGGTCACTTCTGTTGTCCTTCTACTCCATTAATCAGGGGCATTTGATATTATTGAAAATGCAAACACAGAAACACATAAGTGAAATTTATTCAGAGAGTTCCTGAATGAATAATTCTCTGTTCTTTCTGTTTCGATTCTCTTATAGTGCTATCCTTTGGTAGATCAAAATGAAGAGGAAAAGCCAAGGAAAGAAAAAAAAATTTTCAGTTCATCTCAACAGCCCCAAAATCTCATGCTCGTGTGTCTGCTCTGGACCTCCCCACTGACTTTTCTTTTGAAATGGGGCAAATATTTTCAAACTACATTCAAAGATTGGGCTGACTGGTGGCGGGGAGGGGGATGAGAGGGAGAGAAAATGGAATCATATGAGAAGAGTGCCTAAACTTTTAAAAATTCTCTAAATGAACTTACTCTTGAATGTACCCTAAGAAAGTCAAACAGATTAAGAAAGTCAGGAAATAAGCATTTATTAGGCACCTACTATATTCCAGGCACTTTGCAAATGTTATCTCAGCTACTGGAGGGGAGGGGAAAGGGGACAAGTATGCAGATGTATTCATGGAGCCCTTACATTTTACAAATAAGGAAACTGAGACAAAACAGGTTAAGCGAGTTTCCAGGGACACACACCTAGTTAGTGTGTGAAGTAAGAATTCATCTCAGGTCTTCCTGGCTCCAGGCCCAGCATTTTTTCTACTCTGCCACCCAGCCCTGGAAGGGTTAACTATATACATAAACTCTTCCCTTCAAGAAAACAAATAAATTTAAGTAAGTCAAGTCTCAGAGGCTGGGCAGTAGAACAGAAAGAAAGAACAGAGCCAAAATTGGGAGGAGCTCTGAATTCAAACTCAAGTTCTAGTATTATCTGTGTAACACAGGATTTGTCCCAGTATCTCCCTGACCTCAGTTTCCTTATGTCTAAAAATGATGGAGGTCAGACTAGGTCATCTCAAAGCTCCCTCCTAATTCTGATGCTCTCTATTAATCAGATTACTGAGTATAGTGTTATTGGGTGAGCTATTGTCTCCTAATCTACAGGCCTCAGAACCCCGAGAGTCAATGTCTATCAGTCAATAAATATTTATATAAGCAGCTACTTTGGGAAAGCTAGGTGGTACAGTAATATAGTGAATAGAGCACTGAGCCTGGAGTCAGGAAAACCTGAGTTCAAATCTGACCTCAGACACTTACTAGCTGTGTCACCCTGGGCAAGTCACTTAACCTCTGTTTGCCTTAGTTTCCTCAGCTGTAAAATGAGGACACACTGGAGAAAGAAATAGCAAACCATCCCAGTATCCTTGCCAAGAAAACTCTATGGATATAGTCCATGAGGTCACAAAGCATCTGAATGACCAAAGAATGACAACAATGTGCCAGGCTCTGTGCTAAAGTTAGGGACCATAAGAGACCCACAACATTATCACACAAGGGAGTGCAAGACTTGTAAAATGAAGAGATTGGACTTGATGATTTCTGAAGTGGCTTTCAGCTCTAGATCTGGGATGCATGACCCACATTGCCTGGAGGAAGAACATGAAAACTCTTTTCCCAAGCACATCTTCTCCATTATTTTTTAGGCTGTTGGGAGGCCATCTCTGTCACCAACTTAAATCACTTCTCTCTGGGTCTCTCTGGGTGACAGGGGAGAATGAAATGAAATCTAGGGACTCTCATAGTTCTGTTATTCTGCAAAGCTCTCCAGTACATGCCTCAAAATAAAAGGAAAAAATGAAACTTAACTCCAGGCTTAGCATTCTAATCACCTGGATTCTAGGAAACCGAAAAGCAGGAAAGGGATCTCCAGGGTTCCAAACACTCTACTACAGCCACCCTCCTCAACTAAATAAACATTTAGTCTGTGAAAGGGAAAAGCATATAGGACAGTGGGGTTAGATCTAAAGGGGAAGGGAATTTCAATACTTAGACTAAGAGCTTAGATCTTTCTGCTCCCCTCCCCCCCTTCTTTGCCTTCCAATCCATTATTCATATTGCTGCCAGTATTATCTTTCTTCTATATGGATCTGGTCTTGACATTCAAAGATCTTGAGTGTCTCCAAATTGTATGATGATTGAAAAGCTACAATTTGTATAGTGCTTTGGAGTTGTGCAAAGCGCTTTACATACATAAACTCATTTGATCCTCAAAACAACCCTGGGAGGTTGGTGCTACTATGATCCCCATCTTACAGAGGAGGAAACGGGGGCAAACAGAAGTTAAGTGACTTGTCCAGGGTTGCACAGCCAGTAAGTATCTGAGGCTGGATTTGAACTCAGAGCTTCCCGACTCTCAGCACTCAATCCACTGTTCCAGGTAAAGTTAAGAGTCCTCTGAGATGACCAAATCATCAAATCAAGCAGCACCCTATTTATCCAGCCTTTTCTTATACTGTAGGGCAATAACAATCAGTACTTTCACACAGTCAGTACCTTGGCCAAACAGAATCACTCTTAGCCTCCTGAACAAGCACCACATTCTGAACCTTCAAGAAGGCCTGGAAAGCCCTTCCGCCCTGTCTTCCTCTATTTAATCATACAACCCATTATTCAAAGTAATACATTACGGGGGGGGGGGTCGGAGGAGAGTTAGCAAGCCATAGTATACAGTAAGGACTTAATAAATGCTTATTAAGGGATTGATGAATGACAGTGGAAAAAAATGCTGGTCGTGGAGTCTAAGTTCAGTTCAGAGGAGAGTGCTAGATTTCTAATCAGAATCAATTAATGAACGTCAATTAAATGACTATCATGTGCCATGTGCTATCTCATCCAAAGACCAAGGTTTACCTTCTGCACAAGGGAGACTGTGTGTGTGTGTGTATGTGTGTGTGTGTGTGTGTACGTATATGTGTAGGAAACTGAGGCAAACAGAATTCAGTGACTTGTCCAGAGTCACACAGCCAGTAAGGGTTTTTAGGTTTGTTTGTTTTTTTCAATCCTTCAGGGCATTTCTTTAATTTAAGGCTGAGGTTTTTAGCACCAAATCCTTCACTTTCATTTCCTTACTAGGAAGGATTTTTTACCTCTTAAGTCTGAAACCTTTTACTTTCATTCTTATGGTGCACTAGATCTCATTTATTGCTTGTCTAATTTCATAATTAGGTGGTTTATTGGTGAGACAGAGCTGAGCCACATTGTTTCCTTCTGTTACACCACCACAGACTCTTCAGGTTGGTCTGCCATATGAAAGAGGAATTCTGTTTGGCCTCAGACAGCAGAATTAGAAGTAATGAATGGAAGTTGTAGAGAGAGGCCAATTCAGGTTTGATGGGCAGGATCAAGGATTTTTCATTCCTACCAATGAAAGCTGTCCAAAGGTGGAATGGCTGCCTTGGGAGGGAATGGATTCCCCTTCTTTGGAGGTCTTTAAGCAAAGGCTGGGTGACCATTTGTTAAGTATGTCTAGGTAAGGTATGAATTGGAGCAGATGTCGACTGAGGTCATAGAATCATAGATTTAAAGCTAGAAGGGACCTTTGAGTCCCCTCCATTTTATTAATGAGGACTGAGGCACAGGGAAGATTAAGTGACTTGCCTAGGATCATACAGCTAGCGTCCAAGACAAGATTTGAACCCAAGCCTTTCTAACTCCAATTTCTATTCAATATATCATGCTATCTCAAAATGAAAAAAAAGAGAAAAGGTGATTTTATTCAACTTCAAAGGAGAAGAGAGAGAAGTGAAAATAGAAAGATAATTTTCTGAACCCAAATTCTTGAAACTTCAAATCCACATCCATTCCAAGTACTCAGCTGGTTGGGAGATGCAAGACATCAGGCTTTGGAGTCCCTATGTCTGAACCTGGTTTTGTAACTGAGGCTCACCTGAGGCTTCCTATGCTCCTGATCCTTGCATGAGGCCTGAGATCTACAGGAACCTCAAAGAAATTCCAGAGAGGAGGGACTAGAATTGTGACATGAGGAGAGCTGTGTCTTCCTAAGGCAGGGAAACTCTGAAGTATGAGATGACATATGTAACCTTTGCAAACCTTAAAGCACTACAAAAATACTAAGTGACAACAATAATAATAACAGTAACAATACTCTGAGCAATGTAAGGAGAGAGCTCATCACAGAGGAGGGTTTTCTCTGTCAAAGAGCTAGTAGCAGGGACAGCTAGGTAGCAGAGTGGATAGAGCTCTGGCCTTGGAGTCAGGAGAACCTGAATTCAAATTCGACCCCCATTGCCTACCAAAAAAAAAAAAAAGAGCTAGTAGTCTCTGGGGAAAATTACACTTTCAAACTGGTGTGGTAACGGCCAATTCAAATTAAAACATAATTGGGAAATATTAAATAAATACAATAAATGTAAGATAATGTAATATGTGGTTTTCTAAGTCAATATGTGTCCAGAGGGACCCTTATGTACTAGTGGCTCTTATTTCTATTAAGAGTTTGGCACTGGGGCAGCTAGGTGGTGCAGTGGATAGAGCACCGGCCCTGAAGTCAGGAGCACCTGAGTTCAAATCCAGCCTCGGACCAAAGACTTGATACTTACTATCTGTGTGACCCTGGGCAAGTCACTTAACCCCAACTGTCTAATCAAAAAAAAAAAATTTGGCAGAGCTGAACTAAATGACCTTTAAGGGCCCTTCCAATTCTAAATCTATGTTCCTATTTCTCATCACCAGCCACATGCCCTCCTCCCCATGGTGACTCCCCTTCAAAGAGGGCTTGAAATGGGAAAGACAATACATCAAGAGGTTTTCCACCAAAGACCCGACCTGCATGTGCTCCACATTCTGAGCATTAGGGAGAAATCAAAATAGTTGAATGCCATAAAGTTAATAGGGGAAAATCAGCACAGGAAAAACTATCTTTATAACCATATGAGTTGAGGATGTAAATTTAGGGGATCTGAGGTCCAGTTTTTAGATAAGTGAACCTTAATTCATAGGGTCATAAATAACCTTAAGGTCATTCTATTTAAGGGCAGCTAGATGGCATAGTGGTAGAGCACAGGGCTTGGAGTCAGGAGGACTCATCTTCATGAGTTCAAATTTGGCCTCATCTACTCTCTGTATGACCTTGGCAAGTCACTTGACCCTGTTTGCCTCCATCGCTTCATCTGCAAAATGCTAGGTGAGCTAGAGAAGGAAATGACCAACCACACCAGTATCTTTGCCAGAACTCCGAATGGAGTCATGAAGAGCTGGACATGACTGAAAATTTTCCAATTTGACTCCATTGTTATTGATTCTCTTCCACAACTTTCTGAACCAAGTTTCTTTGTCTCTGAGTTAAGTTTAGAAGTTCATGATTTCAGAAGTTCAGTTTTCCTCTCTGAATTAAGTTTACAAGTTAAGTTTTCCTATAAATCACTTGAACTGAAAAGAAAACTGTTATCTCTATCCATCCTTGGGGGTATTGTTGTCCAGTCATTTTAGTGGTTGTCCAACTCTCTGTCACCCCATTTGAGGTTTTCTTGGTAAAGATGCCGGAGCTGGTTGCCATGTCCTTCTCCAGCTCATTTGACAGATGAAGAAACTGAGGCAAGTAGAGTTAAGTGATTTGTCCAGGGTCACACAGCTAATTAGTGTTTCAGACCAGATTTAAATTCAAAAAGATGAGTCTTTCTGACTGCAGGTCCGGTACTCTACACAATGTGCTACTTAGCTGCCCCATAGCCTGGCATACTCGTGTACAATTAAGGGAGATCTTTTATCCTACTAACAAGCCTTACAGAATGCAGGTGGGTGCCACAAAGTCTGCTATCTCTATTCAACTAATGAGGAGACAGACTCTATCAACCAACCTTTCCTGACAGCAGGATGGAAGGAGGCATTGTTGCTAGCCCCAAATGTCCCCCAATCATATGGTTTTCCATCACTGATGCTTCCTGTTTCTTGTTCTCTGGTACTTCCCCAAACTACATGAAAGCTAGTCATCCTGGTCTTTTGGTGAACTGAGCAGATCCCTTTTATTGGTAATTGCCAGTCTTACCAGTAAATGGAATGTGCTTAGAACTTTGTGCCTCAGTTTATTTTAATTTCAATCATGATAAAAATGAAGCAGCTCAGAAAGATGACATGACTTACCCAAAGTTACGCAGAGAGTCAGAGGCATACCTGGGATTTGAACTCCAGTTCACTGACTCTAGATCTAGCCCTCTCTCTACTGCATGACGATTGGTGCAGGGTAAAGTGATTTGGCGGCTAGGTGGCACAGTGGTTAGAGTGCCTGGCCTGGAATGAGGAAGAGTCATCTTCCTGAGTTCAAATTTGGCCTTAGACACTTACTAGCTGTGTGACTCTGGGTAAGTAACTTAGCCCTGTTTGCCTCAGTTTCCTCATCTGTAAAATGAGCTAGAGAAGGAAATGGCAAACCATGCTAGTATCTTTGCCAAGAAAACACCAAAAGGGGTCACAAAGAGTCAGACACAACTCAAACAACTGGACGATAACAAATTAATTTGGTATAGCTCGTGCACACCCTGGGACACTTCTGCTAGGTCCATTTTGGCACTCCCTCCCATTTTACTATACTGTGATTTCCATCAGGAAGCAGAAATGAGAGGAAAGAGGTGAAACTTCATTGATATCGATGCCCATTAAATGAATTTTTGTACAACTTTGGAAAGAGAAGGCAGAGCACATGGCTCAGTGAAAATAGACCAGTACAACTGAACTTGGGAATGGTGAGTTTTTCACTTTTCTTTGTTGTCAGTGTAGACACTGGGGTAACTATATAAAAAGCAAGAGTAACTGGTCAAGGTATTTTGAAAGAATGGCAGTTTATTGACTCGGACCTCACCTCCACATTCACATGATTTTTGCAGCGGCTATTTCCTAACAAGAGAGTAAGAATGGCTGACCACAGGAATCTCTATCAGCACATATCTGAATGAGGCATGAAGCTTTTTTTTTTAAACACATCAAAACTTCAAGCATTGGGAGGCAGAGCCAAGATAGAGGAGTGAGAGGAACCAATAAGAACTAGCTGTCCCCCAACACCTTCCATACACGAAGATCTACAAAGAGCATTAGACTGAATTCTACCTAGAAATCAAGAAGACATAAAAGTAAGTCATTTTTCCAGCCCAAGGAACCTTAGGGAGATGGATAGAAAGGTCTGCATACAGTAGGGTGGGAGGTCTGGCCAGGAGTGTTATGCACAGCATTCCAGGGACTGAGAGCTGACACAACAGCAGAAAGAGATCCCAAGGGATCCCAGAGTAAGTGCTAGGTGCAAGAACAGGGGTCATTTGGGAGTGCTATCACCCACCACCCAGTGCTGGGTTATAGATCTAGGGAAGAGAAGATTGGTCTCCATTGTAGGACCCAGGAACAGTTTGGGAAGAAATTCCAATCTCCAGAGCAGAATGCAATATCCTAGATCAAAGAGGAGCCAGCAGTTCAGATGATCTGGACCCTCAGAGCCTCCCAGCAGGCCAATAGTGGCTAAGTCCAACCTTAATCTGCTGAAACTCCCAACCAGAAACAAGTTGATGGACCCAAGCTTGGGCTAGGAACTTGCAGAATTCAGACCAGGAAGACAGTTGAAAAGATGTTTCCCCAGATCACATCACTTTGAAAGTACTGAAAGTTTTCAGGGCCCTGTTTGAAGCAAAAGGATGTAAGAGGACAGAAGCTCACCCCAGACCCCTCCCCCACCAGGTGAGCACAGCCTAGCATTAGCATAAAGCTCAAGGAATAGGCTGGAAGAATGAGCAAACAAAAAAAGAACCTGACAAAGAAGCTGTCAACACCAACGGAGAGGAAGAGAATATTGAAAACATCCACAAGTAAAACCTAAAAACAAAATGCAGCTTAGATGCAGATTCAACAAGAATTCCTTCCTCTAAATCACTATTGATTAGAGAAATGCAAATCAAAATAACTCTGAAGTACCACATCACACCTATCAGATTGGCCAACATGACAAAACAAGAAAATGATAAATGTTGAAGATGTGGGAAAATAGGAACACTAATGCATTGTTGGTGGAGTTGTGAAGTGATCCAACCATTTTGGAGAGCAATTTGGAACTATGCCCAAAGGGCTATAAAAATGTGCACAACCTTTGACCCAGCAATAGCACTTCTAGGGCTGTATCCCAAAGAGATCATACAAATGGGAAAAGGACCCATATGTACAAAAATATTTACAGCAGCTCTTTTTGTATTAGCAAAGAATTGGAAATTGAGAAGATGCCCAACAATTGGGAATGGCTGAACAAGTTGTGGTATATGAATGTAATGGAATACTATCATACTATAAGAAATGATGAGCAGGCTGACTTCAGAAAAACCTGGAAAGACTTGTATGGTCTGACGCTGAGTGAAGTGAGCAGAGCCAGGAGAACATTGTATGCAATAACAGCCATGTTGTGCAATGACTAATATTGATAAACTTAACCCTTCCCTGCAATACAAGGATCTAAGACATCTCCAGAGGCCTTGTGATGGAAAATGCTGTCCACATCCAAAGAAAGAACTATGGAGTTTGAATGCAGATCGAAGCATACTATTTGCTATTTTTTTTTCTTCTGTTGAGTTTTGTTTCCTCTTTCTGGTGGTTCCTCCTATTGGTTCTAATTCTTACTTACAACAACTCTAATGTGAAAATATGTTTAATAGGAATGAAAATGTATAGCCTATATCAGATTGTGTGCCGTCTTGGGGAGGGTGGTGGGGAGGGGGAGGGGAAGAAAAATTTTAAACTCAAAAGCATATGGAAGAGATTGTTGATAAATCAAAATGAATTAATTTTAAAAAAAAGAATTCCTAGAAGACTTAAAGTGAGAATTAAAGAAGAGCTTAAAAATTATTTTAAAAGCCATTTGAGAGCAATAAAAGAAAGAATGGGAAAAGAGGCAAGAGCTAGGCAAGAAAGATATAAAAAGAGAATAAATGACTTGTTAAAAAAAAAGGAGATATAAAACCCTCCTAAAGAAAATAATCCCTTGAAAATTAGAGATTGGTTACATGGAAGCTAATAACTCCACGAGGCATCAAGAAATAATAAAGCAAAGCCAAAAGACTAAAAAAAAATTAATAATGTGAAATATCTCCTAGGTAAAACAACTGACCTGGAAAACAGATTGAGTGGACATAACTTAAGAATCATTGAATTACCTGAACTCCATGAACAAAAAAAAATCCTAGACATCATATTTCAAGAAATCATAAGAGCAAATTATTCAGCTATCTTAGAACCAGAGGGCAAAAGAATCCACCAGTCACCTCCTGAAAGAAACTCTAAAATGGCTAAACTGTTTACATTCTTATATGAGGAGATGATACATGTAACCCCTCAGATTTGATCATGGGGGGGCGGTGTCACAGAGGGAGTCTAATTAGATAGAGGGCCTGGGTGTGATTCTGTTGTGTTTGGGTGATTTTATTTTATTTTTTAATTTTTAACTTTTTTTTTTTAGGCAATTGGGGTTGTGACTTGACCAGGGTCACATAGCTAGCAAATGTCAAGTGTTTGGTCTGAGGTTGGATTTGAACTCAGTTCCTACCGACTCAAGCATAAGTCTTCTATCCACTGCACCATCAAGCTGTCCCTGTTTGGGTGATTTTAAAAGAAGAATGGAATGGGTGGGGAAGAAGGAAACTTCAAGTATTCTACAACATTGTCTTTCTGGGTACTCTCTCCTCTAACGTTCCAAACTCTTTCTCAAGAGATGTTCTCAGAAATCTTCTGTGTCCAAAAAACTCTTTAGCCTGTAACCATCTAAGTAGGTTTGGCTTCAGATGACAGATACACAGTTTATTGCCAAATAATCAACAATCATTGAGTGCCTCTTCCTCTGCCTTCCAATTTCAAACCCTGCCTTTGTTCACGCCATGATCTCCAACCCTCTACCCCTCAGTTCTCTTCCAGGCCATCATCTCTATACAAGCTAAAAACTCCTCTTTCCCTGATATTGACCCCTTCGTCAATCAGTTCAACTCTCCGCTGTACTCTCCTCTTGAGTACCTCTTTTCTTATTATTATATTACCAATTGCTCCCTCACACGTTGCTGAATGAAGATGGAGAAAAACTGTGATGCCCTGGTCAACTAAAATTTTGTTATTCAACTAGGCTTCACTGCTTCAAGGAAATTCTTTTACATCTCTCTAACTCACAATCTCACTCTACACAGTGGCTTTTCCAAACCTTTTCACCCCTCCTCAAACCTTTCTTTACCCCCTTGACCTCACCCCCTTAGCTAAGAACTTTGCTTCATATTTATTGAAAAAAACTGAAGCCATTCACTAAGACCCCTTCTCCGCTCTTATCTCATATCATCCAGATGCCTTCTGTGACTATCTCCTCCTTCACTCTGCCTCACATGATGAGATGGCCCTTCTCTTTGCTATGGCAACCCCTCTACATGCACAAGTGATCTCATTCCATGTCGTCTCCTTTAGCAGATTGCCCCCTCTATTATCCTCACTTTCTTACTTATCTTCGATCTCTACCTGCCTACTGACTCATTCCCTACTGCCCACAAATATGCCCCTGTCTCCCCCATCCTCATACAACCCTCACTTGATCTCCACTAATTATCATCCCATATCTCTCCTCCCTTTTGTGCCTAAACACTTAGAGAGGCTATCTACAATAGTTGCCTTCACTTCCTCTCCTCTCACTCTCTTCTTTACTGTCTATAGTATGACTCAATCATTCAAACCAAATTGCTCTTTCCAAAGTTACCAATGATCTCATAGTTGTCATATCCAATACCATTTTCTCAGTTCTCATCTTTCTTGACCTCTTTGCAGTCTTTGACACTGTAGCTCACTGTCTTCTTGATAATCTCTTCTCTCTAGGTTTTTGGGACATTGCTCTCTTCTAGTTTTCCTCCTACCTACCCAACTGCTCCTTCTCAGTCTTCTTTGCTGGATCTTCAGGTCACGTCCACTTACTGTGGGTATCCTGAAGAGCTCTGTCCTAGGCCTTTTCTCTTCTCCTTCTACACTATTTTACGTGGTGATCTCATGCAGAACTCAGACCACGGGGTTGCCATGGCCACTGTTTTCCTCCATCTTCAAAGTCAAGTCCATTCTTTCTTTCCCAGAGGTTCTCCGCCACCTTTCCTAGAACCAGTGAAAACTGGAAGTTACTCCAGAGGTCCTGTCTATCTTTCAGACCTCCAATCTTCTATAAGCTCTGGAGGAGGACTTACTTAAGCTTATAAGTTTTAAAAAGTAATGCCTTGGTATGAACAGACTAGGAAAGAACTCATATGGAGAACTGTTTGGGAAAAACTGATTTAGGCTATATGGGCCTAGGACCATCAGGCCTCCAGAATGAGGCTTCCAGATGTCATGAAGAGCAACAACTCCATGGATAAGGGAAGGACGACCTTTTCTAGCTCAAATATTAATAATGTAACCCTGGCTTAAAGGGCCAGCTGTATGGGACCCTGTTCTCACTGGTATAGAGCAATGCCCTGCACCTAGTTGAGGGGTGGGTCAGAGTTTGTGAGAGCAGGAAGGGAGAAAGATCCTGGGCTCTTCTAACTCTCAGCTTCAGGAGAGAAGATCTGCAATGCTAACCTTTCTTCAGGTCACTGAAGGGAGTGAAAGACTCTGAAGAGAAGCCAGCATGTGGAACTTAGGTCATGTCTCTATTCCCACCTTGCTACACTAGACACTTTGGGGAATTTCCCCTCCTGACCGGAATCAAAGTTTCCCTTTGACAAGGGTAGGGGAAGGAGGTGCTAGAGATGTCTGTTCTTGCCTCCTCAAGCTATATATAGAGACATATGACACCCTTTGGTCTAATAGTAATTAATGATAATAACTAGCATTTATATGGCCCTTTAGGTTTGCAAAGTATTTTACAAATATCATCTCATCTTATCCTCACGAGAACTCTGGGAGGGTAGGTGCTATTATTATTCTTACCAATGGACAGATAAGGAAATTAAGACAGGCAGAGATTAACTGATGCTTGGATCACATAACTAGTAAGTATCTGAGGTCACATTTGAACTGAGGTCTCTTTGACTCCAGGTGCAGCACTCTATCCACTGTGCTATCTCGTTGGCTCTGAATTATGACCCTGTGAGGAAGGAGCTTGTGAGCTGGTGTTTGACTATTACAGCCCCAGTCTCACCATTTTTACTTGAATGCTACCATTAGATTTCACTTTCCTAACCTAGTCTTCATTTCCATATCTCTGTTCTACATTCCAACTTCCTTATTATTGTTATTTTACTGATCCTACAGATAACATGGCAATCTCCTCTTGTTACTGCATGGGCTCTTTGTTTCACATAATATAAAAGGTCAAACCCCTTCACATGGGGCATGGAAACCCCCACCCACTATGTGCTCCCCACTGTGAGCATGGAGGCCACACACTGAGACTGTCCCTGCCAGCCACTGTTTTCCTCCTTCCCTTGTGAGTAGCAATAACATTTGTTAAAGCTGTCTCTATGTGGGATGACACTTTTCAGCTGCAATCAATTGCATTACAAATAGATGTCTGAAATGAGATGAAAAACACATTCCTGAAATTAACCTTTTAGAGAAAGAAAGGGAGAGGAAGAGTGAGGAAGGTGCCAGGAGGATGGAAAGCTTTCCTATGGAGCCCTGTGGCCTAGGAGATTTAGGCTACAAGGGCACTGAGTGGTCAAGAGAGCTTACTTCTCACACCCCCTAGACCTCGAAAGGTGGATTGCTCAGGAGAAAGAAATGAATCCCAAGAGAGGCAAGGATTCTGTTCCTTGGCTGTTCCTCACAGTGATAGAAGCCTTCAGCCAGGAGTGGCAGGAAGGGAGGAGCTCCAAGGCAGACTCACAGACTGCACAAACAGCTACTAGTTAACCACCCACCATCAGTCAGCTGCAAAATGGCAGACTGTGGACAGAAGTGTGGACATATAGTGAAAGAGGTGGGGGTTACCATAAGAGACAGGCACCAGCAGAGTTCTGGAGAATCTTTAGAAGCCTGGATAGTTCGAATTCTTGATAGAGGCTCCTGAATTATCCTCGTTGTAGATGATGAATGCATTGCCCTGGGGGCTTATCCATTGACCCTCTCTTGACCAACGGACAGAACAGCTACAAAAATCAGCCCTATCAGAATGACTTTCCACCACCAAATAAACATATTCTACTTGGAGGGATTTGCCAGTCACTCCCACAGAAGCAATCGCTCCTCTGACACAGGAGGCAGTCAGTCTTTGACTCCATGAAAACCCGAATGGATGGCCTCTCCTGATGGTATGATTGTAACCAACACATAGTTGATACATTTGTAACTACAGGGTAACTTAAACAGCAACCTGCCTCTGCTCCTTTTACATCCAGGAATCATTACAGCAGAGAATTGTCAGCCCAAGGAGTTTTCTCCCCCCTTACCTCTTCCCCAACCCCTACCTCCAGCAACTAGAAAAGGGAAGAAGAGTAGCAATGTTTTGTTTATAAATGAGACCAGAGAAGGGGTAGACTGGAATAAGGAGTTGCTGCTCAGTTGTTCAGTTGCATCTGAATTTTTGTGACCCCATTTGGGGTTTTCCTGGCAAAGATACTAGAGCGGATTGCTATTTCCTTCTTTAGGTCATTTGACAGATGAGGAAACTGAGGCAAACAGCATTAAGTGACTCGCTTAGGGTCACACAGCTAGTGAGTATCTGAATCTAGATTTGAACTCAGGTCTTCCTGACTCCAGGTCCAGTTCTATATCCAATGAGCCAAGATGGAAGAGAGGAAGTGGACAAACAACCCAAGAGTCAGGAAGACCTGTGTTCAAGTATTATCTCTGACACTTACTGTCTGTGTGACCCGGGACAGCTCAACTTCTTTGGCAAGTCTCTAAAACTGTAAATTGCAAGGCAGTGCTGTATGCTGTATTGATAAAGGGATCACCCTCCCACCCATCCCCTTACTTAGAGTTTCTGGTCAGATGTTCCCAAAGTGAACATGGAATGATGGGATTGGGGCAGTAATAACCTCAGATGCAATTGGGGGGAATGTTGAATAAAAATAAGGCCGGAAGCAGAAAGAAAGAAGAGAATATTTTCAAGAACTGTTCATACATGTTTTATCTGTTGTGTAACAGAGTTAAAGTTGTCGTGATTTTCCAAATTTTTTACCAATGTTTTCCAAATAAACACATAAAATGCAAGTTATGACCAATCAGCAGGCAAGTCCACCAACGGGTCTTAGCAAGCAAGTGCTGGCAGGCAGGTGTGTCAATCATTGCTGGGAAGTCCAGCAAGAATCAGCAGGAATATGTGCATGTAACGACTTGTTTAAAAATGATACTATATGCTTACATGACACAATATTGTGTCATCAAAATTTCAATGCAGGAAAAAACTCACAAATTTATAATAAATTATTAAATTTAAGATGTGTCATTTAAACACATATCTGGGGTGTGTGTGTGTGTGTGCGCGCGCAATGATGCAATTTAAAAAAAAAAACTCTTAAAGGGTTAAAGAAAGTAGATTTCCAAAGGAGTGCTGAGTAATTTTTTTTTTGAAGGAGGCAATGGGCCAAATAAGTTTGGGAACCTCTGGGACCTACTCTAATGAAATTGCAGGTGCAGAACAAGAACAAACAATACCCTACACTAGACAAATTGGAACCTGGGCTTTAACGCAAGTGGAAGGCTGAGAGGCAAGGAACATAGGCAAGTCCCCCTGATTATGTGCAAAGATTTCGTGCTTTCTTAACCTTCACAAAGGGGCTTGCTCATGAGCAAACAGCTCAGGGGTTGGAGTGCCATCTGGTGGCTAAAATAGATATTACACTCTGAGTAGCTATTCTAGCCTTGGTCTCCGGAAGACACACCCACTTTGCCCCTTCCTATCTGACTGATTTCTTATCTCTAGTCCTAGAGGAAATAGTGTACCACCCCTGCCCTACACACGTATTAAATACATTTGGACATGTTTTTTTTCCCCCAAGTAGGATATACTGTAGTCCAGAGGAAAGGAATTCAATAGGGAAAATTTTTGCCTCCCATGTAGGAAGCCTTGGCTTGATTATACTTGGATATTCATATGGATTAGTGATGTCATTGTTGTAAATTTCCTCTTCTTCGAAGCAGATTGTCACCCCTGGATGCCTGCACATCCTGGTGGGACTCTTGTTCATGATCTTGCATGAGTTCCTCATAGAGTGTCCACCCAAAGCTTTTTCACTCCCTTTTGACATTCCTAGGATACCAATGAAGCACATAGGCTGTGCGTTGGTTATCCTTGCTCTTGCCACATGACTAGACCACCTTCTTATTTGATCATACATTTTCCTGAGGACATCCTTCATTCCTCCTTCATAATTCCTTACTTCTAATGTGCTGCAACCCATTCATTCTCACCATGCTCCTCACCTTTAGCCTTCAGGTGATACTCAACTTAAATTCTTTGGTGACTATAATATTCCATGATTTTCAGCCATATAACACCACTAGAAGAATATATATTTTAATTTGTTTTTTTAATTAAAAATCTATTTTCTCTACCTCCCACCTCTCTTTCCTACTAGAAAAAGAAAAGAAAAAGAAAAACAAAACTCATAACAAATATTCATAAACAAACAAGTTCCTACATTGGCCATGGTGGAAAATATACATCCCATTCTGCACCCTCAGCTGATCACTAGTCTATGGGGAAACTGGTGACAGGCTTCATTACTAGTCCTCTGGAATTCTGATTGGTCATTGCATTGATGAGAGTTCCTAAGGCTTTTAAAGCTGTTTGTCTTTAAGAATATTGGTATTAAAAAGATGAGCCTCTTATTCAGGGAGAAGCTTGGGACCATTCAAAGAAAAATATGCAATTTCTCAGTCTCTTCTCCTCATCCTGTTCAATTCTGGGTTTGTGTAGGCAGCATTTACTTAGTGCTTTGAGGTTAACAAAGCACTCTAAAAATATTATCTGATTCTCACAACAACCCTGTAATATAGGTGCTATTATTATCTCAATTTACAGATGAGGACAGTAAGGCAGAGGTTAAGTGACTTTCCAGGGTCATACAGTTAGTAAGTATCTGAGGCTAGATTTGAACCTAGGACTTCCTGATTGTAGGTCTAGCACTCCATCCACTGTACCACTCAGCATTATATAAATGCTAGATATTAGTTCTGAGACCATTTCATTGTCCATTTGCAGAGTCTGTCAAAGACACTGATGGATGAGCTCTACAGGATGCTCAATCCAAAGTACATCAAGGTCTGAACAATAGGTATTCTTCATCCACTTGGTTTTTCCTGTGTGGATAGTAAGGCCAAACTCTTTTGAATGAGGTCTCTTTTAGGAGACTGTAATATTACGGGGATTGATTCTATTCAGACAATGTCCTCTACAAACAGGAGTATCTAGAAGGCCTCCAATTATAGGGAAATTTGAATGAAATTATATGGGAGAGGAAATGCAGTTCAGTGGATTGGGTCCAATTTGGGGACAGGAAGGCCTGGGTTCTAATTCTACCTCAGACACTAGGGTATGAGTAAGTTACCTAACCTACCTCAGTCTTTTCATCTGTAAAATTAAACAATCCCTAATGAATTCACCTTCCAGGATTTTCAGGAGACTTAAAGGACGTAATGGGATTAAAGTCTTTGGCAAACCTTGAAGCACTATATAGATGCCAGTTATGATTCAATTTATTGTTAAAAGATAAAAACTCCTGAAAAACCATGAGATACTGCTCCAGAGGGAGGTCATGCATATGTGCTTTTGCTTCTCAGGGAGCAGAGCAGTCAGTCTTTCTCACTGCTTTCCAAGACAGTCTCTCCATTTCTCCAAGGTCCTGATGTTGCATCTGTTTGCTGGGAGGTTAGTTTGAATGAAGCTCCGGCAGACAGATGTAAGCCCTCCATTTCCCATCTAAGTGGGACCTACTTAAATGCACAACATGGTTATTCTGAGTCATTTTCCAAATGGAGGATAAACAGCCATCCAGAATAAAAGCTTTAAACAAACAAGAAAACAAATAAGAGAGCTTGTTAGGCATACAGGTGAATCACAGTTTTGGTTTTTTAACAAAAACTCATTTTGTAAGAACTGGGCCCTTTTCTCTGGTATATTTGTAAGAGCCAAAAATACCTCTCAATTAAAAAAAAATCCAAGTCTTTTCATTTATTTTGGCCTGACATCCTTCAGGACTTAATGGATTTTTTTTTTTAAGAAAAAACCTCTCTCTCTCTCTCTCTCTCTCTCTCTCTCTCTCTCTCTCTCTCTCTCTCTCTCTCTCTCTCTCTCCCTCTCTCCAAATAGGAATCAGTATGAAAAAGTACAATACTCCAAGGACACCCTCTGCTCCATTCAAATTAATTTTTCTTTAAGTGTTGCCTAAACCCTGCCAACTGGTCGTTTGTAGTGTTATATACAGATGAGAGGCAGCAGCTAGGTAGAATGTACTGGCTGAAGTCAAAAATAAACTTCCTGAGTTCCAATCTGGCCTCAGACACTTACTGGCTGTGTGTGTACCCCTGAGAAAGCCATTTAACCATGTTTGCCTCAGTTTCCTCATCTGTAAAATGAGCTGGAGAAGGAAATGGCAAACCATTCCAGCATCTTTGCCAAGAAAACCCCAAGTGGGGTCAGGAAGAGTCAGGCATGACTGAAACTACTGAACAAGAACAAAGAGAAGAGAGACAGCACGAGGATCAGAAGATTGGAGTTCAAAGCCTACCTACGGGATCTAGGGTGAGTCACCTAACATGCCTCAATTTCCCTACAAGTTTGTTGTTTGTCCTTCATTCTAAGAGGACCAGTGACATCAGGAGGGTGATGTCTTGACTTGCAAGTGGATTGGATTTAAGTGAGGCAGGACTGTGCAAAGTCACCAGCTTCATTCTCTCCTCCAGAGTCATCTGAGTCCAGGGGCAAGACATAGGTCAGGATGATTGGTGGTGGGTCTGGATGCAGTGCCAGGCTTTGGCTTTTTTGAGCTAAGATCTTTCCCAGGTCTCAGTTTGTCTGAGGCAATTCTCATTCAGTAGTTGAAGGGTAAATAAGAATTAAAGCGAAGAATGGCCTAGTTTGCCTTCAGAAAAGAATCAGTCTGGGAGGGGAAGATCTCAGAGTTTTTGGCCAGAACAGAAACAATTGCTATTTACACTCACTCTAAGCTATCAAACCCAAACAAAGAGCCAGTGAAGCTTGGGCTGGGGAGAGCTAGACTGATTTGGGTTGAATGGGATGTCCCAGTGAAGACTTCTCAGTGTAATTAAGGTTTGGGATAAGACTATCCTAAATCTGGTAATAAGTTCAGTAGGTAAGATAGGGTTAAGTACAGATTTCTATAAGTTAAAATTTGTTCAGTTGTTAAGCCTTCACCTACCTTTTAATCTTATTCAGATGCACCTTTGCCCCTCACCCTAAAGGTATCTGGGGTTTGTCTACAGGCCCCAGAAAACCCTTACACTTTTAGGTTCTTCATCTACTCCCCTTATCTCCCTTTGAGAGGACCTTACTCAGATGCCTTCCAGTTTCCTCCATTATCTATTCGCATTGTCTGTTCAATCTCTCAGACCTCCCAATACATTTGTAAGCTATCTTTCTGTCATGGTGGCCTGGCTCCACAGTACATCATCTAGCTTCACTGCACATTTTTGATTGCTTCTTTGACATTATCTCCACAAACTAAGATGTATACTATTTCCTTTGTTCTATGGTAGAGTCTCGAGTTTGAGATTGTGAGCCGAGTAACCCAGTAATGGACAGCTGGGGAGAGGGGACTTTACCTGTTAGGGCTATTTAAATCTGGTTCTTTGTCTCTGTGTTAGTTTCCCCTCATCAACGCGTACTAGTGGAGGGACACCCAAATCTCAAGATTTGAAATAATAATGATAAATTAACTTTCTGTTTCTCCTTGGATACCTCTGTGTTTTTTGAGTGGCATCCCACACAGGGTTTATTGGCATAGTCAAGT
Organism: Phascolarctos cinereus; assembly: GCF_003287225.1. Taxonomy (NCBI): domain Eukaryota; kingdom Metazoa; phylum Chordata; class Mammalia; order Diprotodontia; family Phascolarctidae; genus Phascolarctos; species Phascolarctos cinereus. The sequence continues at coordinate 33,554,390 of NW_027556180.1, forward strand.
AGCACCATTTGAATCATAATGGGCTTTATCAAAGCTTGGTTTTCCAGAGCTGTATTCAAGAGACCATAAATGAAAACTATATGAGACAAAAGAATTAATTGTACCAGTTTGGTTTTTTAGGGGTTTTTTTTGCATTTTTTGATGAGCAATCAGGGTTAAGTGACTTGCCCTGGATCACTCGGCTAGTGTCAAGTGTCTGAAGCCAGATTTGAACTCAGGTCCTCCTGACTCTGAGGCCAGAGCTCTATCCACTGCACCACCTAGCTGCGCCTTAGTTTTTTTTTTTAATGCTAGAATAGGGGAGAAAAAAAATCTAGTCCCTAATCTCCAAGATTCCTTGTGAAGAATAAGCAATCTAAATTTATATTCCTTTGGACAGAGCACCCACATGTAAGGGTATGACTCCCACATTGACAGAAGGAGAAGGGGAAGAGAGGGAGGAGGAAGAGCTCATCTGTAAAATGGGACTAATACTATCTCCAGTTCAAATCCTTGGATCAAATCAGTATCACTATGTAAAGTGTTATGTAAATACTATTATTGTATTCCAGATGGATTCATATACCAATGCTTCAGTTACTTGTAAGATGGTAGAGTAGCAACCTGTAGGATGTGGTGCCAAGTTATACAATTTTCTGAGATTTCTATGTATTCAATATATTTATAAGTCCCTGCCCAGGTAAGCCTACTAGCTTAATTACCAGCCCTGGAGACATAGGCTTTGGTTCACATCCAGATTTCGACACATACTAGCTTTGCAAACAAAGGCAAGTCCCTAAGACTTTAACATGGAATCAGGCCTCCAGGCCCATCTTGTGCTTCTCCAAACCTTGACACTGCTGCAAAGCATTATGGGCAAACTAGACATTTTGACCTAAAGGACTAGAAGAAAAGTACTTTCCAATGAGAAACCTTGCTGTCCTCAGTAGAACAATGAGAATGACCTTTCTGCAAATCTTATCTTTTTCTCCGAATGTTCTGCCCCCACAAAAAATCTCCCAGTCACTGTGCTTCTATTTTATACTAATCTTTCAACTTTGTATAGGCTTTATTATTCATCTCCTAATTTGTTCTGCCCTCATTTTGGGGGGGGGTCTTCTCAAGAAACTATAAAAATATTCATTCTTGTGAAATTGAATGAAGACTTTGGCTCAGCTCTTGAAGCTCATGGTCATGACATCCATTAGTGGCTCTTCCCTTACGAAGCTGAAGTAATAAAGAATGCTTTGGTCAAATAAGAAAGATGCTGAGTTCTGAATCTACCCTTCAATGCTAGGTGACTATGGAACTGCTGTTGCACCAGGGGAGGGAATTTTCCATGCCTTCCAGAACAATAAAAGCCATGCTATTATACATAAAATTATATAACAAAGCCATGGCTACTTTAAAAGTTTGCAAAGAACTTTATATACATCTTCTCAGAAATGATACTTCTGTAGCAAAAGGAGATGAACCCACCCATATTTTAAAGGAAACTGAATTACCCTAGTGGCCAAGACATTTGGATATGGCCTTGGTTTCTGTACAAAGCCAGTCTGCCTTTGTCAGAGTCCCGAAGAAGTCATGAGTTATCTTGAGTAACCTTGGGTATCTCAAGCTACCAACAATGCAGCCTTTTTGTTTTCAGATATTGTGCAAATGAAACAGTTGCTTCAGGATTAACTGAATATTCATTTTATAAACCACACACCACTCATTTTTGTTTTGTAATTCTTTTTTCTTTATTCCCTTTTCTAGGTTAGGAACTAAAAAAAAAAACAAACCAAAAAACACACACAAAAGGCCAAAGGTCATGCACAGCCCTCAAGCAAAGTGCATCAGCTGCTTGCTCTTCAATTCTTCACAAGCAAAAGTTAAAACATTAAAGCGAATTTATCGTTAACTTTTTTTTTCCAGTACTTATCTTCCTGAAGGTTTTTTTTCACACTTCACACACACACAACACTGATAACAGGAAAGAACAAATAATTTTTAAAAATAAAACATGTTTTTATGAAACAGGAAAAAAACCCCCACAAATAGAGCCTGTAGCATTGAAGCAATGTGCAAAACTTTAAAAATCTAAATAAAACTTCTTTAAAAAGAAAAAACAAATAGTGTCTAAAAATGACCAGTGGAGAACCCTCCTCATAAAAATTCCTCCAAGTTTTCAAGTTGATCTTACAGCTTTTAGTGTGTACATGATCACTAATTGTCATCATTCCAAGAATTATGTAACTTTAAGCAAATCACTTGAAAAAAAATCTCTGTGCTTCAGTTTCCTCATTCGTGAAACAGACCAGGTGATCTTTATGGTCTTTTCAATTCTAATTTTACAAGCCTATGAATTTCATTCCAGCAAGAGTTGTTGTGTGTATGTTGGGGTGTGTGCGGATTTAGAATAAGCCCAGCTTTCTCAGCCTAGTTAAAGTCCATAGTCTGTAGAAGATTGGCAACGCATACATTTTTAATCATCTAGTCTTAGTAAAATAAGAAAACTTCTGTGGGAGGCCTACTGTCTGAATCTGATCACTCAATCCCCCAGGGGAGTCTTCTTCACAATTCTAAAAGATGTGATTTTCAGAAGCTCTTGAGAAACGTGCTATCTTTTAAAGATATTTCTTACATTAGCAGCAAAAATCATGAAAAATGGGTATAACCCACAGCATGACTCTAACTTCGGTCTTTGAATCACAGTTTAAAAAACAAAGAACAGTTTTTATAAGGGGTGGCTTTTTATACGGGGCCAAAGTTAAAATTCCAAGTTTCTACAAAGCAAATCTTTGGTGGAACAGCAACAGCTTATATTTATGTCCAGTAATGCCCTGGGAAGAGCAGGAATGGGGAGGAACCGTGAAGGAATGGGCAAAGATCAACATCTGTCTGATAGATGTGTATCTGAAAGAGATACATATATGCGTGTATCTTTTATTTATTGTCACTCTTCTTTCCAATGAGAAATGCTTGTGGCCTCTGGCTCATCAAATGCAATAAAAATAAATGGATAATATTGCCTGTATCTATTATCCCAAGCTTCTATCCCACATCACTTTTGCAGTGGTCCTGACCTGTGACAGGGAGCTAGCTGTCACAAGTGAAGAAAGGGAAGGATATCTATTCCTTATCACTAGGGGAATACCATTTCTGCTCCTCAGATGTGTAAGCAGTGCCTTTATGCTTTCTTAGGTAAGTCCCCAGGTGGCTATGGGTATGGCCCACAGATAACAGAGGCTCATGGCTGCCACAGTAACCTGGAAGACAGTTCCACTGGACAGGATGGACTGTTAAAAGAAACTTTTCCAGAATGTTTTCTTTTGTGCTCAGGAGTGCTCCCTGGGACAGAGGAAAATATTGCAGGGAGAGAAGACGAATAAGATAGATTGTGCCCTTTGTGCCCAGAAGGGAATTTACCATCATCTTCTCCCATGCATCTAAGTCAGGATAATCCCAAATCACTAAGTGACAAAAATTTGAAAGTTCTGCAATGAGTGGATGCAGAAACTTTGGTCTGTAACTATTTAAACTCGCATGTATGCATTCATCAAAAACACCATGACAATTTCTCATGAGACTTGGATCTGCTGTGGTCAATTTCCTGACATTGTGCGCATTAATGGCCTGTGAACATGGCCCAGAAGAGGCTAGGGAAAGGGAACAGACTGAAATGACAGTGTATCACCTTGGAGAATGGCAAACTCACAAAAAAATCAACCAAACGCCTAAAGCATCAGAATGTTCCCAATCAAAAAATCTCAGTCACATCATAAATGGATGAGTTAAGAAGTTTTGAAACTAGATTTTAATTGCTCTCAGGGATTTTTGCCATAACTTTAGCCTGGTAGTAAATGTGCCCTGTTACCTGCTCACACATTATACATGTAAACGTCTTCTTGTAGGTCATTTATACTTACATATTAAAAATAATATTTCAGTGGATTGGGCCTTTTCCATTTATTATCTATAGAAAGTTCATTCTCAAATGAAATACATTTACCCCCAAATCCCTCTTCACCCCCCACCCCCAACCCACAGAGATTGCATGTACTCTAATGCCACATGAAAACAAAAATTCTTAACTATGTACAAAATCCAGTGTAAATCATACCAACACATTAGTAATTTTTTCTCTACTAACTGTGGTTAAAAGTCAACTTTAAAGAAAGAGTATAATCCCAAAGGATTAGTGGATTATCCAAGCTTGGCAGGAATGAAGCCTGTGTCCCTACCAGAAAGACCATCTGTGCAAAAGAGGAACAAAGGCATTTAATGAGTAGGGATGGGATGGAAGAGTGTATTTTAGACCTTTAAGTAATCAACTGATTTATAAATAAGTTACTTGCAAAAGGGAACCAGATTTACATAAAATTCATTAGAGGGGACTGTCAAGTTTTCCTTCATAAAAGGTCTTCTGGTATAAAGAGCCACTTCCAGAGGAAGATTATGCTTTCCCAGAATCCTTTGGTAGTTTGGGACCTTGGCAGCCATCTGGGTGGAACAGAAGGCTGGTTAGTCCAGTTTGGGAAACAGATTCATATCTCCTCTACTGATAGAGATTAGTCAAGCTCAACAAAATTCATTACTTGGCCTCTCCCGGGAAAGAAACACCATAGCCTGGTGATCACCTGGGGGAAGTCAGAAAGTGCTTAGCAATCCCTAGTGGTTGCAATTGGTCAAGAGGGGCTCACGTGCCCTCTCTGGGATGCATACTTCATAGGTTTTGCTTCAGCCACTTGATATAGCTGTCCCTAGTCCGAATTCCCACTGAAAAATTGGTGGGCCAGGAAGTGAAAATCATGCAGCCATGGAAGGCATCCTCAAAGTGGTCATGCGTCACCTCCACACCAGCATTCTCCAAGCGCTTGACATACATGATGCCATCATCCCTGAGGACATCATGTTCACAGGTCAAGATATAGGTCTTTGGCAAGTTCTGAAGGACTTCCTGGTCAGCGATCAGCGGGGCTGAACGCGCGTCCAGGAGCTGGGGGAGCTCTTGGACAATCTGAGCATTGCCCACTGTCTGCATGACGGGTTTGTAATCCTTGGTGATGGATGCAGGCAAGAGGGAAAGCCAGTTGAGCCGGGCCCGCAGAGTGGCTGCCTGCTCCACATCCAAGGCAGTGTGGTTGTTGACCACCATAGCCTGGACAAACTCCTGGCTCCCTCTTAAATAGTCGATCCAGTATCTGACCATGACGTGACGTGGCAGGATTGGGGAGTTCACATTCTGCTGGTAGGATGGGGTATTGAAGTCAAGAGCTTGGAGGACTGGGTAGATCAAAGCTTGGAGCTTGATTTTATTCCTGAAGGTGTCGTCTTTGCTAAACTGCGAGGGAAGAACAGAATGGTATTTTGTCTAACATCACTCACGTACATCATACCCTGATGATAATTTAAAATATAATTAAATATAATATAATATAATTTAAATATAATTTTAAAAGAAGTGCCTTGCAGAGGTGGGGGACTATGGGTACAGAATACTAAAGAGACTGACAGGTTCGCTTGATGAATTTGCTGAACTGCCTTTCCCCCCTCTTCCTTTTCCATATTCACCCTCACGAAGCATGAAAAAAGGAAGAGGAGGGGAAAGGTAATAAAGCAGAAAATTGTTCAGTACAATTCAATGTACTTACAGAGTCAGAGGATCCTAGTTCAAATCATGCTTCTTCAAATACTACCTAAGCATCCTTGGCCAAGACACTTAAATTTTGCTCATCTGTAAAATTAAGGGGATGGAACAGATAGCAACTGAAGTCCCTTCCAGCTCTGTAGCTATGATCTTTTTTTTAAATGTTCTAGTAGAAGACTTACAAGTGGCAATGTGCTAGAATTGGCTCATATTGGCTCGTGAGAGCCACTCATTAAATCTTCAGTGCAAGCACTCACACCCCAGAGACTGGCAAAAGCTACAAATGAGGCTTTGACTGATTGTTTTGCTGACTGTCTAGACTTAAGAAAGTGATGGAGAAAATATTAATAATGCAGCCTGACCTGAAAAGTATGGCGGGCATAATAGTTTCTCCCAGAGAGCCAGTTGTTAAAGATTTACAGCACACCCTTGCTTACAGGGTGGAGAAAGAAATAGACAGAAATGGAGACTGTGCGAAAACAAGATAGCCATAAGAATGTACATTTTTGAAAGACAGAAAAGGTAAAGGTGTTAGCCTGAATTGGACACTAAAACCCATTACATTTTAATAATATAAACATTTTACTTTGCTAAAAGCAATTTGCTTCAACAAAGTGGGGTAAGGGAAGGGAATAAGCTCTTACACACGAGGCTAAGCACTTTACAAATTTTATCTCATTTGTTCCTCACAACAACCCTATGAGGTAGTGACTGTAATTATCCCCATTTTACTGTTGAGAAAAGTGAAGCAGCTACAGGTTAAATGACTTGCCCAAGGTCACACAGTAAAAGCCTAAGTACACATTTGAACTCAGATCTTCCTGACTCCAGGCCCAGAACCCTATCTAGTTATTGTGAGGATCCATAAAGCATTGTATAAACCTTAAAGCATTATATAAATGTCTATTACTTGATAGAAATAATAATTTATTGTAATTTATTGCTAACATTTATATGCCACGTTAATGTTTGCAAAGCACTTTACAAATATTATCCCACTTTATCCTTATAACAATTCTTTAAGTGAGGTGAGCGCTATTTTTGTTGTTGTTCAGTCATTTCAGGCATGTCCAACTTTTCATGACCCCATTTGGGTGATCAAAGTGGTTTGCCAATCACTTCTCCACCTCATTTTACAGATGAGCAAACTAAGGCAAGCAGGTTTAAGTGACTTGCCCAGGGTCATACAGCTATTCAGTGTCTGAGCCCAGATTTGAACTCAGGAAGATGAGTTTTCCTAACTCCAGGCCCAGAGCTCTATCCACTGTGCCACCTAGCTGCCCACATATAAAGAAACTGAAGCAGACAGTTAAGTGACTTGGCCAGGATTATACAGCTAGTAAGAGTCTGAGACGGGATTTTAACTCAGCTCTTCCTGGTTCTCAGGTCAGCACTCTATTAGCTGTGCCACATAGCTATCTCTATTTAGAATTTCCTTTTTTAATTTCTTTTATTTTGGAGGCAATGGGGGTTGAGTGACTTGCCCAGGGTCACACAGCTAGCTAGTGAGTATCTGAGTCTTCATTTGAAATCAGGTGCTCCTGACTCCAGGGCTGGTGCTCTGACCACTGCACCACCTAGCTGCCCCAGACTGTTCTTTTTTTTTTTTTTAAACAAAGAAGTCATGGAATCTTAGACTTGGAGCTGGAGGTCATCTAGTTTGACCTCATTTTACAGATGAGGACATTAAGGCCCATAGGATAACTTGCCTAAGGGAATATAGAGAGTAAAAATCTGTGGTGGGATCTGACTACAGAGCTAGTGCTCCTGGGTTTGATCCACAGGGCCTCTTAAAAGAGTCTTTCTTCTAAAACTACTCTCTAGGTCATGGAGACAGCACCTTGGACAGATCCTTCCAACCCCACCAACTCCCAAGGAACCTGCTGTTGCCATGAAAGCCACAAAACAGAAGAGCAGAGCAAAATAAAAAAGCAGACGTTCCCTCTTGGCCACATTACCTGCTGACCCAGAGCTGCGGCCAAATTTCCGCCGGCACTGTCTCCAGAAATGGCTATTCTGGCTGGGTCGACAGAATACTTCTCCAGGACCTGAGGCTGCAGGAAGTACTTGGCAGCCCGTTCTAGATCGTAGAGTTGTTCAGGAAAATGAACCTGTGGGACCAGCCTGTATCTGTGGAGACAAAAGACCTATATATTTAAAGATCCTGGCAGCTCTGCTCCTGAAAGTGACTGACGTGCAGAGAGATGACAGGGAAGGCTCATTCTGAAACCAGTCGACGGCCAACTGGAGATGGGAAAGTTTGTAATCCAAAAAAAACTGCTTTGCTTGGTGAGAGGCTGCCTTCTCTTCTAGATACACTCACACACAACTTCCCCGACCTTTTCTAGAAATGACAATAATCTTTCCACCTAGAAACTTACATGGCCCATGCCCATCCTACTGGGGCTTCACTGACCAATTTCCACCATTTCCCTGCTTTTACTTTCAGCGATGGCAAACCAGACAGCCTCCACAAGACCCCTACTTTTCCCTATAAAACCCATAGCCCTGGCTGAAATTATTCAGAGGCTTTTGCCCAGCCTACATCATTAAGCTCCTCCGCTTGGATTGTCCAGGTATTACCCTTTCCAGGACTGATTTGAAGACACTGCCTGCTGCCCTCACATATATATTAATCTGCTTCTCAAGTCTTCCTTTGCGTAAATTCAAAGCGCCATAAGAAAGACCTAAGCTTTTAAGTTAGGGGTTCTTAAACTGGGATTCATGAACTTGTTTTTTAAATATGTTGATAACTATTTTAATAGAATTGGTCTCCTTTGTAATCTTATATATTTTATTTTATGCATTTAAAAGCATCATTCTGAGAAAGAGGTCCATAGGTTTCACCAGCCTGCAAAAGGAGTACATGATGCAAAAAATAAAGAGGTAAACTCCTGCTTTAACCATTTCCTGGCCAATCTGATTCATTTGGGAAATGTCCTCCAAATCTAGGATGATAATGAGTTATGACAAAAAGCATAAAACCATACAACTCCTTTTTCAGTACATCCAAACTTTGGGATCACAGATTGAAATCTGGAAGGGACAGACTTCGGAGATCATTTAGTCCTCTCCTCATTTTGTAGGCCAAGGAAACTGATACCCACAGATGGGAAGAGAGCTGCCCAATGGTCACACAGACAGGAAGACTTCCATTATTCATTAATGCATTATTCATTAATACATTAAGGCATTAATAAGTTGTTGGAATTAATTTTCAGAAACCAGTATTTATTTAGAGAATTTCTTGATTAAGTAATTTCTTAGCCATACTGACAACTTCATGCATTCTGAAACTATCAGAGAAAATAGTTGAATCACTCTGTTGTGTTTAGCCATTATTAGATCTTTTGGAAGTGATTTTTTTTATTAGAAAGCCTAATGACCTCGAATTACCATTGTTATTTTTCATAATTTCCTCTAACTAAATGTATCATATTTTAGTCTATCTAAATCGATCTCTGTTCTGTCCTGATCCTTAACCCAGAAAATCAGCAATTTCACTCTCAGACCAACTCATCAAGCTCAAGACACAACTGTCATACTGGTAAGTGGGATAAGAGAATCAGGATTCAAATCCATTTAGAGGGAGACTAACATTCCAGTAGCATTTTACCTTGGAGGTACTGATAAAATGTCACAGCTGGGAAGGACCTTACACATCATGAAATTCCGTTCCTTTCACTCTATAGACAAAGATGCTGGCACCATCCCCATAAATTTCACTGACTTGAAAAAACTACAAACTTGGGGGCAATAATGATAGGAAATCTGAGTCTTAGAAGAATTTTTAGATTGGAGAGAAAGCCCCACAAAACTTTTATTTTACCAAAGAAAAATTATAAATGGAAACTCACAGAGGTTGACTGACTCTACCAAGACCACACACACACACACACACACATATCCTCATGCATTACATCAGGGCTAAAATCCCAGAGATCTTCTGGTTACCAAAACAACCCAATCATTTCCACAATGATTATGAAAAATCATTATCCTCCATCCCTAGATCCAACATGCAAATCAGATATTTGCACTATGGATGTGCAACTAGAACACAATATGTGGAACTAGATGTAGATGTGGATGTGGAACTAGAACACAATCAAAGAAAACAAGCAATTGTTTGCTTAAGGGAATGGATAAAGGAAACAACATGGATGTGGCCACCTTTGAACTAGGGTGTTTTGGGAGAGAAAAGTCCAAAAGGAAACCCTTCCAATGACTGTTTTTCAAGTGTCCTGACCTTCTTTTTCTCTAGGTTTTTAGTGGCCACTTAACACTCATTAAAATACAATTAGGCACTCAGGGCTAAAGGAGTACTGATCCAGCCCAACTCATACTTGAATAGGAATGTCTTCTACACCATTCCTGACAACTGGTCATCCAGCCTTAGCTTGGAAACTGCCAATGCGAAGGGGATGAGGGTGGGATGTGGCCACTAGCTTTAGCCATGGCTGTTCCATTTGGGATCACTCTAAAAGCTGGGAAGTTTTCCCAACATCAAGCAACAAACTGCTTCTCAGGGTGTTTTAAACTGAAACATAAAACACTCAACACTAGATCTGGTGTCAGAGGACCTGGGTTCAAATCTCAATAATACCACTCATTTGACCATGGATAATTCTTTTAAATGTCTCTGGGACTCAGTTTCCTCATCTGTAAGATGAGGATAATAATAGCCTGTACTTCACGGAGTTGAAATAATATATGTGAAGCACTTTGTAAACCTCAAAGTCAGTCAACAAGTACTTACTAAGCACCTACTATGTGCCAGGCACTGTGTTAAGTGCTAGGGATACAAAGAAAGACAAAAACCAGTTCCTGTTCTCCAGCAGCTCACAGGGGAAGACAACACGCAAACAACTGTGGAAAGCACTTTATAAATGCTAGCTATTATTATCACATGAGTAGCAGGTGTTTGGGACGCCCTCACCCCCTTTTCACTTTCACTGGTGACCAATGTAACCTTCATCAAAATACACTCAGTTCAAATGGGAGGCAAGCAGTGTGAAATGGTGCATCACAGCCACTAGGTGGCGCCATTGTACACGATGTATTAGATTTGCCCCCAGTCCTTTGAAAGGCACGGAGCACTTCAGTGGTGAGGTCTCAGTCCTCCATCTGATAACCCGAAATAACCACCCAAGTCACCTCTAGGAAATAAATGCTTGTTGGATCATCAGAAATATTTATCAATAACTTTTTGTCTCCTGACTTAAACCCCCATGTTTCTCTCCTCCAGGAATGGCAAACCCAATCATCCTAAGGCTAAATGTTCTGGAAATAGGTCCAGTGGTTTTAAATTGTGGATGACAGAGGAATGAGAAGAAACAAAAGAACCCATTTACTTTCTCCGATTCCCTTCAACTCTTAATTACAGTCCAGGTTTCCTGAGAAAGGCCAACTTTAACTGGGAACAGTTTTGAAATCTAAGAAGCTTCCCGAGCTGTGTAGGGTCCACATCCTTCCCTTCTCATACCTTCTTTCAAACTCTACCCTTAGAGAGTTTACTAAGTGACAGGGCCTGTTCATTATCTTTCTGCTTAGGTGGTAGATGGGGGGAGCCAGTGAAACCAGGCACTTCTCAATTCCCAGGGACTGAAGAGAACCAAGTATCCAAAAGTGTCAGAAATGACTGGAGAGATAAGGCAACCTCATGTTGACAGTTGTAAGGAAGGATCTGAAGGCTGAGATGCCCAACAAGAAAATAACATGGAGACAGTATCAAAACAGAGCAGTCAAAGTGGCTGTTTTGTAATCTGTCCTGAGGGCTGTGCTCCTACAGGCAGCCAGGAGGATTCTGCCAGGCCATCCTCTAGAAATAAAGCTACAATCTGCTACAAGAAGTCACAGTTTGAGAGCTGGAAGGTACCCAACTGGCCATCTACTCCAGTCCCCACATTTTACGGAGTAGGCTAGTGAGGCCAAGAGAAGGGAAATAATTTTCCCAAGGTCACAAGGGCACCATGAATCCAGAAATTAACTGGCTCTCTGGACAGGGGATGAGGAAAAGACTTATTTGGAAATCAAGGTAATGGAAAAAACACAAATTATTGATAAAAACTGAAAATAAAGCTACTGTGAGAAGAGAGAAACAATCCTGCTGTTCTAGTCTGCCTTTAACTATTGGGCATGCTTCCTTCCAAACAAGAAAAATAATGTCTAAAACTAATGCAAAATCCTCAGCCACATCTCCAGCCCACCGGAGTCTGCCTCCTGCTGGCCTTCACACTTCTTCACACATTCTCTGTCCCAGTTAAAGTGGTCTGCTAGCCACTTGCTAGACATGCATTCTATTTTCTGCCTGTGCCTTTGCCTAAAAGCCAGCTATTATAATGATCATAGCTAGCATTTATATAGTACTCTGATTTACAGAAACCCTAGTGGCTTCCTTCAAATATATAAGTAGTGAGGTATGTATATGTGTGTGTATTTCTTTAAGGTTTGTACAACATTTTATAAATATTATTTCATTTTATCTTTACAACAAATGGGAAGGGAGAGGTAGATGCCATTATCCCCATTTTTACAGATGAGAACGCTGAAGTAAACAGGGTTAAGTGACTTGCCCAGGGTGACATAGCTAGTGTAAAGCTGGATTTGAACTCAGCTCTTCCTGACTCCAGGCCCAGAGCTCTAGCCACTGTGCCACCTAGCTGCCCCACTTCCAGGATGCCCCCTTCTCACTTCTGATTTACAGAAACCCTAGTAGCTTTCTTCAATCACACCTCCGATGCCACCTCCCCCATAATACCTATCCTGACTCCCCTAGTTATCAATACCATCTGCCCCTTGAGGTTACTTTGCCTAACTCTGACTACATTTTGCACTTACTTTTTTGTAGTACACTTGGATCTCCTCAGTTGAATGTAAGCCTCTTAAGGGCAGGGCCTATTTTTTTCTTCTGTCTACCTAAAGAACCTAGTATAGCGGGGCTGGCTATATTATTTCATTGGTATAGGCACCTTCTCCACAACTCATTGGCTTATCATTGCCTAAAACAGCGGTTTTCTACATCTAGTCTGAGATCCCTAGAGGGCTCCCAGATCATTTCAGGGAGTCTGCAAGGTCAAAATTATTTTAACAATAATACTAAGATATTTTAATTTCTAATATGGCAAATATCAGTAGATGTCACGTAACCCACATAAACAAAAGCTCTTTGGGGAGCATGGAGTCTTCAATAATTTTTTAGAGAATAAAAGGGCTCTTGAAACCAAAAAGTTTGAGAACCATTGGTCTAGAGCACCAAGATATTAGGTGACTTGTCCAGGGTCACATAGTCAGTTTGCATCATAGGTGGGGTCTTCCTGGCTTGCAGGCTAGGACTCTAACACAATTCCACTCCTCTTGGAAAAAGTAGGTGCTCAGTAAATATTTTCTCAATTGAATTCTGTTAAAACCAAACCTAAGGCTTAGCCAGTGAAGCAGATTTGCATGCTCATAAACAGTAATTCCTGATTCAAATTATTGTCCACTAATTCTCAAAACTCTTAATTCATTGCAGATTGAGGCACACTTTTTATTTTCTTTATTTTTCTTGGGGATTTTTTGTCTGTGTTTTCTTTCACGACATGACTAACATGGAAATATGTTTTGCATGACTGCACATGTATAACCTACATCAAATTACTTGCTCTCTTAATGAGGGGAGAAGGAAGGGAGGGAGAAAATTTGGAACTCAAAAATTTTTAAAAACAAATGTCAAAAATTGTTTATACATATAATTGGGGAAAAAATAAAAATGTTAAAAAAAACCCTATTAAGTCATTTTATTTTTTTCAATATGTGTAATGCAACAGCTGTAGGTGAAGGAACAGGGAAAAGAGATATTGCTTTAAAATATCAGAAGAAAAGAAATGTGCACAAATTACATGCTTAAAAAAAATCCAGCCCAACCCACTGGCGAATAACAGATGTGAAATGTGGCTTGACAGGGAGAGGGTGGACAATTAAAGACACTAGACATTAAATTAGGCTGCAAAGCAGAGAACAAAAAAGCTTGAGAAAGAGATGAAGATGCCTGGGATAATGAAAAGAAAACTACCGCAGCAGAATGAGACAGTTTGCCACATCGTTTCTGCAGAATAAAGAGCTGGGATTTTCTAGACTGAGGCTCATTTTAAGAAAAAGGTCAGCACCACCCCCAAGATGACCAGAGCCTGGCTGCCTCCCTCTTTTCTTTACAAAAAATTTGTTACAAAGAGGCTCAGGAAAAAGAAAAAAGGAACAAACTAATAAGTTTTCTTCAAAGTTATTTTATCTATAACCTTGTGCAAAAATAACCAGAGCCTGAATCGTGAAATGGAACTAGGGAGGTGTAGGGTTTCCTAGCCCTTGTAGGTTCGGCCCTCCCCAGCCATTCTCATGGGAATCTGAAAAGGAATTATCATAGTGTGCAATGAATTTTGCAGTTCAAAATGCCTGCAATTTCAGGATCCTTCCCCAAAATCCCAGGGTCAGTCATTTTCCATTGGACCATTCCAATTTTTGAAAGAGGGGACCTCCAATGGCTCCCCCTTGCCTTTAGACCAGCCATTCTTAAAACTGGGGTCTGTGATCTAGTTTTATTGTTTCATGAACTACATTTCTATATAATTGGTTTCCTTAGTAATCCTATATATTTGTATTTATGCACTTAAAATTATCATTCTAAGAAGGAGTCTAGGGGGGCCCCCAGACTGCCAGCACTTAACACAGGGCCTGGCACATAGCAGACCCTTAATAAATGTTGGTTGATTGATTAAAGGGGCCTAGGACACAAAATAGGTTAAGAATCCTTGGATGAGGTTAAAAATACAGTTTGGCTTTTAAAATCCTTCTGAATATGGCTCTGGATTCTTCTTTGTTTTTTAACTTCGTTTTAAATTTCCTCACATGTGAAATAAGCAAGCTCTGCTTACTAAATTCCTTTGCAGCTCTAACCCTATGATAAGAAGAGAAATGTGAAGGTGTGTAAGAAGCAACATGTTGCTTGTACTGTGGACTTCTCTTTGGGCCCTTTTTTCCTCATGACAAAAATTGTTAATACCAAATGTAATATGGCCTGCCACTCCCTTAAATAATCCTCGTAATGTCAGAATTTCAGTAACGTCTTTACCTTTCTGCTCTTAAGATATTTACTCTTGATTAGGTTGAGATGCAAGTCCCTCCACTCACAGATTTCACCTTGTAAAGGAACCTAGCTGAAGCTGGATCTCAGCTTCTAATAATCCATTAGGATTCATGGCATGAAGAGCAAAACAGCCAGAATGAAGTGAATTTCCTTGCCCAGATTGCCAAGGGCCACTAGGGTCCTGTGACCAGGCCTTGCTACCTCATATAGCTTCCTCCTCCTCTTCTCCTAAAGGTATGAGAAACTTTTGCATGAGTCTTGGAGTTGAGAGATCCATTGTGTTCTGTACTCCTGGAATTCCTTAGAGTGGCAGGTTTGCTACCATGTTATCTCAGTTAAAGACAATTTATTCCTGAATTCATAGCTCTATTTCAGGACTTGACACTCATGTAAGCTGATAGGGGGCAGTTGGACTGAATGATCTTTAAGAATCCTCCCCGCTCTAAAATGCCCCATTTATCCCATGAGAAGTACTTACTCAATTGAGATAATGACAGCATTCAGCTCCTCTGCCATAGTTGAACAGAGTTCATCGTAATAGCTAATTCCTGGAAGAGACAGAATGATTGATGTGAGATCTACCATATTTTAAGTCATCAACTGTTCTTACATCATAATAAGCATAGGTGCTTCTGGGACTGGCCTTGGACTTTTATCACCTCAACACAATCTCACGAAAATGCCAAGATTAAATCTTTTGCATAGTGCTTATTAGAACACAGTAAGTGCTTAATAAATGTTTGTTGGCTGACTAAATGTTGACCTAAATATCTGAAATGAAAGAAATCATCCCAAGCAAGATGTAAAATCCAGTGGTTCAATTCTTCTTTTAGTAGAAATAGAAGTCAGTAGGAGGAAGTCAAGTATTTCTTTTAAGAGGCTGGGAAGGAGGACAGCTTAACCAGCTACAGATCTTCACTCAGCTCCGCCCCAAGCTTTGTCCCTCACACATCTGGCCTTTGTCAGAGCCAAGGAGTCTGTTTTGGGTTTTTTGGTACACGGTTTGCTTTGTGTTCCACCTCCCACATAGTTCGACCTTCTGGCTAGCTGCCTTTGCACTGGCCGTCCACCGTGCCTGGAATGCATCTTCATCTTCATCACTCACATTTATATGGAACTCACCATGTGCTAGGACTAGGCACTATGTTAAGATGCAGACTACAAGAAGCCTTCTCTGATCCATCCCTCCCCTTCCACACTACTTTATGGTGAACTGTTTTCTACATGTTGAAATTGATTCACTTTTTTTTTGAAGGGCAATCAGGGTTAAGTGACTTGTCCAGGGTCACACAGCTAGTAAGTATCTGAAACCAGATTTGAACTCAGGTCCTCCTGACTCCAGGGCTGGCGCTGCATCATCTAGCTTCCCCTTCATTCACTTTTCATTGATTCTGTATTTATTTATGTGGATACTTATTATCTTGCCCAATAGAATGCAAACTCCTTTCAAGTAGGGATCATTTCATTCTTTGTACTTGTATTCCCAGCACCTCGAACAGTGCTTGCACAAAGTTAGAGCTCAACAAATACTTGATTACTTAGCCCCACAAATGCAAGGTCACATCCAGTCCTACTCTAGCCAAATGATCCTCATACTTAAGACCTTTTGCTCTCATTATTTCCTCCCCATTAAAACTTGCTATTTCTGCATTGTTCCCACAAAGCCCTGCTCCCTGCTAGCTAATCAAGTAAAATAACAAGTACAAATTTGATATCTCTACCAGGTAACACATACAAGGTGTATGTGTTTCTGAGACTGCCAGGGTGGTACTATGGGGAGAAGGAGAGACAGCTTTCGTTTAACCAACATGTACTTTGCACCTACTATGTATATGCTTTTGCATGACAATGGCCACGGAATAAGATGTTGTGGAGATGGATGAAGACAGTGTGGTCTTCAAGATCACACTCCTTGGGCAGCCAGCTTGTCATAAGACTTGTCTCAGCTCTGAGCCAGGCAGAAATCCAACCCCATTCAGGACAAAACCCAGCTTCTATTCACCAGAGGAAGGGACTGGAATCTTCCATTGTCTCCACCTTTTCCTTCCTGATCTAGGCAGCTATTTTAACTAAAAAAACATGTGTGTGTGTGTGTGTGTGTGTGTGTGTGTGTGTGTGTGTGTAAACACCTCGTATGTATGTATGTATGTTATAAGGGCAGCTAGATGGTGCAGTAGATAGAACACCAGCCCTAGAGTCAGGAAGATCTGAGTTCAAATCCAACCTCAGACATTTTCTAGCTGTATGACCCTGGGTAAGTCACTTAACCCTGGTTGCTTCCCCCCCACCAAAAAAAAACTAAATAAATTTTTATCACTTATACATTTCCCAATGTATCTCATCCCCATACACCTCCCACCAGAAGGCCATCGTTTATGACAAAGTTTTCTTTTAAGAGGAGAAAAAAGTTCTGCAAAACGAACATATTTTAAAAAAAAGCCTGGTAGTACATACAGTATTCCATACCCATAATCCCTTACCTCTATGAAGGAGAAGGGAAAGGCTAGCAGGCATTTTAAACTATGACAAGGGGGATGGGAAGTAAACAAGTCTCAGTAACCCAACCTCTCACCACTTCTGAATATTATTCTTTTCCTTGACTACTTAAGTAAAGGGAGAAAAGAAAAGGACAGAGGAATGAAAGCTGAGAGTTTTTGTTTGTGTATTCCCAGTACAGTATGTTATACTCTTTTCTTTTGGTGAGGGGATGGGACTGGATATCACCAGTACAGGGATTTCCCAGACCAATTCAGATCTGCAGCTGCTCTACAGCTCATCCTTCCAGGGAGATCTCCTTGTCCAGGGTCACATGTAGCCAACATGTGTCAGAAATGGGACCTGAAACCTGGACGATATGACTCCAAGGGCAGCTCTCTGTAACAATGCTGTATGAACACCAGATGCCTAATAATGAGTGTTGACTTACATAGACCACCCAACAACTTTTAATACCAGAGCAAAACAGCTGCAAATTTTTCAAAGTTCATTTGTGCTTCAAGATCGAGATTCACAAAAATCCTGTTGAGATTTTGGTAGGACAGATATCTATCTCTGTTTTATAGATGAGGAATCTGAGGGATTTGTCCAAGAGAACAGTTACAGTGGCAGAGGAGGATTTAACTAGCACTCTTCAGCTGCCTGTGATTTTCTATTCTCTATATTCTCATCTAGGCAGGGGCTGAACAGCAGAACTGAGAGACAGCCAACCTCCAGACTGAGAAGACCTGGGTTCAGGTCCTGCCTTGGACACATCCTGTAGTGGTGACTGTGAGTAAGTCCTTTAACTAACCTCTCTTGGCAACTCCCTAAGATTCCATGGTGCAACAAAGATGTTAAGTAGCATTGGTAAGGAAATTTTCCCCACCTGAGAGTACCTTATGCCAATGAAATCCCAGGTCCAGACCCCCTCCCTATTGCCTTCTATGAGCAACAGGGAGCCCCTGCAAGATTTTAAGAAAGGGAATGAGGTGGTCAGATCTAAACATTAGGGAGACCATGGCCTTGTGAGTTTCTGTGGTTTTCTGACTTCACTGTCCTCCCCCCCAACCCAGCTGCCCCTCTTCTTTTTTCTTCCAGATATAGGGACAGACATAAAAATCCAGCTGGAGAAGAACAGAGTTGGAAGTAACAGGCAGCCCCATATCTTTTTTCAGAGACTGATGCCTTTGGCCCCGAGAGAGAGAGAGAGAGAGAGAGAGAGAGAGAGAGAGAGAGAGAGAGAGAGAGAGAGAGGAAATTAAGGAGGAGGACACATACCCTGATTTTACAGAAGAAGTTAGGGAGATGAAATCATTCACAGCAGAGTGTGAGACCTGAAATCATAGGACCTCAGTTCAAATCGTACCCCTGAAAGCCCCCTTCCATCTCTGAGGGTTAGACTGCTCCCCCACCAAAGTGCTGTGAGCCCCTTGTGAGCAGGGATCCTCTCTCTGTACCTCTAAAGCCTCTGTCCTGAACAGGCATTTGGACAATGTTTGTGGAGCCATACTGAATGAAAGACAACCAGAAGCCCAGGTTAGATTGGTATGATCCCAGGTTTTTGCTGCTTAATGGACAGGTAAGTTCTTGTATAACCTGAAGTGTAACTGGGAGGTGCTTAAAATCAGTCTGCCAATACCCAATTGCCATTTTAATGTACTTACTGTAATTCGCACCTGATGCTGTGGACCTCAGGGTGCAGTCTATAGCTTAGCTTGGAGCTTAGAGTAGGTGGCGGCTCAGGGACAAGGCAGCTTTCCTAAGATCCATGGAGCAGATGGAGTCCCATGAGGCACTCCAGGAAAGGCTGTCCTAGCAGCCCTCCTCCACCCCCATGGCTACTGGGCTGAGTCTGGGGCTATAGGTCATAGATATAGAGTTGGAAGGGACCTGAGAAGCCATCTGGTCCAAGCTCTTTGCAAAAGGAAGGATAGAAAGGAATGAATCACAGACTGAAAACTAGAAGGGACTTAGAATTCAACCCCCTCATTTTACATATAAGAAAACTGAGACCCAGAGAAGCCAAGTGACTTGTCCAAGGTCACATAGATTAATTAGTGGCAGGGCCAGGATTTAAGTCCCACTGAGTCCAAATCCAGGAGTATTTCTCCTGTACCATGATACCCTCAAGGTTTAGGGCAGTTTTTTGGGGGGGAGAGGGGGTGGTCTTTGGAGGGAGGCATGGGGGTAAATGTGGTTGTTAGATTTTTGTTTATTATAATTGGTTTTATTTGGGGCAAATGGTTTTTAGATACTATCAATAGGTTCACAATTATTATGTTCAATGTATGGAAAAAACTTTGACACAGCCTATAGACTCTAGTTAAAAAACAAAAAACAAAAAACCAAAAACCCCACTCAGACTAACAAAACATCACCCTTGGACAAACTCCATCCAAAGCCATTAGGGGTTTTCCAAAACCTACTTGCACTTGCCAGGGCCCATCCTCCTCCATGGATGTAAATAACTCCACTCTTCAGTGGTTCTTTGGCCTTTGGGAAACCTTCAAAAACTCTAACTTCAACACCACCAAACTGGGTATCAGTGATCTGAACATTCGGAGAGGACCAAGCACTTTTCCTGCCGAAAGAAACGATGATGAAATTCAGGGCGATGAGATGATGGCTGAGGCCCACATACTGGATCAGATGACTCTGAAAAACAAGGCAGAAGATTAAGGAGAAGTGCTCGTGTCTACTTCATCAGAAGCTCACCAACACTGGTGCTCACTGAATCTATACTGAGCTAGTGCCTATGGGAAGAAGCAACTGGGCTTGACATATGGGAATGAATAATGAGGACAACAACTAGCATTTACATAGTGCTTTGAAGTTTGCAAAGAACTTTACATATGTCATTTCATTTGGTCATTACAATAACCTTGTGAAGTGGATGCTATTATTATCCCAATTTTACAGAGAGGGATATGGAGGCTGAGGGTTAAGTGACTTGCCCATGGTCACACAACTAAATAAGTGTATGAGGCAGGATTTGAACTCATAATCTATCCACTAACTTTAGGCAGACAGCATCTACAAAGTGTACCCAAGTCTCTCTCTCTCTCTCTCTCTCTCTCTCTCTCTCTCTCTCTCTCTCTCACACACACACACACACACACACACACACACACACACACAATCTGATGCTCATAGCAAAAGGTATAGATAATAATAGCTTCCATTTATGAGGTGTGTTTCCATGCAGTATCTTATTTGAGGCTCACAACAATCCTGTGGGATGGGAGCTATTATTATCTTCTTTTTATGAGGTTCTGAGAAGGTAATTGACTCATTGAGGGCTAGGCAGGTAGTGAGTGTCTGAGGGAGGATTCAGACTCAGGTCTTCTTGACTCCGAAGTCCAAGGGTCAATCCACAAGAGCATACTGCCCGAGATGACACATACCCACCAACCAAAGAAACGAAGGTAGGCAAAAAAATATATATCTTTACATTGTAATGTCAGTCACTACCTAATTGTATAATATCAAACTTTTGTCTTTCACAAGAATACAATTCTTATAAGCAAAAACTTAGTAAACAAACAGTATTAAATTGCGTGCTATGCTGGCCATGGGCTAAGTGCCTGGAATACAAAGATTTTTTTTAAATGACAAACACATCTTTGCCCTTACAGAGCCTATAGTTGAATGGGGAAGGGGAGTGGTGGGGAGATGGGGAGGGGGAAAACTGGAGAGGAAGGTATGGAAGCATGCACAAATCAGTATGATACAATCAGTCTTTCAGTCAATAAGCATTTACTAAGCACCTACTAAGTGCCAGGCACTGTGCTAAGCACTGGCGATACAAAGAAAGACAAAAGATGGCCCTTGCCCTCAAAGAATTCTCAGTCTAATGGGGGAGACAAGAAGCAAATATGTACAAAGAAGCTATACACAGGATAAATAGGAATTAACTAACAGAAGGAAGGCAGTGGGATTAAGAGGGATTAAGAAAGGCTTCCTGTAGAAAGAGGGATACAAGAAAGAGGTATACAAGGGGTACAAGATCCAGATAAGGGGCTATAGGAATCAGGGCATGGAAAGGTCCCTTCCACTTGGGGAGGTCAGAGAGGACTTCTGGCCAGAAGTGACATCTCAGGTGGAGATGGAAGGAAAGAATTGACTTCAGAAAGAGATGAGGGAGGAGTCTGTCCTCTGGGGGCTAATCTAAGCAAAGTTGTCCAGACAGAAGAGGGTAGGACAAAAAGGAAGGATGGAAAATAATCCAGCTTGGCCAGGATGGAGAAAGCGTAACAAGGCCGAATCCACAGAAGTTTGGAACCGGAAAGAGGACAGAATTTGCTTTTGCAACTTTTGGCCATGATTCTATTGGCAAAACTGTTGTTCAGAAATAGTGCACTACTGCATTAATGGGCATGTCTGTGAAGTGAAGAAGGTCCTGTCAAAGCAAGAGATAGTCTGCTTATACACAAAGGGACTGTGGAGAGGGCTCCAGCAATTTCACGTATGGGTGGTAGAAGATGCTTTGGAAGAGATGGAAAAAATTTTGGCTGTAGTGGAAACTCTGGTGGAAGAGGTGGTTACTGTGGTGCAAGCAGAGGCAGTTATGGAGGTGGAGATGGTGGACTTAATGGTCCAAATGGAGAAGGTGGTAACCATGGAGATGTTGCTGGTTCCAAGAGTAGAGGGAGGTACGGTGTTAGATGAGGATGTGGAAACCAAGGAGGTAGACATGTGTGGTGGTGGTGGAGGATGCAAAGATTACCATACAGGAAGATATTTCATAACTATGGTGACATTGGAAGCTAGTGGCAGCAGCAATGAAATTATGGCCCCATGAAAGGAGCTTGTTGGGGTAGAAGGAGCTCAGACAGTCCCCATCATTGTGGTTACTCATCTGGTGGAGAAAGCATGGCTGTGGGTAGCAGAAGTCTCTAAAAATTCACTCTTCTTTCACTACATGACTAATGAGGAAATCTGTTTAACATGATTATACATGTATAACCTATATCAGATTGCCTGCTGCCTTGGGGAACGGGGCAGGGGAGAAAGGGAGGGAGAAAAACTTGGAACTCAAAATTCTACAAAAATGAATGTTGAAAACTATCTTTATGTGTAATTGGAAAAAAAATAGTATTAAGGGAAAAAACTCATCCCCAAAGGGCCACAGTTCTTTGAAAAAGAGTGGGTAAGGAGTCACAAGGAAGGTTACTGAGTCCTTTGAGCCAGTCATCCCAATGCATTAGAGGAACTATAAAAATCGACCACAAAAGGAGCAAGAATCTCTGGTCACAAAAGTTACTGCTCAACCCCAACAACTCTGCTTAAACAAGCAAGAGCTTAAAGCTTTAAACTGCAGCTTAATTAGGAAATCCTTCTTGTTCACGACTGTCACTGCAACTGTTTGCAAAAAAGGCAACGAAGTCGCCTCACGGAGATGTGCGCTCCCACTGTAGCTTCGTCTGCTCTTCTCTTTCCAACAGACTGTACCTAGAGTCCTGGAAACTGAGGTGGTGGCACCAACAATAAACAGCAGGCAGGAAGTTTTTACTTTTCCATATTTCTGCAGTTCAGTTTTTCTGCACTCTAGTAGAGAAATTTTAACAAAATGTGGTTTTGAAGGACTGTCAACGAATAGTTCATATGCTGGGAGGCAGTGAGATGGAATAGGTACAGAGCTCATCTTGATATCAGGCAGACCAGGACCCCAGACCCGTCCCAGACACACACTGGCTGTGAGACCCTGGCCAAGGGTCCCAGACAGCTCTCTAAGGTGGGAAGCTGCAGAGAAGGAGCTGATCTGTAATGGAAGGAGTTCCCCACCAGGTCTGTTGAAAAAAAATCATCAGTTGAAAATCAGAACTAAGAAAGGAAAGTCTGAGCTACTTTGGATACTCCACCGCAGGCAAGGAGGCCTCACTGCTAGCTGTGTGACCCTGCTGGCTTTTCAGTTTCCCCATTTTTTTAAATAAGAGGATTGAATTTGTTGATCCCTCAGGGCCCTCCCCCACTTTAAACTCTACGGCTTTTCCCCCATATATATCCTCCACCAAAGAGGAAAGGACTGTGTGGTTTGCCTGTTTGGGCACCCCCAGCACTCAGCACCATGTCAGGCATATACACAGATAAAGCATTTATTAAGGCCTTACTATCTATCATCGTGTGTTCAGTCAATTGAGACCACATTTAACACTCCTGAGAATGCTTACTTAATTATCGACTAAAACTGATGATGGGAGGTTGGTGGTTTCCAAGTCTGGTTTTGCAATCAATCCCCTTGGGTGTGGACCAAAATCCATCAAAGCAAAGCCTTTAGTTCCCTTCATGAAGTGACTAGCTTGATTATTTTTTTAAAAATGCAATGTCTGGCACTTTTAGGGGAGGAAGAATTTTTTTTAAAAATCAAAGGATAATGAATTGAAACTTCACAAAGGCTTTGAACTATTCTTACCTTTCCCAGTTAAAAAAAAAAGTTCATGAGAAAAGCTGCAGCAATAGCGGGTGGGAGGGAGAAGGAAAAGAGGAAAGAGAAGGTATAAATAATCAACAGAAGATCTACAAAAAGGAATTGATTCCCTTCTCTTCTCTCTGGGTCCCATGTTAAGATCAGGCAGCTCCTTCCACTTTCTAAAGGCAGAATGTCAAACAGAAAAAAGACTATGGCCAAGTAAACCAGGGGACTAAGATCTTCATTCTAGACTTCCCAGGGGTAGAGGAAATAAAGAGATCAAAGAGACCGACGGTCCTATGTACTCATACAGTCCTCTTCCTCCCCGTCCTGGCTCTATCCCCTGCAAGAATTAGATCTGATGGGGGAAGGGTGTGTGACTGATGGATAAGAGGAGTTTGCAGGGGTGTCCTAGGAGAGAGTTGTAAAAAGAAGCCTACACTAAAGGTTCCCAAGGCTAGGATGAAACTGCCACTTCTCAGGGCAAGATGACCATGAGGCAGTAACCATTTGGATGAGGTCATACTTAAGAAATGCTGAAGATCTACCTTCAAATCCTGCCATTCATCCATTCATCCATTCATCCATTCATTCAGTTACTGGATATTGACGGAATACAAAGAGAGCTCTGCACTGGGGAAGACAAGCTTAGATAGGACACGTCCTCAGTAATTCCCAAATCTGGTTTTGGAATCAATATCCCCAAGGGACCTCCAGTGAACCAAGAGCTTTCCAAAATCCTGGAGAGAAAAACCCCTTTATGAAGTACCCTTTATGAAGCAACTGGCTCAGTGATTTTTTTTTTTAAAATGCAACATTCAATAATTATAAGGGGAAAGTCCTCATTGGGTATAGTATAATAGGGAGATTAGACACAAATACAATTGCAAATAATGTGAATTATCATACGACGAGTGGCCTGACATCTCAATGCTTGTAGATTTGCATGCACATGTGTGTATTTCAAGACTAAGAGTTCCAGGGAAGGTGCAGGCCTGCCTTTGCAAAGGGTGTTTTCTCATCTGGGAGTTCCCGATACCAATGGAATCACAGGACTAGAGGACAGCAAAGCTTCTTTCCATTACTAAAACACTAATTCAACGAAATCTGAAGTTGTCACCAACTGGCAGAATCTCAGGTAGTATAACACAGATCTTTTCAAGAAGAAGGGGAATTCCTAGAACCTCAGTCTGAGCAGAACTATTGAGGGTTCTTTTTTCCCTCAGAAGTGTCTCATGTGACCGCAGTGTCCTATCCAGTTCCTGAAACCAAGGCCATTCCCTATTTGTGCTTCTCCCTGAAACCCCCAGAGGGTGGAGAGTTTTCCTGGCCTGAGTCAAGCTTAGCCCCATGACCTCAAGATCTGCCCTGCTGACCTGTCCCTACCTCCCCAGGCATGGCCCCACCCTAACCTTAGCCCATTATTCTCCCCACTAAAGCTACCAGATCTTGGTCGCAGATCTCTACAGCACCAGACTCCCTATTCCCCAGGAAGAAGCACTCAAGCCTGGGAAAACCACATGTAACCCAAAGGCCTAGGAAGATCCCAACTGAAGGAGGAAGTTTGTCAAGTGGGAATTAGACACCCAGCTGACACCCTCTCCCCATCTCAAGCTTCAAGTCCATCTTTACAATGTTTCTCATGGTCATCTGATATATACACATATACATGGATATACATGCACATACATATATACATTTGTCTATGCTTATAGATATGCATGTGTACATACATAGAGGTTCATATATGTACACACACACACACACACACACACATATATATATATATGAGAAAACACTAGATACCAACACAGCACATTCTCAAATAAAAGTCACATTTACCTTATTAAAAAATAAGGGAGACAAACCTTTTGTTACTGTAAATTACTTTATAAATTATGGTGTATAAAAGGGATTCCTAGTTTCATACATATTCTTCCCTCGTCTCATTCTGTTATACCATGTAGATGAACATACTCATTTTATTTGATGTTAAATTTAGAATTTTTTAAAACTGAAAGAAAATTAAGATGAAGCTAATGATTTTTTTAAATGACAACGTGCCATCTTGGTTAGACAACGGTCATTCACAGAGTTGCTTTTAGCTCAGTCTACCAGGTACACTCCCCCACATTCCCATGGTTTCTAAAAAGCCATGCCCACCAAGGCCCCTAGAACTGGAACCTCATTTAGGGCATTATCCATCCTTAACATTGTCCCTCCATGCTAACTGATCCCAATACCAGTTTCCTCTGCCTTGCTTTACAGAACCCTTTCAGGAGGTTAACAGGTCACACACAAGACTTACAACAAAAACAAAAGCCTTGGTTATTATCTGGTCACTTCACAATAAAAATCCTCCATATGAGGCCAAGAAGGGGAAGAAGGCTGGTCATTTTTGTTTCTTCCCCTGCCTCCTAGAGAGTCCAAAAACTCAGGGAAAGGGTTACAAAAGCAGTAAGCCGGTGGGAGTTTTACAAGGTAGGAATCACAGGATTGTTGATTTAACGCTGGACAGAACCCAAGAAGTCATGGTGGCCAAAGCCTTCATTTCGGAGGAAAACCCGTTCCAGGGAGGGGAAGTAATTTGCGCAAAACCACCCAGGGAGCAATCCATTGAACAAACACTTGAACTCTGATCCACCTTTCCAACCATGTGGCACTCCCCTCTACAAACACTCTGATCCAGCCAAACTGGCTTTTTTCTTGGCTGTCTTTCATATAAAACATTCCATCACTCATATTTTAAAAAATTAATTAATTTTTAGTGTTTAATATTTGCTTTTGAGTTCTAAATTGAGTTTTAAAATTTGAATTCTAAATTTTTCCTCCCTCCCTCCACTCCTTCCTCCCCAAGACAGCGTGCAATCTGATATAGGCTGCACATGTATGATCATATTAAACACATTTCTACATTAGTCATGTTGTGAAAGAATATCAGAACAAAAGGGGAAAATCATGAGAAAGAAAACAACAACAACAACAGAAAGAGAAAATAGCCTGCTTCGATCTGCATTCAGACTCCGAAGTTCTCTCTCTGGATGTGGACAGCATTTTCCGTCATGAGTCTTTTGGAACTGTCTTAGATCAATCAGAAGAGCTAAGTCTAACAAAGTCACATCACACAATGTTACAGCATCACTCATATTTTAAAAAAAAACACCTTTTTTTTCTTTTTAAGATTTTTTTTTAATGATATCTTTTGGGGGGGTTTTCTCATCACAATTTCCCCCTTCCCAAAGAGTCATTCTATATTACAAATAATATTTTTAAAGACAAAAAAAAAGGAAAAAGGAAATCAACATTTAATAATTCAAAAACTTAGGGGCAGCTAGATGGTGCAGTAGATAGATAGAGCACCAGCCCTGAAGTCAGGAGGACCTGAGTTCAAATGCGACCTCAGACCAAAACACTTCACACTAGCGGTGGGACCCTGGGCAAGTCACTTAACCCCAATTGCCTAAAAAAAAAAAAAAGGAATAATTCAAAAACTTCTGGTGCAATATGCCACCCTTGGGAGTGTGCAGTGGAAGTCTTTTCACATCTGTCCTTTTAAGCCTTGTTTGTTCTTTGTCATTTCACAACATTCACTTTTGATTTGGGGGTGGCAATTCTTTGCATTTACATTGTTGCGTAGTCATACTGCATATTGTTTTCTTGGCTCTGCTCACTTATTCTTTATTATGTAAATCATTCCAAGATTCTCTGTATTCATCATAATAATTCTTTTTTCTTAAAGCATAGTGACATTTCATTTCTTCCACATGCCACAACTTATTTGCCAACTGAGGGGCACCTCTGTTCCCTATGCCTGGAATGCACTCCTCTCCTCACCTCCATCTCTCAGAAGGCTCAGCTTTCTTGATGTCCCCATCTACTAATGCTCTCCCTCCACAATTATCTTGTATCTATTCTACATATCCCTACTTCAGGACACATCTCTCTGATCATTATTAGCAAAGTGCAGAACAGAATCCATTAGTCTAACCAGCTAGCATGTGTGATCAGCTCACTGTTCCGCCCAGATCACAGAACCTCAGAGTTGGACAGGACGCTAGAGGCCATCTGGTTCAATCCTGCAGGAATGCCCTTGACGAGTTACCCAGCAAATGTTTATATTGTCTTTGCTTGAACACCTCCCATGAGGGAGAGCTCACTACATCCCATTAGGAATGGCACCTATTTGTTAGAAAGATGTTTCCTTCATACCCTGGTCCCTTCCTGCCTTTCCAGCCTTTTTACATCTTACTCTCTTCAACATACAGTAACTCTGGCCTCTTTGCTGTTCCTTGTACAAAACCCTCCATTCTCCTGACTCCCAACATTGCCACTGACTGTCCCCCCTTGCCTGGTAATCTCTCCCTCCTTACCATCACCTCCCTGGATTCCTTCAATTCTCAACTAAAATCCCATCTTCTGCAAAAAGCCTTTCCTGTCCCTCCTTAACATTAGTGCCTTCCCTCTGTTTGTTACCTCTCATTTATCCTGTATATATCTTGTTCATATGTGGTTATTTGCATGTCTCCCTCATTAAATTGTGAGCTCCTTCAGGCTAGGGACTCTTTTTGCCATTCTTTTTATCCATAGAATTTAGCACAGTGCCTGGCACATAGTAGGTGGTTAATAATGCTTGTTTATATGTGATTTGACTGTATCAAGCCAAAATGTGTCCCCTGTGCAAATCCTGACTGTTTCTCTTAACTCTGCCCTCTGTTGCCAACCTTACCATAGTTCATCCTCCATTTACATCCAGTTTAAAGAATTTAGGTTTGGGAGGCAACTAGGTGGCGCAGTGGATAGAGCTTCAGCTTTGGAGTCAGGAGTACCTGAGTTCAAATCAGACCTCAGGCACTTGACACTTACTAACAGTATGATCCTAGGCAAGTCACTTAACCCCAATTGCCTTACCAAGAATAAAAAAAAAAGTTTAGATTTGTAATCTACAGGTTCTTCTGCAGGGATTCATCCTTAGGGATGGAAAAAAAAAGGAACACATCATTTTCCCTTTCCTGTTTCTATACTCTACATACCCAGTAAAGAATCCCTAAGAACTATAGTATTTGTGTGCACTCCCAGAGGAGGACCAAAGCTGCCTTTGACTAGGGATGATGGCTTCAAAGCTCCCTTCTAGATCGAAATCCCAACATTCTGTGATCCTATATGGGCACCATCAGCTGACTTAGAGTTGGAAGCGACCTTAGAGTCTATTGAGCCCAACTCAATCATTTTACAAATGAGAGAACTAAGGTCCAGAGAAATTAAATGACTTGCCCATTGTCACACAGCTAGTAAATGTCTGGGCTGACTGACAGGGCCCCCTGAGGCAGGGACTAATAGGGGTTTTATGAATTCTAGTCAAAGGTGATGTATAAGTACTAAACTAAAAAAAAAACGAAACTCCCTCCCAGCTTCAGCAAGCAGAAAGGGAGGGTGTTTTTTTTTTCCTGCCCTTCATTTGACTTCTGAAATGCATTATGCAAGACTGCTTCTGAATCAGGAGTTAATCTTCCACCGCTGAAGGCTGGTGGGGAGCAAATCTAACTCTGACTTTTCTAAATATTAATGCAATGACATGTAATGTAGGCAATATGGCCAAGTTTCAGTTTGCCAACACCTCAAGTTGCTACAATTTCATCAGAGTGGGATAGCCTGAAGATCCCAACCTACCTAGCACCTATCAGATAGATGGTCTTGGAGAGTTGCTAGAGTAAAAAAACACGTCCTCCCCCTGCAGCAGGTGATGAAACTTTCTATAACTAGGTTGGTCCTCAGACAGCATATACACAGCCCACTAGGCCTGTAACTGTAACACTAATAGTTAAATATCTAATCTCCTAGCATTAAATCAGAAAGAACCTCATCCCAAGCCTAGAAGTGATCTCTACTCTAGATAACAAACCCTACAGATGAAAGATAAAACATTTAATATCAGTTACTACAAAAGCTACTTCCCACATTAACTATGTTTATGCAGCACTTTCTTACAGAATATTTTCCTCTATTACATAAGGTGCTGTTAATTATTCCCATTTTATAGATAAGGAAAAAGAGTCTAGAGAGATGAAACAGTCTAACGGCTAGCAAGATCGGGACCTGAAAAATATCTTCAGAAATTTCTAGTTCCAACACCTTCATTTTATACAAGAGAAATAATAGGACTTAGAAAGGGGTTGTTAGCTGGACCTGCAACGGCTTAAACCCCACTGGTATAATCTTCAACATCCCAAGGTCATCTCCATATGACAATGAGAAACCAGCATAGGGCTTCAGGCAGCTGGACTAGAGTCGAGATGATCTGAGTTCAAATCCTGCCTCAGACACTTACTGGCTTTGTGACCCTCAGCAACCTCTCCTGGCCTCATTTTCCTCATCTATAAAGTGGGGATAGTAATAGCACCTACCTCCCAGGACAAAATGGGATAAAGTTTGGAAAGGACTTTGAAAATCTTAAAAGCACTATATGCATATTCATGTCAGTTACTCTTATTTTTGTCATTCAGAGAAGGATATATAAAAAATACAGGTTTTACTACTCCATCAGATCCATGACCTCCCCAATATAAATAATCCTCTCAATGATGTAGATTGCAATCCATCCATAGCTGCCTGCCCATCCTGCCACCCTCCTCCAGGTCCTCCTAGAAATCCACTTGAGTCATGTGGATTACCCTTCACTCAAGGGGGTGGGTTGGGGAATCATCTGATGGGCTTGTATAGATTCCTCCAAGAGCACAAAGACAGACTCATCTTGTTCTGATCAATGATCAGCTCACAAGCATTAATCAACCACTTTCTCTGTGTTCAGCATAGTGTTGTACCCCGGGGAATACAAAATCCCAAAATGAAATGGTTCCTGTCCTCCAGGAACTTACATTCCAAAGGGAGAAACATGTACTTATATGTCAACGAATCAGCGTACATTCATTTGGTTCCTGTGCATCAGACACTTCAAGTACAAAGACAAAAACCTAAACAGTCCCTGTCCTCAAGTAACTTGCAATCTATCAAGATAAATCACATCAGTGTCTCTCAGATGAAACTCTCTTTCCAAATCACCCTCTAAAACTGGGCAACCAGGATCACACGTCATAGTACTTTATATTTTAGAACTGGAAGGGGTCTTAGAAGCCAGTGAGTCCAACAGCCTTATTTTAAGGTAAAGAAGATGGCTCAGTGGACAGAGTGCTGGGCCTGGAGTCAGGAAGACTCCTCTTCCTGAGTTCAAATCTGGCCTCAGACACTAACTGTATGACCCTGGGCAAGTCCCTTAACCCTGTTTACTCCAGTTTCCTTATCTGTAAAATGAGCTGGGGAAGGAATGGCAAACCACTTCAGGATCTTTGCCAAGAAAACCTCAAATGGGGTCACAAAGAGTTGGACACAATCGAAAAAAAAAAAGAGTAAATAACAAAAAGAGACTGAGGAAGAGAATGCTGCTGGTGAGGGTCTGAGGTGTGTTGGAAGCCAATTCTTTCCGATTCTAAAACCAATTTTCTAGCCACTATACCATGCTGCTAAATTTATAAGAATTCCAAAGACCTGCCATACTGGTGTTGAGGCCACCACACCCCCTTTTTTTTTTTTACAGGCAAAATGATAGGGGTGTGGGACATATGCCCAAAGAGAAGGAAAAGGGAGATTAACTGCTTACTCTTAATGGCATAAACAAAGCTCCCTTGGTCTGCAAATCTAAGACTCAATGATGGGAGTGGTTGCCATACATACCCAATGTCCAGAAAGATCACTTTCTACAAGAATGAAGATGCTTTTGCTTCAATTAGTGTGTATTTGCACACCGAACAATCTAATCTAACACATTCATTCAAAACCTCAAGTTAACTTCTGGGCATATGACCTTACTAGCTTGTCAAAAATTTCATGTCCATGACTACACATGTATAACCTATATTGAATTGCTTGCCTTCTCAATGAGGGAGTGTGGGGAAGGAGGAAGGGAGAGAATTTGGAACTCAAAGTTTTAAAAATGAATGTTAAAAATTGTTTTTACATGCAACAGGGAAATAAGATATACAGGCAAAGGGATATAGAAATCTATCCTTCCCTACAGGAAAATAGAAGGGGAAGGGGATAACAGAAGAGTGATAGAAGGGAGGACAGATTGGGGGAAGGGGTATTCAGAATGCATGCTGTCTTGGAGTGAGGGAAAAGGAGAGATGGGGAGAAAATTTGGAACTCAAAATCTTGTGGAAATGAATGTTGAAAACTAAAAATAAGCAAATTAATAAAAACAATTTCATGCCCATCTCTTATCCTATTCTACATTATAATTATTCATCCATGGGTCCTTCCCACAGCAGACAGACTGTAAGCTAAAGAAGAGCCCCGAACATGCTTTTGTTTCTTTTATCTTCTCCAGTATGTTACAGTGTTGAGGACACAGTACATGCTTTACAAATGCATGCGTTGCATGATGGCACAAAGAACACTTAGAAGCAAGGACAGCCTGGATGTCTGCGCTTGCTACTTTAAAAGATGCAGGTTTGCAAGGCTGATTCCAGCCCAGGTCCTCAGTACTATACAGAGCAAGATTTAGAGTCAAAGAACCTGGGTTCTAATCCTGACCCTGCCAGTTGGGCAAGTCACTTCTCTCCAAGTGTCAGCTGCTTCATGTGTGAAGCAAAGAGGTGGAAGGCAGACTAGAGGGCCTCAGAGACCCCTTTCAGCTCTGCAACTATAATCGGATCCAAGAAAACTCAAGAGCTGAGAGGTTACTCACTAGTTCTGAGAGACGGTTGATTATCCAGAGAGTCAACACCTCTCATTTCCTACAGGAAACCTGTATGCATAGAAGGTTTCTTTGGAGAATGGATTGCAATCCAATTCCCTATAAGAAGTCCCACCCATCAGAATTCAGGATGACTGTTATGCTCCCCCTTATTCAAACTCTTATCTGTCTGCTGCCTATGAATCAGTTATCCCTTCCACTCTGTTCATCTCCCTTTGTTCTCAGGCATCACGATGAGGCAGCTAGGTGGCACAGTGGATAGAGCCTTGGGCCAGCAGTCAGGAAGACCTGAGTTCAAATTTGGCCTCAGATTCTGACTAGCTGTTAGAAGCAGATTTACAGTTTGATATCAGGGGGAAAAATTATATTTGAACCATCCCAAAGTGAAACGAGCTGCCTTAAGATGTAATAGGTTCCCTTTACATTGCAGGCAGCTAGGTGGCACAGTGGATAGAGTGCTGTACTTAAAATCAGCTATACTTTACTGCCAGGCACTGGGCTAAGCACTTTACAAATAGCTCATCTGAGACTCATAGCAACCCTGGGAGGTAGGCGCTATTATTATCCTCATTTTTACAGTTGAGGAAACTGAGGCAGAGGTGACGTGACTTGTCAGGGCCACACAGCTAGTGTCTGAGGCCAGACTTGAACTCAGGTCTTTTTGATTCTACACCCAGTGCTCTGTCCTCTGAGCCACCTAGCTGCCTCTTCAAATACATAATGAAAAACCCCACTACTATTTATTTGTATTCAGAATGGATCTGTGATCTCATTCAACAGGATGTCATCCGGGGGTCCACCCAATGTGCTGGAGGCCTCTTCACTTCCTCCCAACATTATAAGAATGCCAGTGAGTGTCTGGCGGTCCACCTGTCCTCATTAGCCCTCAGCATATGACTGGCCCGTCTTCTCTTCCTAACTGATGACATCTATTACTCCTATATTTTTTCAAAGCTCCTCATTATTAGATGACGAATTTTACCCAGGAATTTGCCTTCAGGAAATTGCAAAGGAGCTTTCCTGCTGCTAGGCCTCCCCTAGAAACAAAATGTCATCCTTTGATACTAACATTCTACTGCTTACTACCTATGTGACTCCAAGCAATTAGAGAGTTGGACTCAATGATGTCTGAAGTCCCCTCCAGAAATAAAGCCAATGAACTCTACTCTTCCTCTACTAGTTTTTCCCAAACCCAGTTCACACACACACACAGACACACACACACACACACACAGAATCATGTCACCTACCCCAAGAACCAACCTTCCTATAATTAATCATTAATTCCATATCCCAACAGTAGGCTATAGCCATCAGCCATACCCCAGAGAACTAATCTCATTCCTGTCCCATCCCAGCCTGCAGCCCCAGTTCAAAAAAAGCAAACCCGCATTTTCCAATTCCTCCCCAGTTCTGGACTTTGGCTTAGGGTACCCATTCTTTAAATCCCTTCAGGGAAAAAATCCACAAGTTCAGACCACCTCTTCCTAACTTTGCCATCCCTCACCAAAAGCAAGTGCCTGGACTTAACTTCTCAGGGATCTAGTCTAGGCAAGTCTCTCTAAGGCTATAAGGTGCAAAGAAGTCACTAATCTGCATTGGTGAGTGAGCTTCTTCCTTGGGAGCTCCCAATACCAATAAACTACAGCTCAGGTTTAAAAAAAATGTGTAAAAGGGAGAAGGAAAAAAAAGGAGGAAGAAGAAAAGGAGAGAGAAAAGATGGGACATCTGTATGTCCAGAGGACAAGAAAGGAGGTGGTAGGGCCAGAGAACAGAGTCAAGGTAATGGCGGGGGCAGAGTGGAGAAGAGGAGGTACATGCCAGAACTTCGCTGGCAGAATCATTGAGCTAGTACTAGAAGGCCTCTCAAGGCCCATTTAGTGTAACTGCTTTATGCTAGAGATGAGGAAACAGAGGCCAGACAAAGTAAAGGGACTCGCCCAAAGGTACACACTAAACCCAAGCCCTTGGACTCCAGAGCCAGCCCTCTTTCTACTGTACAATGCTGCCTCCCTTAATGTGATCATATGCAATCATAATCATATTCAGATTCTCTTCTATGGTTCATAAATCAGCCCTAAAAGGGACAATTCTAAAACTTTTCCCCCTCCACTGGTCCCATATAACCTCCTAATAAGGTAGGGCAACCCTTACTTGAATGTCAAGGCAGTCCCGGTTTTGGGAGCCTTCCGATTCACTACACTCAAGTTAAGAGTATAGTTCTCTTCCCAAGTACCTCCTTTTCCTTTTTTCTATTTCAACATTTTCCCAGGGCAAACAGAGACCTTTAGACTTACCCCACCCCCCAATTTATTCATTCATTCCTTGGTTTCTCCAGCAGGGTCCCAGTGGGCAGCTATTCAGAGAACCAACCTTTCTACCCTGTTGGGATTAACAGAAAGTCCAGAGGCAGATATATCTGGGAGCAACCCCAGGTTCCATCACCCAAGCAAAAGAAAGTGATTGTCTGTCTTCCCCTCCTCTCCCTAACACATTCCACTCAAAGTCTTTGATATGGCCCAGCAGGGGAGAGGTAGTATAACAAAGGAAAGAAGAAAGATCAGATTCTGGAGATTCCAGCCCTTCCTTTAACAAGCCTCTCTTTACCCTAGGAAAATTTAGAAAAAGGTCAGTTCAAATCTATAGGGAAATTTATGATCAAACAAGAGACAGAGAAGATTATGGGATGCAAAATGTATAATTTTGATTACATCAAATTAAAAAGGTTTTGTATAATAAAACCAAATGCAGCCAAGATTAGAAGGAAAGTGGGAAATTGGGGAGAAAAATATTTAAAGCAAGTTTCTCTGATAATGGACTCATTTCTCAAATAAAGAACTGAGTCAAATTTTTAAGTCATTCAAAACAAGAAAACGATAAATGTTGGAGAGGATGTGGGAAAATTGGAACGCTAATACATTGTTGGTGGAGTTGTGAAATGATCCAACCATTTTGGAGAACAATTTGGAACTATGCCCAAAGGGCTACAAAAATGTGCATACCCTTTGATCCAGCAATAGCACTTCTAGGGCTGTATCCCAAAGAGATCAAACACATGGGAAAAGGACCCATATGTACAAAAATATACATAGCAGCTCTTTTTGTGGTGGCAAAGAATTGGAAATTGAGAGGATGCCCATCAATTGGGGAATGGCTGAGCAAGTTGTGGCATATGAATGTAATGGAATACTATTGTGCTATAAGAAATGATGAACAGGCTGACTTCAGAAAAACCTGGGAAGACTTACATGGCTTGATGCTGAGTGAAGTGAGCAGAACCAAGAGGACTTTGTACACAATAGCAGCCACATTATGCAATGACTAAGATTGTTAAACTGAACCTTTCTCAGCATTACGAGGATCTAAGACGTCTCCAGAGGCCTCAGGATGGAAAATGCTGTCCACATCCAGAGAAAGAACTATGGAAGTCGAATCGCTCTCACTTATCTTTACCTTCTGTTGAGTTTTGTTTCATCTTTCTGATGGTTCCTCCTATTGGTTTTAATTTTTACTTACAACTTCACTAATGTGAAAATATGTTTAATTGGTATGTAAATGTAAAGCCTATGTCAGATTGTGCACCGTCTTGGGGAGGGGGGGGAGAAAAAGGGAGAAAAAATTTCAACTCAAAAGCATACGGAAAAAAAAATAAAAAATCAAAAAATTAAAAAAAAAAAAGAATGTGAGTCATTCCCTAATTGATAAATGGTCAAAGAATATAAATGCAGTTCTCAGAAGAAGAAATCAAAGCTGTCAATGGTCATGTGAAAAAATGCTCTAAATCACTATTGATTAGAGAAATGAAAATTAAAACCACTCTGAGGTTATCACTTTACACCTATCAGATTGGCTAATATGACAGAAAAGGAGAATGACAAAAGTTGGAGAAGATGTGAGAAAATTGGAACACTGCACTGTTGGTGGAGTTATAAACTGATCCAATCATTCAAAAGAGCAATTTGGACCTATGCCTAAAGGGCTATAAAAAGCATTGATCCAGCAATGCTACTATGAGGTCTGCATCCCAGAGATTAAAAAAAATATTTATAGCAGTTTTTTGTGGTGGCAAAGAATTGGAAATCAAGAGAATGTCCATCAATTGGGGAATGGCTGAACAAGTCGTGGTATATGATTGTGATGGAGTACTATTTGTGCCATAAAAAATTACAAGCAAGATGGTTTCCAAAAAACCTGGGAAGGCCTATGTGAACTGATGCAAAGTGAAGTGAGCAGAACCAGTAGAATATTGTACACAGTAACCGAAAATTGCCCCTTTGGATGAGACCTAGGACATCTCTCTTGGTTGAGCTGACTGTGAAGGGTTGGCTGAAAATGTCAACACAGAAGTGGAAACTGGGAATCATGGCAGAGGTCTAAAACAGCCCAAAGGTTCAAGGAAGGAGGCCCTACCAGGGCCTCTCTCTGCATTGACAAGTAGGGGATTTACTTGGTCATGGAACAAAATCAATGTGTTGACCTCTTGCTCCTCATTGCTTGTTTCCTAAGGTCGGGACGTACAGACCGTGATAACCACTCACTGAACTGTAATTTGTTCCACTTTTCTGACCAAACTCTGAACCTGTATTTTTTTTTCCACATTAAAAAAGTACAGTAATCCTGAAATAGCAAGAATTGAACATTTGGCTTGAAGTACTAAGAGCTAGATTTGGAGTCATTAGACCTGAGTTTGAGTTCTGCCTCTCACACCTACCAACTGTGTGATGCAGGGCAAGTCACTTCCTTCTCAAAGCCCCAGGCAACTCTCTGAAAACTAGAAATTAGAACAGATGTCTATCTGCATTAAGGAAGTTGGGTAGCACAGTGCATAGAATGCCAGGCCTAGACTAGTCAAGAAGACTCATCTTCCAGAGTTCAAATCTGGCCTCAGACAATGTGACCACGGGCAGTCACTTAACACTGTTTTCCTCAGTTTCTTCATCTGTAGAATGAGCTGGAGACGCAAATGGTAAACCATGCTAGTATCTTTGCCAAAGAAAGCCCCAAATGGAGTCATGAAGAGTCAGACATGACTGAACATCTGCATTGGCAGAGGAAATTTTTCACCAGAAACAACCTACGCTCATGAAATCACCAGTCTGGTCAAAATATATTAAATCTCACATTACTCATTATTATCAAAAAGAAGTAATTCCCAAACTAGTCAACAAACATGAAGCCTGATTGTTAATTTTAAAAGCTCAAAGGACACCAAAACTTCAGATTTAAATCAAAAGGCCAGAACTATTCAAAGGACAGAAAGAGGGCTTTGGAAGGAATTGCAGAATTGTAGTGAGTCATAGATAATGAATTTGTTGTTAAAGAAGCATACTCCACCCACTCTCTGAACATACACACACACACACACACACACACACACACACACTCCCTTCATATATTAACATCCCTGGATGCATTTCTTCCTAAAACATAACTTATACATATTCACAACCAGTTTTTGATCCCTGAATAAAATGTCCAAAACCCATACAAAATATACTTATTTCCCCTTCACAGATTATAGATTTAGTGGTAGAAGGGTCCTTAAAGATCATCTATTCCAATCCTTTCATTTTACTCAATTAGAAAACTGAGGCAAAGAGTAGAAATTTAAATGATCATAATTAAAATGAAATACATTTTTACAATGAATGAGCAAATTCTCTTCTGCCTACAGTTCAATTATGTAAACAAAGTGATTCAATCCTCTGGATTTTATAAGGCCAAGAGAATGTGAATGGAGCTTTAGAGAAAAAAAATTAGTCATTTTCAGAACCCAAAAGTAATAGTTTAACTAAAAATTTGAATCAGAGTAAAACTCAAATACTTTAACAACTTTGGTTAAAGAGCATGATGGTGGAGCTGGTTATGGTAGGCACATAGACAAAGCTAAAGTGGTTTCCTTGCCTTGAAGAGCTAGCAAATGATTTCTTCAAGGATAAGGAGTTTACAAATATTAAATGTTCTTTGATAATTGTTCGTATTTCCTTTGGTAACCCTTTTAAAAAGCCAGAGAGTTGGGGCTGGAGGCCAGAAATCGAGGGTAGAAATATTTCACCTTAGATAGCACCCAGTCAAAAGACAAGCCAGAAATAGGTGAAAGTTTAATGCTCTTATCTATTTCAGTGACAGTATCTCGTTTCAATCTTAACAGCATTCTGTGGCAAAATTGTTTAAATACTTCTAGAGGAACTAAAACTTAACTCAACTCTAAGCTAAATTTGGAAGGCAAAGATGCCAAATAACATAATTTAATCCTTTTCCCCCCTTTACCCACTCCTTTAGGCAAACAATAACTTTAAATTCATCCCCCAATTCCATTCACCTCCCACTTTCTCAGGACTCTTGAATGCTCAGCTGCTCTTCCCATCACTGATACTTCAAGGTTCAAGAGCATCAGCCATCAGACCAAGTGGTCCACTCCATTTTCTCATGCAGGGCAACAGGGAAACTCAAGTCAGAAAACCAATCAGCTGGAAAGTCTGTACAAGCTGGACAGCCACATTATGGCCTTCTGATGCTGCCCTCTTGAAGAAGCTTGAGTGGATATTCCTGTTCACAGCACTCTCATATCCAGGGTGCTCAGATCCCAGCACTATCACCACTACAAAAGCTGCCCATTAGGGATGTTTGCCCAGGCTCCACGTCCCAAATTCCAGAAGATACCAGAAAAAGAAGTGATCTGAATGGCTGACCAGAAACTATCCATCTCAGAGCTCTATCCTTTTTGACAAGGATACCAGGTCTTTTGGAGAAAACTGGTCAAAGTAATCTGAGAATTGGAATTACCAATGAATCCACTTTGGTGTGATGATTTCAGCAAAGAATAATTCAGCAAGAGAATTACATAATCCTAGACTCGGAAGAGATGTCACATCATCTAACCCAAATCTGAACGAGAATCTACACCAAATAGCAAGTCCCTTTGCCTCTCTGGGCCTCAGTTTCTTCATCTGTAAAATCTAGATTGTTGTTGTTAAGTTGTTTTTCAGTTGTTAGACTCTCTGTGACCCCACTTGGGGTTTTCTTGGCAGAAACACTGGAGTGGTTTGCCATTTTCTTCTTTAGATCATTTTACAGATGGGAAAACTGAGACAAACAGGATTAAGTGATTTGCCCAGGGTAATTGTTGTTGTTTGTCCTTTCTCGAAGAGGTCCAATGACGTCAGGAAGGTGATGACTTGCAAGTGAATTGGTTTTAAGTGAGGCAGGGCTGTGCAAAGTCACCAATCTCACTCCTCCAGGGCCATCTGAGTTTAGTGGCAAGACATAATTCAGGACAACTGGAGATGGTCTCAGATACAGTGGGAGACCTTGAGCTTTTTAAGCTAAGGTCTTTCCCAGGTCTCAGTTTGTCTGAGGCAATACCCATTCAGTGATTAGGCTAAGTGATTAGGTAAGAAATTAGTCAAAAGACAGCCGCTTTTACCTACTCACACACCTAATAAGTGTCTGAGGCCAGATTTGAACTCAGGAAGATGAGTCTTTCTGACTCCAGGCCCAGCACTGTGCCGTCTAGCTGCCCTCAAGACGTAGCAAGTAAGTTTTCCTTAAATTGTTTATGTTATAGATAATAGACTAGGCTACCTGTCATGGAGCTTACTGAAGGGTACCCACCTTGTCGAGAGGACACAATTCCTTACTGGTCATGGTGAAGGGATACTGAAAAGGTTCTGACTTGTCAGAGTATTTGCTTACTCTGTGGTCTACAAGAATAAAGAACAATGGTGTTAGGCCTCTTTTGGGTGTCTCATTTGGGGAGACTCTTCCGGAATTTGTTCTTCCTCATACTTCTAGTAAGGAAGAGGAGGGGATTTCCCCCAAGTGACAATGGAGGCTACAAGGATATGGCAGTGAGAATATGGGCTTGCCTAGCTGAGTGTGGGTCATTGGCTGCCACCTTCAGCTTTCTGTTTTCCTTATCTTGAGAAATGAAAATTTCTATTCCTGGAAGGAGCTGAGTTTCCAGGTCAAGAGTTCCTGAGGTTTGATGTGAGCTGCCCAGTGGGAAGTGATTTTCATAATAACACTGAATTCTCAGACAAGAGCATCACCACCAGGAGGATTCTGCCTCAGATTAACCAAAAAGAAAGCCCAAATTATGCCCTGGGTCCTAGGTAAGTACAAAATAGCCTAAATACCTGTTCAATCATTCCCAAAAGCTGTCTTGACAACAATCAACCAATCAATATTTATTAAGCACTTACTATGTGCCAGGCCAGTGCTTAGCGCTGAGTATGAGCAAGGTAGGTATTGTTCTATGCTTTTATGTATGCACGTCTTTGAGTTCCTTTGCATCTTAAGAGGTTTCTGTAATACAGGAAATAAACTACTCCCTTATAGCTGAGATTCATAATGCACTTTGAGAGCCTTTTTTCTTGAAGGAATTTGGTTAATCCAGGAAACTCCAGACATGAGCTTTAACTAAGCTCTTATTTCAAGGATTTCCTCAAAGTCACTCTGTTACATTTATAATTGGGTTTGTACACTTGGGGAGGAGGGGAGTGGAGAATGGGCAGGGAAGAAATGAGAGCAGAAAAATTTGACCTTGACAGTGCTCAGCTGAAATCCCAGTCAGAAGTGGGTGAAAGTTCAATGACCTTGTTTGAAAGGAGGTGATGTCAATAAAACAATCAGATAGAAAATTACTTTCAAAACAACTGAAAATCACTTTGCAAGCTGTGGTGGTGTGGTAGGCAAAACGTCAAAGTGAGACAGTTTTTTTTTCTCCCTCTTTAAGCAAACAGTGATAAGAGTCCCAGAATTATGCAATTGTGGCAGCAGGTACTAAAGGAAAGATGAGGTCACCTATTTCTTTAACCTGGACAAGCGCCCCAGACGACCTGGACAAGCACCCCAGACGACTTACACCAAGCTTAGGCTGTGCATGTGTGCTCTGAGGAGCAGAAAGTTCTCGCCAAAGAACACACACACACACACATACACACACACACACACACACACACACACACACACACAAACACACACATGCATGCACACAACACTCTCTACTTATATGCCAAGTTACTAACTATAGCAACAAATTTACACTAGCAAATCACATGGATATGGATTCTACAGCAGAGGAAACCTGACATGACTGATGAAAATTCAAACAGATGAGACAAGTTAAGAAATAAAGTTGTAGCTTCTAGGTTCCAGGTTTCTGAAGTGTCTGTCCCTTCATAGGGATGACCTAACAAAAAGGTTGTTCTTTTTTTTTTAAAGGGTGGACCCAATAATAACTTTTCTAAAACTTGACATTAATATCCAGAAATGTAGTAAATTCTGCTAAATAATTTGAGGAGGCCCCATCCAGAACACCCATATAAACTGTAAGATACATACTCTGATTTTAGATCCTCTGCTTCAGGAACTCTTCATTTGCTGTTTTATTGGGATGCGATGTAGCAACTGGGTGGAACAATGAGGTCATGAGTCACCCCTGGATCTTGAGAAAGTCACAATTTCCTTAATCCATATAATGCGGATAATAATGCCTACTGCACTGGCCTCACAGTCATGGTAGGATTGTAGGGTCATAGATTTAGAGCCAAAAGGGACCTTGGAGATCAAATTCTGCCATTTCAATTAGCAATCGATTAAATGAGTAAACGGAGGTACAGACAAGTTCCGAGGACCTAACACAGATTTAGAGCTGAAAGAGACTTCAGAAAGTCATAGAACAGAACCCTCTAATTTTTTTTCAGATGATTAAGCTGAAGCCAGAGAAATTCATAAGAATGTAGGATCATAATGTAGGAAGGAGCCTCAAGAGCTCAGTGAGGCTAACCACCTAATTTTATAGATTGGTCCAGAGATGTTCAAATAACAGAATAATAGAGTTTGAGCCAGCAGTGCCTCAACTGTCAAATCCAACTTCCTCTTTTTTACATAAAAGGAAACAGAGACGTAAGGAAGTGAAGTAACTAGCCCAGAAAGTGTCTGAGGCTGGATTCAAATACAGGTCTTCCAGATTCCTCTCTTCAATCAAAAAGCAAGCAATTTCATGAATAACCTATATCATGGGGGAGGAGGGAGGGGAAGGAGGGAGAAAAATCTAGAACTCAAAGTCCTATTAAAAAAACTGAATGTTGAAAATTATCTTTACATGTAATTGGAAAAAAATAAAATACTATTTACAAAAAAAAAAGCAAACAATAGACAAGAATATGAGGGCCTACTGAGGGCCAGGCATTATCCTAGTTTAAATTACTTTCCCAAGGTAGCAGAGACAGAATTTGAACCCAGATCTTCAACCATGCTACATCTCACAGAAGAAGATCAACTAGAGTAAAACGTGGAAAGTGCTTGGCAAACCTCAAGGCGCCATGTATACAAGTATCAGCTATTGTTCAAAGCGGATTTCATCATATTCTTTTTTTAAATAATGGCTCTGTTCTCCCCTGATTTTTCTGTGCTGAGGGGGATCATGTTTCACTATTTGCCTTGGTATCCATCCGATGTCATTGCCTCTGATAATATCTGGACAGGGTTTGGGGTTGGCCTGTCCTTACTGGATTCAAGCACAAGCAATCCTCATACAAAAGAGTTGTGCTGCAATCACTCGTTCTTAGATTGCAGGGTTTTAGACATGGAAAAGACCTCACCAACTGTCTAGTCCGATACCTAAAATACTGACTGTAGAGGCAGAAGGCTGAGGTTCAAATGCCAACTCTGGTGCTTCCAACTCTTATGATCTTGGACAAATCACTTCATTTCCCTGAAGTCTGTTTCCTCACTTATAAAATGGGGACAGTTGGATGTAATGACCTCTCAGGTCTGGTTTAGCTGTAGATCTATGATCATGATCCCTCCCTTTTCTTTTACAGAAGGGGAAATGGAAGTCCCCCCCTCCCCGAAGTTTGCCCACTCAAGTGTATGCAGTATATAAAACTGGGATTTAAATCCATGTCTTCTGACTCCAAATCCAACACTCCATTCCATTGTATTTGGAATTCAGAAGGCACTTTCTGATGGAAATGATGAAATAAATGAGACTTCTTGATTACCCACCATTTACCCATCTTCTCCCATCACTCCTCCCTGACATCCACAAATGACTTGCATAGAGTAG
Organism: Phascolarctos cinereus; assembly: GCF_003287225.1. Lineage (NCBI taxonomy): Eukaryota > Metazoa > Chordata > Mammalia > Diprotodontia > Phascolarctidae > Phascolarctos > Phascolarctos cinereus. The sequence continues at coordinate 33,597,829 of NW_027556180.1, forward strand.
GTGTCTAAAAATATTTACTGAACAGAATTGGGTTTTTGCACTGGCTTACCCACTGAGAAGAATGCTACAGACATCCTAAGTGCATCTTGAGCTCACCAAAGGAATGGACAAAGTCTCAACGATTTCCTTATAGATAAGGTAGAGAAATGGAAGCTTGATGCTAGAGACAAACACACCCAAAGATTCTCCATTAATCAGAATCAATGTGGAAGCCCCTACAGGATTGGAGAAAGGTTCTTGAATTGGAAGCCAGAAGACATGGGCTCAAAGTCCAAGCTCTACAACTCCTAGTTATGTAAAGCCATGAATACAGCTGAAGGCAGTCTAGTGGTGTGGAGAAAGCCCTGGATTTGCAAACCGGCATGTTGCTGTTCTGTCATTTTGGTCTTTGTGACCCCACTTGGGGTTTTCCTGGCAAAGGTGCTGGAGTGGTTTGCTATTTCCTTCTCCATCTCATTTTATAGATAAGGAAACTGAGGCAGACAGGGTAAAGTGACTTGCTCAGGAACACACAGCTAGTAAGTGTCTGAAGTCATATTTGAATTCAGGTCTTCCTGATTTCAGGCCCAGGACTCTATCCATTGTGCCACTTAGCTGCCCTGGCATATCTGGGTTCAAACACTGCCTCAAATAAATGAATAAACCATTACCCCTGATTGAGTGACTTCAGGTCTCATGTTCCTCATCTATAAAACGAAGGAATTCAATTCAATGACCTTCAGGATCCCTTCTAGAGCTAAATCTATGAATCTATGATAAGTCATTTAACTTATCTGAGTCTCAGTTTCCTAATTTGCAAGATGGAGATAATACTGGTTGTTGTGAGCACCTCAATTAATGTTATGGGCTATATCAATGTCAGTTACCACCATTATGATCATGATGATCACCAAGGCAAGTTTCTGGGGCAAGGGTCCCCCAAGCATTTGAGATCAACCATCCAGAAGAAGACACAAGAGCATGCTTGTTGTATTAAAACTATATCTTGTTCTGGTCCCCCTGACAACCACCTCCTCCTTCTAGTCAGTATAGTAAGTTTCTGGGTAGCCAGTATAAAGGAACAATAGTAGGAAACAAGATGGCAAAGGGGAACCTAGAAGTCATGGGAAAACCGTCGCAAAGACCAAAGGGGCATAAGTTACAAGTTGTATTATTTTTAACTAAAATTCGCATCCAGGCAATATGTACCAAATCAGGGGACATCCCCTAGGCACTGCTCCTCAAGGCTCCTGGTCCTAGGAGATGCAGGCAGAATCCAGATGTCCACAATTCCAGACCAGAAGAACATCAAAAAGGTGCTGATAGCTTTGAAATGATGACTTTGAAGTTTCACTGTTAACTTTCAGATGATTTGGATAGGTTAATGAACTAACTCCCAAGTGGCACAGATAGGTGGTCTGTCTCTCTCCCAAAAATCTATAAAAACGAGGCCTCAAACTCCAGCCCCCCAACATTCTTCTACCTCCATTAGGTCTGTGCTGCCCAGGGCTCCCAACTCTAATCCATGGTTACTCGAGTGATATTCCCTGCCTCTTTCCCTCTCCAGACTCTTCTCCATACTGCTTCCTTTCACCATCCCATTCCCCTGCCCCTGAGCTGTGGCATCTGCCTCTGTATCCCTCCCCACTCTTCACCACTTGTCTCTGTCCTCTGTGCCTTATTAAAGTGTGATTGCTGCCCCACCCATTGAGTACCCAAAGAATAGGGTGTGCCTGAACCCATTTCATTATTTCATGAATGATCAATTTGCTTGTCAAATTTGAAAATGACTCTAAAACAAAAAGTAGGGCTAATGCACCAGATGACTTAGGATTCCAGATTCCAATACACTACACAAATAAGATGAAACCCAACTGGATCAGACTGATACTTCAATATATTAATATGGATAAATGTAAAGCCATAGGCATAGGTACCCAAAATGTGGAAAGACTTGTTCTGACTGAAAAGGACTTACAGATTTTAGCTGACAATTGGATTAGCATAAAAAACAGGAGCAAACATGGTCAGCAAAGATGAATGCATCCTGGTGACATCAATAGTGACTGTTTATATAAAATAGCATGTTAGGGTTACAAAAGGCTCAACTTCAATTATTCTAGTAAGCCAGCTTACCTGAAGCCAAGTGAGAGAGAGAGAGAGAGAGAGGAGAGAGAGAGAGAGAGAGAGAGAGAGAGAGAGGACAGACAAAGACAGAGAGACAGAGAGACAGAGGCAGAGACAGAGAGACAGACAGAGAGAGAATGCAGTGTGTGTGTTGCGATGGGCAGGTCAAACCAGCTTTAGCCCAATCTCACAATCTCCCTTCGGACTCTTCAGCCATGGACTCTGAACCTGGACCCTTGGAAATAGCAGTGCTCCCAGCTCCCAGCAGGCATCATCCTGGGCAGCAATTCCCTATGGAGTCACCACCTGGCAACAGCTCATGCAAGGAGCTATAGCCACAGCTATTCAAGTTCCCCCAAAAGAAAGCCCTTGCCACCAAAGTCAAAATGGTTCAATATCAGAAACTGATAAAATCTTGTCAGTGAAAATAAGAGTAAAGAGAAGGCATTACTATAGACTTTGCTGCTGCATCCTAAGGACTGGGTCTTTTCCATCTGACTTACAGCTGAAACCTACACAGTCTCTTTGTTTATGAGAGCTTCCAGAAAGTAGGGATTGTCTTTTCTATTGGTATCCCCAGCACTAAGCATAGTGCTTTGCATCTTCTAAGCATTTAAATGCTCATTCATTCATTATCTCATTTAATTCTCCTGATAATCCCCTGAAGTACACAAAATACAAGAACGTTTGGTTTGGTTTTGGGGCTTGTTTTGTTTTTTTTGGACTAGATCTGTGATTTCAAGGTTGTGGAGAACTCCCAAAAGGAAATTCCCTTTACCAATGCACCTTCTCTGCAACTTACTTAGAGCTGCCTGAGGCACCCTGTCTTGCCCAGGGAGATACAGCCAGGAGGCACATGGACCTAAGTCTTTATGATCCCAGGGCCATCCACTGAGCCACACCGCTTTTTCCCCTGCACAAATATCATCATCTTTTTTTTCTCCTCAGATGGACAAACCAAGGCTAGGAGAGTTTAGAAGGATCACCCAAGATTTTCAAGGTTTCAGTTAAGTGGTAAAAAGGGGACCCAAACCCAGGTCTTCCAGCTGCTGGTCCGACTACGCACAGTCTCCAGAAAAAGAGAGATGATAAACTCACCACCCCCATACTGGCCAAAGCCCAGCCAGAGCACTGTCTTCAGATCGGCAGAGTAGAAGCAGGAACCCAGCCAAGTTCTCTCAACATTCTCCTCCACACAACTTTAATGTAACACATCAGATTGGGAGAGACACTTTTCTAGTCCAAGCAGCTTAGGAAGTCAGCAGGAGAGGTGTGTGGACATCCCCCCTCCGCCCCCTCCCCCCCCCCCGGCCAGGGTGAGGGGAGCAACATCAGAGTGGGCCTTGGAGGTGACAATAGTGGCGGTGGCTGCAGCAGCGTCCAGAGCTCTCAGCCCAGACATGGTAAGGGAGGACAACTGGTCAGAAAGAGATCATAGCAGCCCTTTTGCTGGCACTGGGCATAGGAGTTGGCACTGTTTGGCAATTTTATTGACCATATGCAATTCTGAGTCACAGTTCTAAGGCCAAGAGGGGTGCTGGCTAACTCTTTAGGCTGCAGGGGAGCAAGGGATCTAGTCGAAGTTCGAGAGCAGAGAGGAATGTTTGGGTACCTCCAAGGGGAGCAGGTTGCAGGGCACTGAAAAGTGCTAATACTTGTGACTGAAAGAAAGCAGGGGCCCTTCTGGGAGTAAAGACCAGAGCACAGACCAGAAGAGCAGTAACTACACCTCTCCCCCAATCACCCCACACTGGAAGCACCAAAAACTTACAGACCCCCAGAACTAGCTCTGAAAATAGCAAAATAATAATAATCGTGATAATACCACAATTTCCTTTTAGGGTATGATTTTTAAATGTCTACCATGTGCCTGGCACTGTGGCACGTGTTAGAGATACAAAGACAAAAATGAAGCATTCCCTGCCCTCAAAAAGTTTACATTCTAACTAATGGCATGGACAGAATAAGAAAGGGTAGGGGTAAAGACTAGAGAGGGACTATATTTTCAATTGTTAAAATCTGCACTGTATTTTCCCAATTTAATATCTTTCAGACCTTTGAGTTTTGACCAAAAGTTCATGCAATTCAACCGTAAAAATTGCTTAAGCCAGACTATTGCTAGGCACCAGACAAAAGAGAGGGAAAAAAAAGACAAAGAGAAAACAGTTCCAGACTTTAAGAAACTTACATTCCATTGGGGGATAAAAACATTTCAAAGATAAGTAAACATGACTGTTTGAAAAAAGGGACAACAGAAACAGTTTGGGGGGAGGGGAATGAGAATCGGGCAACTTGGCCAAGTCAAGTCAAGGAGTGTTTAATAAGTCTTACTATTTGCCACCCCCTGGGCCAAGTGCTAGGAATGCAAACACAAACAAAAAGTAAGACAGTGCTTGCCTTCAAGGAGTTTACATTCTAACTGAGGAAGATGAGACATAAAAGGGAGCCCGACAAGTGTAAGTCAACACGAACTTCCAGAATTTTAATCTTGCCTTCCATACTTAATGTGTGACTTTGGGAAACCTCTCTTAAGGAGCTAAAAAAGAGGGTGGTACCTCTTAGCAGGGAAGAGAGATACTACAGGTTCAGAATGAAACATACATATTTTCAGAGATGTCAATGTGTGGATTTGTTTTGCCTAAATGTATTTCTTACAAGTGGGTAACTTTTATTATAAGGAGGGGATTTGGTGCAGTCGATAGAGCACCAGTTTGGAGTCAGGAAGATCTGAAGATCAGACACTTATTAGCTCTGTGACCCTGGCCAAGTCACTCAATCCTTATTTACCTCAGCTTCTCATCTGTAAAATGGGAACACACTGGAAAAGGAAATGGCAAACCACTCTATTATCTTTGCCAAGAAAACCCCACAGACAACATCCATGAGGTCACGTACAGTCAGACATGACTGAACAACAGGAAACTAGTAATAGTGATACCATTTTTTTTTATAAAAAGAAGAGCATCAAAAAGATATTTTTCAAACATTCAGAGAGATCCAAAGGAGGATTAAAAGAGACATGGATTAACAACATGGGGACCACCCTTGGCATAGCAGACAGAGAGTCTGGCCAGGAGTACCTGGCTAGATTTTAGTCCATCCTTTCACATGTACTGGCTGTGTGACCTTGGCTAGTCACACAACCATTCAGTGTACTAAGCCAGTGGGACCAAACTCAATTGGAAACAGGGCTGCATATTGACTTAGAGAAACAAATATATCTCCATTTTATCTTATTTTTATTTATTTTGTTAAATATTTCCCAATTACATTTTAATCTGGTTGGAGTCCCCCATGCAGTCTGTGGGTATCCTGTTTGATACCTTTGCTCTAAGCACCTCTAAGAATGTAGGTGGCATAGGAAGTACCAACTTGCATTGGTAGAGGCATCTCTCCTGCTAATGGGATCTCAAGACCTATGTCTGCCACTCCCCCTACCTTATTTTTAAAAAAAAAATCAAGCTGCTCATAATAGAAATTAGCACTACCTTATAAAATCCCCCTTTTTCAATTCTTTATAAAGAAAATTTTCATGTGTGCTGCTGTTGGTCAATTTTTCTAAAAGAGAAAAAATTGGAAAGGGAGTCTGGCAGAGTGGGTGACCTTGAAGGTCCCTTTCAGTTCTAAATTTGTGACTCTGTGAGGCTGGTCATAATAAAAAGAATAAGAACCATGGAAGTCATTGCACTGATGCACGTTCAGCTAGTAGAACTAAGACACTTTTTGCTCCTTGAAAATTCAAATGAAAAAATGAAAATGCATTTATTAAGCATGTACTACACATCAGGCAGCTAGATGGCACAGTGGATAGAATGCCAAGCCTGGAGTCAGGAAGATCTGAGTTGAAATCTGGTCTCAGACACTTACTAGACCCTGGACAAGTCACTTCACCCTGTGTACCTCAGTTTCCTTACCTGTAAAATGAGTTGGAGAAGAAAATGACAAACCACTCCAATATCTTTGTCAAGAAAATTCCACACAAATAGTTAGATATGACTGAAAAACAACAACAAAATGTGCTATGTATTGGCACCCACTCATTTATATCTTTTATAGGATGAAAGGGAACTAGAGACAGTCAGCTAGCTACTTTATAATTTTCTATTTGGCACAAAATATGTTTGTGAAATTGATTATCATAGATTGCTGACGATTCTCAAACCCACATTGCATGAAATTATGTCTGTATGTGCGTAAATGTGTCTTTATACATATAACAATAACATTTATGCAGCACTTTGATGTTTATAAAATGTTTTATAAATATGACCTCATTTTATCCTCACAACAATCTTGGTAGGAAGGTAGGTACTATTATTAACTCCATTTTATAGATGAAGAAACTGAGGCAGACAGAGCAACTTGCCCCCAGTCACACAGCTCATTAGTGTCTGAGGCTGGATTTGAACTCAGGTCTTCCTGACTCCAGGTCAAATGCTCTATGCACCGAGTCGAGTCACCATCTCATAACAGAGGTATAAACCGTGACACCTAGAAAGGTGTGAAGTGGGGTTCAGTTAAAGTAATCTGACTTTTCTTCATCTTCATTGTTTAACCACCTAATTTCAGCTCCCTGTTTCTCCAGAGGAAGTGGGGGTGGGGCAGGTCTCTCAGCCCTGGGCAACACTCTGAGGTCTGGGCTGCCTCTCTTAGGAGACTAGATTATCCTGCTGCCCAACCCAGAGGACATTCCCAGCCACTAATGCCATAACCTCCCTCTACCCCTCCTCCCCTTATTCCTTCCACCATTCAAGATTTACAAGATATCAGTAGTAGGTAAGGGCTACTTGTCTGGCCTAGCACTTTGGCAAAACTAAATAATCTGATAAACTAATGTGGGTTAACAGGAAATGACTAGAGGCCTAACTCCCAAAGTTCAACAATTCTGGTCTAGGCCCCTAATCCATATGTGTTAGTTTATCAGTTGACATCTTGATTGAGGGAATTTTTCCATCTGCAGGCCCAGAATCACAAAGGAACAACTTGAGGAAAGATTGCACGGATACATTCAACCTGGGTCACTTTAGGGACATTTCAGTACCTGCAGCTCTGCAGGGCTGGAAGTAGGGAGTAGATTGTCCCCCAAGATTTGTGAGATACATCATACTCTTCTCAAGAAAAGCACTATCAGGGGCAGCTAGGTGGTGGGGTGGATAGAGCACCAGCCCTGGAGTCAGGAGGACTTGAGTTCAAATCCAGCCTCAGACTCTATGTGACTCTGGGCAAGTCACTTAACCTCAACTGCCTCAAAAAAAAAAGTGCTATCATCTATCTGATCAGGAACAGTGAGAAGGAAGGCAGGGAGAAAGAAAAGAAGGAATCAACAGGCAGACTTAAGTGAGGGGCTGGCCACCTTCTCAAGATGCAGGGCAAACACTTGCTCCTTTTGCCCTTTATTTAAAAAATAATAATTACAGCCTGTCCACCATCCTTGAATATTCGAGTCACGGATCTTTCATCCCCCACCCCAGTAGCAGCCCCATAGGTTTCACGGACATAAAACACTGCAAACTGGTTGTACTTTTCTGTTTCCATACTCCACAAAATGTCATCTGTCTATGGCCCACAGGTGTCCCCCACCTAATGTCAGGTATGCACCTTGAGGAACAGCTATCAGATCATTTCATCATTTTTGATTCAGTATATATCATCTTTTGAAAATTACTATTCCGGGTAGAATTCTGCTTCCTGGGGTTTAAATCGCTTTTCTGATTTTCTTCAGAATTCAGATAGCCAGTAAGAGAAGAAAGGAACCATTCTTCACATAAGGCAGTCTTAGAACAGGGTGATAAGTGGAAGACCCATATTCTCCCTGGAGGGTCAGGAGGTAGAAAGAGGAACCCAAATCCTTTCTGAGTCATGGTGTTAGGAAATGACACCAGTTGCTTTATTTATTTTAGACCTTTGGCTTTCTTGTTGTTTAGTGGTTTTTCAGTCACATCTGATTCTTTGTGACACCATTTGGGGTTTTCTTAGCAAAGATACTGGAGTGGTTTGCCATTTCCCTTTCCAGCTCATTTTACAGATGAGAATATCGAGGCAAACAGAGTTAAATGACTTGCCCAGGGTCACACAGCTAATAAGTGTATGAGGCTGGATTTGAACTCACATAGATGAGTCTTCCTGATTCCAGGTCTGGGGTTTTATCCACTGAGTCACCTGAAGACCTATGGCCACTCAACTTCAACATCAACAAACATTTTTTCTAACAGGTACGGGTCACTAAACTTCACCATGGGATACAAAGACTGGGGTTTTGCCCTTGAGAGATTTATAACCTAAATAAGAAAAGAGGGATAACTTGACCAGAGTTTGGCTTCTCTCCATACTGCACTGTGCTACTGGAGAATATTTCTTTGGGGAAACTAGGAGCTGCTAACAAACATTACTGGCAACGTTTCCTAATTTGCTTCCCTCTCTCCCCCCTTCCCCCCACATACTTAGGGGTTTGGGGGGGGCAGAATTATTCAGTGTTGCTACAGTCATTTAGTGGGAAAAGCGCAGAAGCTGGGAGTCAGAGGTCCTAGTTCAAATCCTGCCTCTGACATTTCTCACCAGATTGATCTTACACCAGTTACTTTTAGTCTCTCTGGGTTTCAATTTCCTCAACCAGAAAATGAGGTGTTTGGACCTGACCGAATTGTATTTATCTGTTTACACACACCATCCCTCCCAGCAAGACGGTAACACCTTGAGGGCAGATTTCTTTTGTTTTTGTCTGTTTCACCAGGGTCTAGCACAGTGCCAGAGAGGAACTTCAACTTTTACTGAACTGAACACGCACCTGAGCATTCACTGAATGCCAGCAACACTTTGCTCAATGATTCTAACTCATCATTCCTGGCTTACTCAACTTCAGGACAGGAACAAGAAGGATCTTAAAATTCCTTTTGGCCAAATTGAAGCTTCCGGCCTGAAAATTACTTGGCTTGCAATCAGTGCAGAATCTCAAGATTTCCAGAGCTGGAAGTGATGTTAGCTGCCATCTAGGGAACCCTCCCCAAAGAGAGCTCCAATTCCTTCAGTAGCTTCTGACATAGGAGTCCTACAAATGGGGTCATTTGTTGCCATGCTAATGCCACAGAGATGGCAAGGAATGGATGGAAAGGACTGCAAGAGTGGGATGGAGAAGAGAGCCAAAACAACACAGGCCAGATAGGTGAAAAGAAAAATACATGGAGGACAGGAGGGCATTAAGTGGGAAGTCAGCACTTCATCAGTTCACTGGTTCATCTGATTTTGAGCGGGAAAGGCCCTTAATGGGCCGTTGGCAGTTGGAATTTTAAGGAATGAAGAGGCACGTGTTTATTTTTTTTTTCTTCCCTTCTATTTTAATTCGTGCAAAACCCGAGGACATGAAAGTCTAGAAGGTAGGAACAAAAGGAATGGAGGATGATTTGTTGCAGGTCGGAGACAGGAATACCCCGAAGGCTTGGACTGGGGGGGGCGGAGAGGGAGGGTAATGTAGCTCCTCATTTCGGCGCTGCACCTTCTACTATACCTTCCCTTATCTCAGGGTAAACCAGGGATAGCTACAGCCTCCCTCCCGTAGGTACAGGAAACACACCCAGAATGCATTAGCGAGATAAACCCTTCCAGGGCAATCCAGGCTGTGTAACAAGAGAGCCAGATTTTACCTTCTGATCAGACAAGCACATAAACGTCAGCTTAGGGCATGAATGCATACATTGACTATCTGCTCTCCCCACGGCCCTTAGGCCAGTGTCTGTGCTAAGAAGCCAGCATAGAAAACGTGGGATGATGCTCCGGCAAGGCCTTCCCTCCCATCCCTGACAGCGACTACCTGTGTGACCTTGTGTAACCCAAGTCACACGCAGCCTTCCCAAAGGCATAAGATGTTAGGAAGTTGCATTTAGACCCAGTTCCGTTTTAAGGAGGACAGAAGGCCCCAGAGCCCCGGCAGACGGGGACAAGCGATTTTGTGTGCCCCTTCTCCCTACCCACAAACATTTAGCAGCCAGGGTCTTAGGAAACAGAAGGAGGTGGGTTTATAGATTGCCAGGATGGGGACACACGGGGACCAACACCTCTATCTGTTGCTGAACCTCCATTAGGGAAATTCATCCTCTGTCAAGAGAAACTGCTTGGGAAACAGAAAATTAGCTGGCAGCTTTAAACACAAAAAACAAAAAAACAAAACCCTAGGAGGCGGCGCATCGGGTTACGGGGAGAGAACAAATGCGGCCGGGCCCCAGCCTCCTTAGCAGGCAGGCTAGTCAAAGCTTGGGTGCGCCCTAGGGAGGTGCCTCCAAGCTGAGGCTGAAAAGGAGCTACTAGGGCCGGGCCGGTGGGAGGGCGTGAGGTAGGGGGCTCACCAGCTGCTGCGCGCTCCTGAAGGTGGCATCCAGCAGCATCAGCTTCCAGGGATCGGAGATGTTGGCGGGCAGGGGGATGTACACGTAGTAGGCGAGCAGAGCGACCAGGGCGGTGGACACCACGCAGATGCACCGCAGCCTTGCCAGACTCAGCTGTCCCATCGCCGCGGCTGCGGAGACAGGAGGTGGGTGGGTGGGCAAAGGCGGGGAGGGGAAAAGCCGGGGCGCAGAGGGTAGAGCCCAGCAGCAGCAGCAGCAAGTTTCTGCAAGGTTACAGCGTTCTTCCCTGGGTTTCTTAAAACGTCCGGCAGCCAATCAGTGGCGGCGCCCGGAGGAAGTCCGAGAGCTGACGCGCCTCCTTTGGGGTGTCCTTGCAAACTGTCAGTGCGCGCCGCGGCTGGCAAGAGGGGTGCGCTAGCTCGGCTGGACGCAGCGGACTCTGGAGGACAGCGCCGGGTACTGCAGTTCCCAGTGCGGGCTGGGCCCCGGCCACCAGCCCTGCTCTCCGGCCCTGGGCGCCGAAGGCGGGGATGTGCCTCTTTCCTCCCGGGCAGGTGGCCCTGGCTTTGCTTTGGCTCCTGAGGCGAGGAAAAGAGAGACCTCGCGCGGGCTTCGCCAATCCAGAGGGCCCCACACAGAAAGAACATCAAATGGAAAGCTGCTCGTTACCGTTTGCCAACGGTAGCAGAGGAGAATTAGAATCCAAGCTTTTCTGTTGAAGTGGTTTTTAACAGATGGCTGGCGGAGTTTGCCTTGGGGCTGGGAAAAAGGATAAGGGCATTTCGGATGCTTGGTGCAGTAAATGAGAGGAAGTACGTAGTTCAGAGTCAGGCTGCAAAACTGCCTCAGCAATTAATCAAATAAGCAAGAGTTATCTCTTAAATGGGCCGTAACAGCAACCCCGGGCGGAGTTGTTCCGGCCTATCAAATACGTTGTCTCTTTGACTCAATGCGTTAGTATAACGAAGGTAAGGGACTCTCCCAGCCCTGTACCAATGGGCTTTTGGGGTTGGGGTTACATCGGTCTGTAGATTTAGAGCTGGAAGGGACCTGAGAGGCCATTCAGTCCAGTCCCCTCCATTTGCTGATAAGCAGAGAGAGGCCTAGGCCCCACTGAAGTACTGAGCATCAGAGGCAGAGCCTAGGTTCTCCAAGTCCTTAGCCAGTAATCTTCCCACCGCCTTCCTCGTCTATCCATTTAAAGTATAATCTGGTTCCACCACAGAATGCAAGCTCGCTGAGGGCAGGGACTATTTCATTTTTGTCTTTGTAATCCCGGGGCACTTGACACTTGTTTAACAGATGTATGTTGATTGATTGATACCCTCAAGAAAGAACTAGAGTTGGAAGGTAGGAATGACATAGAAAATTAGAGAAAAGGGTGATTAGGCCACTAGGAAAAATTGGGCTTCAGATGGGGCATCTGTGTGTACAGTACTATTAAATGTCCTACTGATAAGAGAGTGGGGTTTCCGGTGTATTTGGGGGGAAATTTCATTGATGGGCCAAGAAATAACAAAGAGAAAATGATTGTGAGGTATAATGAGGGGAGAAGCCAGGTGTTTCAGGTAACTTCACAGACATAGGGAACTCCAAGCTAGGAAATTCTCTTCACCAATGAAAATGGCAAATTCATTGAACTTGCACTCTAAGAGTATTGCCTTGGGCACTGACAAGTTAAATGATTTCCTCCCAGGTTATGTAACTTAATTATGTATTTTAGATTCTAAAATGGCTAACAGCTTCCATTTGATTACCCAACATTAAGTATGGTTTAAATTTGCATTTGTATTTTTTGGGGGTCTTTTTAAAAATTAAAAAAATTTTTTAAATATGAATTTATTTATTTGTAGTTTTCAACATTCATTTCCACAAGTTTTTGAGTTTCAAATTTTCACCCCGTCTCACCTTCCCCCCACCCCAAGATGGCATGCATTCTGAATATCCCTTCCCCTAGTCTGTCCTCCTTTCTTTCTCTCCCCCCTTCTCTTATACCCTTCCCCTTCTATTTTCCTGTAGGGCAGGATAGACTTCTGTACCCCCTTTCCTGTATTTCTTATTTCCCAGTAGCATGTGAAAACTTTTTTTAAAAATGTTTTTAAAACTTTAGGTTTCAAATTTTCTCTCTTCCTCCCTCCCCACCCCCTCATTGAAAAGGCAAGCAACTCAATATAGGTTGTACATGTGCAGTTATGCAAAACACTTCCATAGTAGACATTTTGTGAAAAACGAACTCTATTTCCCTTAATCCTATTCTGCCCTCCCATTTATTCTATTCTTTCTTTTGACCCTGTCCTCCTCAGAAGTATTTACTTCTGATTACCCCTTTCCCAATCTGCCCTCCTCTCTATCATCCCCCTGCTCTCTTGTCCCCTTCTCCCCCTATTTTCCTGTAGGGTAAGACAGATTTCCATACCCAATTGAATGTGTATGTTATTCCCTCCTTAAGCCAAATCCTATGAGAATAAGATTCACTCATTCCCTCACCTTCCCCTGTTTCCCTCCACTGTAAGAGACTTTTCTGTTTTTTTTTGTGAGATAATTTACCCCATTCTACCTCTCCCTTTCTTCTTCTCTGAGTATAATCCTCCTCATCCCTTAATTTTATTCTCCAGATATGACCCCTTAATCTTCAACTCACCCTGTGCCCTCTATCTATCTATATACATACATATAATTTTTTCCTCCAACTACCCTAATACTGACAAAGGTCTCATGAGTTATAAATATCATCTTTCCATGCAGGAATGTAAACAGTTCAATCTTAATAAGTCTCTTATGATTTCTCTTTCCTGTTTACCTCTTCATGTTCCACTTGAGTCCTGTATTTGAAAGTCAAATTTTCTATTCAGCTCTGGTCTTTTCATCAGGAATGCTTGAAAGTCCTCTATTTCACTGAATGACCATTTTTTCCCCTGAAGGATTATACTCAGTTTTGCTGGGTAGGTGATTCTTGGTTGTAATCCTATCTCCTTTGCCCTCTGGAATATTATATTCCATGCCCTGCGGTCCTTTAATGTAGAAGCTGCTAAATCTTGTGTTATCCTGATTGTGTTTCCACAGTACTTGAATTGTTTCCTTCTGGCAGCTTGTAATATTTTCTCCTTGACCTGGGAACTCTGGAATTTGGCTATAATATTCCTAGGAGTTTTCCTTTGGGGATCTCTTTCAGGAGGAGATCTGTGGATTCTTTCAATTTCTATTTTGCCCTCTGGTTCTAATATATCAGGGCAGTTTTCCTTGATAATTTCTTGAAAGATGATGTCTAGGCTCTTTTTTTGATCATGGCTTTCAGATAGTCCAATAATTTTTAAATTCTCTCTCCTGGATCTATTTTCCAGGTCAGTTGTTTTTCCAATGAGATATTTCACATTGTTTTCTAATTTTTCATTCTTTTGGATTTGTTTTACAGTGTCTTGATTTCTCATAAAGTCACTAGTTTCCAATTGCTCTATTCTAATTTTTAAGGAAGTATTTTCTTCAGTAATCTTTTGGACTTCCTTTTCCATTTGGCCAATTTTTCTTTTTAGGGCATTTTTCTCCTCATTGGCTTTTTGGACCTCTTTTGCCATTTGGGTTAGGCTATTTTTTAAGGTGTTATTTTCAGTATTTTTTTGGGTCTCCTTTAGCAAGCTGTTGACTTGTTTTTCATGATTTTCTTGCATCACTCTCATTTCTCTTCCAGTTTTTCCTCTACTTCCCTTACTTGCTTCTCAAAATCCCTTTTGAGCTCTTCCAAGGCCTGGGACTGATTCATATTTTTCTTGGAGGCTTTGGATGTAGGAGCTTTGACTTTGTTGTCTTCTTCTGGTTGTATATTTTGATCTTCTTTGTCACCAAAGTAAGATAATATAGTCTGACTCTTTTTGCGCTGCTTGCTCATGATCCCAGCCAATTACTTGAGTTTTAAACTCTTTGTTAAGGTAAGAGTCTGCTTCCCATGTGGAGAATGTACTGTCCCAAGCTTCAGGGGTTTGTACAGCTCTTTTCAGAGATACTCGTAGGGACCTGTAAATTTTCAGTTCTTGCAAGGTGGTATGATAAGGGGTGAGGTGTTTACTCCTTTCCTGGCCTGTGACCACAAGTGTTCCTTTCTGTCCTGTAACTGTAAGGAGGGGTTCCTCTCTACAGCCACTACAAGCTCCCACCACACCAGTGTTCCTCCTCACCCCAGCACCACCACCCAGAACTGTGACCCAGATCCAAACACGGGCAAAGCAAGAGATTCCTGCCTCTGCACTGGCAAAGAGATCCCTGCAATCCCTCTCTGATCAGCCACTGGATTCCCCCTCAGTCTGTGGGCTGGAAGTTCGGGAAGCAGCTGCCCCCCCAGGGCCATGCTCTTGGGGAATGAAGCTGAGACCCCACCTTCCTTTCTCAGCACCAACAGAAACAGACTTTTCCCACTGATCTACAAAACTTTTTTTTCTATTTGTATTTCTATTATTTTCAGCATTACTCTCCTAATCACTTATTTATCTCCTTTTCAATGTCTCTATTCCTTCATTTGCCAAATACATGGAATTTTCCTTTAAAATACCTGTGATTGATGTGACCAGTTAGATGGAAGACTACAATTTTTTCTTATCCTCATGATCTCTCGAACCTCTACAAAATAAGAACTATTTGTAAGAAATTTTAGTTATCACATATTTATGTATATATGTATGTATGTATGTATGTATGTATGTATGATGAAGATCCTTAATGAGGCAAATAAAACAAAACAAACAAAAAAACAGCAACCTAATGAACCAACATTTGGGTAGTCCCAAAGCATTCCCTCAGCAACCATGATTTTCTAGCTGGGCTGCAGAAGCCACCAAATAGATTTGAAATAAAACCTACTTCTACCCTTCTCTGGACTATTGCCTAAGGAAATAGAAAAACAGAAGTTTCTTGAAATAAGAATACAACATGGCAGTACTTTCTGTGCAATAGCACTCAACCATAGAATTGAAGTCCAGAGAGAACTAGGACATGTTGCCAGTATGTTTGTGTTTCCACCCAGCTTTCTAATACTTCTCCTTCTCCTTTGTGGCTCCTCATCCAAGTCATATCCCCTGCTAGGCTGTTCACCAGAGTTCTGCCCTACTCCCTCCTCTCTTTTTTCTTTACATTCTTTCTGTAGGTTTAGTCTATAATCTCTATGCAGATAACTCATAAATTATACACATATATGTATATAATATATGCATATTATACACACATATATCTGTGTATTATATGTGTGTATATGTGTTGTGTGTATGCATATACATATGTAATACATATACAGCTCTAATTTTCTCACCCAAGCTTCTATTCTGTATCACCAATTGTCACTGAATAAAACAGAGACATTTCAAACTAAACACCTCTAAAAGTGAACTTATTATCACATAGCCATGCAAACCCTCCATTCTTCCAAACTTCCCTTCTTATAATGAAGGTACTACCATCTTGCTGGTCTCCCAAATTTGTAACCTTGGCATTATCCTCAACTTCTCACTCTTCTTCATCCCACATATCCAGTCAGTGACCAAATTGTTTCCTGGGAAGATGTATCATTGATGTTGTTGTTCCAATTTGGGGTTTTCTTAGCAAAGATACCGGAATGGTTTGTCATTTCCTTCTCTAGCTCATTTTACAGATGAGGAAACTGAGACAAAGAGGGTGAAGTGACTTGCCCAGGGTCACATAGCTAGTAAGTGTCTGAGGCCAGATTAGAACTCAGGAAGATGAGTCTTTCTGACTCCAGGCTCAGCACTCTATCCACTATGGTGCCACCTAGCTACCCTAAGATGTATAAACTGATGCAGACTAAGTGGGAAGAATTAAGACAACAGTCTGTACAATAACATCACTGCAAAATGCCAATGACCCTTAGATGCCAGATGCCCAAATCCTTAAGTTCCGAACTGGCTTATTTTATATAAAACTCATAGGTGCCATAAGTCTCCTCACACATTATTCCTGTGTGACATCATTTCCATTTATCCAATGGCTTTCAAGTAAATCTGAGATCATCCAAATTAGATTTTTTGAATTTAGTTTAAAGTCTGTGATTGACTGATAGAGTTGTTTTTACCTCATAAGGTAATAGATGCTAAAAGGAATGAGGTAATAGATTCAGTGGACTCCTGCCCTTACCGTGACATGTTGGATATAGTCTATATTTAAAAAGAAAGGCAAGCTGTACATAATAGTCTGACAATTTTATATATAACCGCCTCTGTTCTACTGTATATATGGAAAAGCTCATTTTAGTTGATGTTGGTTAAATATGGAATAAAGTAGATCAGAAAAATGATGATCTCTTTAGCAAAATATGGAAAATTAATATAGTTGTTGAATTTTTTTTTTTTGGCTAGGCAATGGGATCAAGTGACTTGCCCAGGGTCACACCTTTGTAAGTGTTATGTATCTAAGGCCTGATTTGAACTCAGGTCCTCCTGAATCCAGGGCCAGTGCTCTATCCACTGCACCACCTAGCTGCCCCAAATAGCACTAATTTAAGTACATGGGACCACTTCTCAAATTCATTATTCACACTAATTGGGACTGAGCTGGATAGGAACAGCCTCCTTACCTTCTCTCACCACTCCAGTCTAGCCTACACCCTTCCTGCTGCCAAAGTCATTTTCTTTAAGCACAGACCTGGCCACTTATGACTTCTCTACTCAGTCAACTCCAATGGCTTCCTACTGCCTCTAGAATAAAATATGTCCCCAAACTATCTTTCCATTATTCTTCTGCCTACACCCTGAGATCAAACCAGCCTTCCCTCATTTTTCCATCCAGGCCATTCCATCTCCTCTCCATTTCTTTGCCTTTGCACTGGCAGGGCTACATTGCCAGGAATGTGCTCCCTCCTCCCCTTTCTCTAATAGAGTCCCTCTCTTCCTTTCAGATGCAGTTTAAGCACTACCTTCCTCATGGAATATTTCTCGACCCCTGAATCTGCTAGGGTTCTCCTTTCTGGCCAACTTTGTATTTAACCATTTCATATATATATGTATATGTATGTATTTGTAAAAATGTGGTTGCCTGGAGAAGTTCTTCAGCATTGTATGCCAATTTCATGATGGCATGCTTGCACATGTTCTGGATAACGGACGATGCTCTCAAGCTGTCCCAGTCGCCAGTGGAGTGAAGCAGGGCTGTGTGCTTGCTCTCATGCTTTTTAGCATGATGCTTTTAGCCATGTTGTCAGACACCTTAAGCAAGGATGAAAACTGCATCAAGGTCAGTGTGGAATATGTGCATGCTGCTTGTGCATATCACTCAATCAGAGCTTGGAGTCAGTTTAAACTGGAAGAGAATGTGAGAAACAGGGTTTTTTTTGTTATTATTTGCGCAAAAGTCTAGTGGAAAGGAATGCAGTCTGGGGGCTAGGTGGAAGTTGAACAAAGGGAGTTATATTAGAATAAGAAAACACTCTTGATGGTGAATAGACCAGAAGGCCAGAAAACCAGTTCTAAGGTTAGGTATAGATTAACATCAAAAGGGGTGTTCCTGCGGACAGCTAGGTGATTGCAGTGGATAGAGCACTGGCCCTGGAGTCAGGAGGACCTGAGTTCAAATCTGACTTCAGACCAAACACTTGACACTTACTAGCTGTGTGACTTAAGTCACTTAACCCCAACTGCCTAAAAAGCAAACAAACAAAAACAAAACAGAACAAAAAAGGGGGTATTCCCAACTAAGGGTCGTGGAATTGTGGGGAGTGGGAGATGTAATTAAGGATGGAGACTCATGTGGAAATTAGGCGCCTCAGATAGGCTGTAACCTCTACAGTACCCAGCGAATGGGGAAACAGGGGAAGGAAATTCGAATGGGAATAGGGAATAAAAAGGTGTGCATTTGTTGATACATGTGCTCCCACATGCATGCTCTTACACACGCAGGACACCGGGCCTTCCCAGATCATTAGTAAAGTTTCTTCCTGATTCAACAATGACTTAGTGGAATTTGTGATATTGTTATAGACAATAGTCAGCTACCACACTGACACACTGAAATTCTTCAACTTGAAAAAGCTACAAGCCAAGACTAAAGTAGAGGGAGTATTGGCTCATGATTTTTTTTGTTCACAGATGATTGTGTACTTAATGCAGTCTCTGAGGTTGAGATACAACAAAGTGTGGAGAGAATCTCTGCTGTTTGTCTAATTTTGGTCTAACAATTAATACCAAGAAAGCACAGGTTCTCCACCAGTTAGTACCACACCATCCATACATGGAACCATTGGTTGCAGCAAATGGAGAAAGAGTGAGTGCTGTGGATATATTCACTTACCTTGGCAGTATACTTTCCAGGGATGGTTGACACATTGCCAGAGCTAGCTTAGTGTTTGGGAGGCTCTGAAGGAAAGTGTGGGAGAGAAGAGTTATCAGACTGCCTACCAAACTGAAGGTCTACAGGGAGAGAGAGAGAGAGAGAGAGAGAGAGAGAGAGAGAGAGAGAGAGAGAGAGAGAGAGAGAGAGAGAGAGAGAGAGAGATGGCAGCAACAAAAACTAGGGACCCAAAAGGCAGCTCCAAGAAACCCTTGGGGAGAATTTGTCTCAGACAGTGCCCCAGAACAGCATCGAGAGACTCAGTCGAACTCAACAAACATACTTTAAGCTATTTTATGCAAAGCACTACTATGCCTTAGGCATACAAGATAATAACCAAAACTCTTACTTATGTTCAACTTGGGTACATCACGGATAAGACTAGACACATACAAAAACATTTAAGGGAAGAGAGCGCTAATAACGGTGGAGATTGGAGATCAGTAAAGGCTTTCCATAAGAAGTGGTGCCTAAGCTGATCCTTGAAGGAAGCTGAGTAGGCAGTGCTTTCCAGGCATGCCATTGCTTGTGGAAAGGCCAGAGGTGGGAGGTAGAATGCCTAATTGGGGGAACAGACAGCACGATGACTAGACTACTGGACTCAGAGTCAAGGACGCCTGAATTCATATCCTGTTTCATATAATCACT
This sequence comes from Phascolarctos cinereus, assembly GCF_003287225.1. NCBI lineage: Eukaryota > Metazoa > Chordata > Mammalia > Diprotodontia > Phascolarctidae > Phascolarctos > Phascolarctos cinereus. The sequence continues at coordinate 33,617,238 of NW_027556180.1, forward strand.
AGCTGTGTGACACTGGGCAAGTCACTTTACCTCTGTCTTTTCAATTCCCTTCTTCAAACTCAATACCTCAGACTTTTCAATTCCTTTCTTTGTGAAATAGGGATAGGTTTCACAAGGTTATGAAGTTTGAATGAGATAACACACATGCAATGTTAAATAAATGTTATGTTAGCTAGTAGACCACCTTGTCTGGAGCACAGCCTGAGGGGGAATAATATGAAATAAATATGAAAGGTAAACTGAAGCCACATGGTGGGAGGTTTTGAGTACCTAGCTCAGGAGTCTTAGAGGCAGGGAATGAAGTTTGGGCATGGGAGAGAACCAGGCAGAACTGTGTCTTGGGAAGATTACCTTGGCCGCTTTGTGAACGAAACATCAAATAAGGCAAAGACTATAAGCAGGGAGATCAGTGAGGAAGGCTATTACTATAGCCTGCCAGGTGAAGTGTTAGCAGGGCTGCTGGGAAATTCTAGTACATTATTGGTAGTGCTTCCGACTGGTGCAAGCCAGCCTTCATTAGGAAAAGCAGTGTGGCACTAAACAATGAGTCACAAAACTAATCACACCTAGTAACTCTACTGCCAACACTCATAAAAAAAAAGGGAGGGGGAATATCTGTACCAAAAATATTCATTCCTTCTCTATTTGTAATAGTAAAAAAAAAAACTGAAAACAACCTGTATGTCTAACAACTTGAGCATGGCTGGATAAATGATGATATGTTAATGTAATGTAATACTATGGTACCATACGTGACGAGTGAAATCAGCAGAATCATTTCCAGCAAGAAGTGGTCATCAACCGAACTAGTGGTCATTGCGGATAGGGGGAAGGGAAGAACTGTGAAAGATGTCTGTAACAGAAAAGAGAAGGTGAAGAAGAGAGAAGGTTCAAAAATGACTACAAGATTATAAACTTGGGTTAGAGAGATGATGGTGCCCTTAATAGAAAGAGGGAAGTTTAGAGAAGGAGCTGATTTAGGGACAAAGAATGAGTTCATTTTAGCCATGTGGAAATACAGATATGGATGAAACAACCATTTTTCCCATATGTCCAGAAGGCGGTTTCATAGCTGCATTCAAGAAAGAGGTTAGGAATAGATCTATACATTTAAGAGTCATCTGTGTTGAGATGATACTAGGAAGGATGAAGCAGATGAAATCAACAAGTGAGAGAATAGATAAGAATGGATGGAATCTGGAAGGGAAACCCATGCTTAGGGTATAGGAAATAAATGGATATATACATACACGCATATACATACATACATACATACATACATATATATGTTCTTGGGGGACAGGAATTGTTTTTGTTTTTGTTTTTGCTTTCAATCCTAACTGGTAATCTCCCAATGTCAAAAAGTTGGCAAAAGCCATTGCCACGTATGGGTATATCACATGGTGATCTTATAGGAGGATATAATTTTCAAAGGCAAGATAGACAAGGGATAGGTTGTGCTCTTTAGTGTTGGAGGGCAAATCCTTTTTATAGAAGACTATTCTCTCTCTCTTTCTCTCTCTCTCTCTCTCTCTGTGTCTCTCTCTCCTCCCCTCCCCATTGTGTGTGTATGCATACACATACACACGTATATAAATATATACATATATGTGTGTATGTATATCTATTCCTATATTTGTGTGCATATGTACTTATTTATGTGTGTGTGTATGCACACATAAATATACATTTGAGCATTTTAAGCATTAACAGTGCCTAGCCCAATGCTTTAGACAAAGGATAAAAATAAGAATCAGATATATGATTTCCCTGGCATAGAGCACCCCTAGGTGAGGATATTCTTTCTAATAATGCAAGTAATCACCTACTCTACAATTTATAATCTTAGACGCTCAGAACACTGAGAGGTGAAATAGTGTACCCAAGGTCACATAGCCAGTATGTATCAAAGGGAGGACTTGAATCCAGATCTTCCTGGCTTGAAGGCCAGCTCTCCATCTACTACAGTGTAGTGTACTGTCTCTCCCACAAAGCAGACACCTTATGCCTACTTGCTGGATTGGACTGGACCCAAGTAGAGAGAGACTATGGGAGGAGAAGAAAGCCTGGGCTATATCGTGGAAGCTACACAAGAGTCTCATGGTAGGATGAGGTCTTCTGCATGGTCAGTAGAGAAGTCAAGCAGGATAAGGGCTGAGAAAGGGCCATTCCATGGAGCAGTTGCCAGATTATTGGCAACCTGAGAAGAGCTCTCTCAAGACTAATGGTGTTAGAAGGCAGGCACTGAGTGCGAAGTGAGGAAGTGGATTCCTCATGAATATAGATGATTTTTTCAAAGTGTTTCACTGTGAAAGGAACAGCAGCTATAGAAGAATAGTAACCAAGAAAGGGATGGCAAGATCTAGGAGTCAAGGCAACAGACATTTATTCAGCTCTTATGAAGTGCCAGGCACCGTGATAAGTGCTGGGCATACAAACACAAGCATAGAAAAAGAGTGAGATGGGGTGTGTGTGTGTGTGCGTGTGTGTGTGTGTGAGTGTGTGTGTGTGTGTGAGTGTGTGTGTGAGTGTGTGTGTGTGTGTGAGTGTGTGTGTGAGTGTGTGTGTGTGTGTGTGCGTGTGTGTGTGTGAGTGTGTGTGTGAGTGTGTGTGTGTGAGTGTGTGTGTGAGTGTGTGTGTGTGTGTGTGTGAGTGTGTGTGTGTGTGTGTGTGATGAAACATTGCAATTTTTTGTACTGCTTGATCAATTCTTACCAAAATCATAAGAGCATGGACATAAGGCTAGAAGGGACCTTGCTAAGCATTTAGTTCAACTCTCTCATTTTCTAGGTGAGGAAACTGAAGCCCAAAGCTGGAAGCCATTTGTCTAAGGTTTTAGAAGTAGTAAATAGCACATCAGGTATTTGAACCCGGGCCCTTTGATGCCAAATTGTCTTTCATATACATTTTATTTAAACCAAAACCTGAGACACTTAATCTGATAATTTTGAAGAAATTATACATATGCGTGTGTGTGTATATAGACACATATGTAAAATGTATATATAAGGACAGAGATATAGTATATATGTACATGTATGTATATATATTTTTAGTTTATGAGAATAATGAGGGACAGAAAATTAAATTAGGGTCACCTTGGCAAATCCAGGACATATGGTCATTGTATTTTACACTTCTTACTTGACATAACATTTAACATTTATATAGAACTTTAAGGTTTACAAAGTGCTCTACATGTATTATATCACATTTGATCCTCACAACACCTCTGTGATGTAGATGCTACTATTATTCCAATTTTAAAGATGGGGAAGCTGAAGCCCAGAGATATTAAACAAATTGCCCAGAGCCGACCTTCTAGTAATCATCTGAGGCATGATTTGAACTTGGTGCCTTTCTGACTATAGGACCAGTGCTTTAGCCACTACACCACCTGGCTGCCTTCATCATCATTCCCATTTGCAATCATCTAGTAAGAGGGTTACTATAGAAGCTTCTTTTTATTTCCTACTTCCTAGAATATCTAGACAGCTAGGTGGCTCAGTGGATAGGGTGCTGAGCCTGGAGTCAGATAGACCTGAGTTCAAATTTGGCCTCTGACACTTACTAGCTGTGTGACCCTGGGCAAGTCACTTAACCTCTGTTAGCCTTAATCCACTGGAGAAAGAAATGGCAAACCATTCAGTATCTTTGCCAAGAAAGCCCCATGGACAGTAATGGTGTGCTATGGTCTACAGGGTCATGAAGAGTCCGAGGCGACTGAACATCACAGAGTATCTACTTTAAAGTAATCTGCTGCGTAATAGCCTCGACCCAAAGAAAACTATTTTCTAGTAACTTTAGATAATACATCCACTATAAATTGATATGGCATTTCTAAGAAGACTTATGTTAGTCCTCAAAGCACAATTAGTGGTTAATAATGAGCGTTTCACCGAATGGCTGTTAAAACTTACAGTCATTTCACTGATTAATTTCTTTAAAAACTATTACTTAAGTACAGCTCAGGTACTGTCTCCTACACAAAGTCTTTCCTGATTCTCCCATTCCTCCAGTTGTTCGGGGTTATGTAATCTGGGCTTCAAGTTAGACATTTGCATGAAACTCTCCTTAGGGGAATGATGAGGAGCCAACTTTCTCCTATAGATCTCCCTTCCAAATTCTATTCTTATTCTTTCAGTTCCAAGAAAGAAAAAAATAGAATATCTCCCTTTCTCCAGCCCCTCCTCTCAGTCAGCTGCTCTGTTTTGGATTTGTCTTTCTCTCCACCAATAAGAAGTCTTATGCAAATGACCCAAGCTTGAATCCTGGGTTAAAGATACTTTTTTATTTTTCTCTTATATCTCCCTCAAACCCTCTTTCCTTCTCCCCCCACCCCACCTCCTCTCCTGACACATAATTACCTTGTGGGCATCCAGTGCCTAGTGTCTAAGACTATTTTGAAGTTTTGTTGTAGTTTAGTCATTTTTCAGTTGTATTGGACTCTTTGTGATCTTATTTGGGATTTTCTTGGCAAAGATAATGGAGTGGTTTGCCATTTAATTCTTCAGCTCATTTTATAGGTGAGGAAACTGAGGCAAACAAGGTGAAGTGACTTGCCCAGAATCTTATGCAGCTTACACAAGCACAGATTTACTCAGCTAGGAAGGATCTGGGGCCAGACTTAAACTTAGGAAGATAAGTCTTCCTGACTTCAGGCCCAGCACTCTCTCTAGACATTTTAACAAGCAAAAGGGAAAAAGATATCACACAAACTAGACATAGCATCTAGAAAGAAAATTAGTTTTTAAGAGTATTAGGAGGGAAAAAAAAACTTAAGAAAAGAAGAATGTTGCAGTTTCTATACATGTGACCCTAAGGGAAGACTCTTCTTTCAAACAATGTCATTAATTACAGGACAATATGTAAAAGTGTTATTATGAATGAGTTATTGATCAAATCATGTCTTGCAAAGTCCTGGGCAGTAAGTCACACGAATAACAGGGCTTTTGTCAACCCCTGGATGGCTTTATGAATGAATGCTTTGTTTCTTGGTGTATGGACTCATGTATAGTCACTGGCTGTAAGTGGGGAGTAACCTGCCTTGAGGGGTGGGGGCTAGCATAGGGGTGTTGGCTCCGTTTCATGAGAGGTTCGATTTTTTTTTAAGCTGTCACTATTTTAAAATATGGGTTTGTTTTTTTGGTTTTTGCAAGTGGTAAGTTATTTTGTAGTTAGCTTTACCGGACTTTTACTTGCAAATAGACACATTTACTGGCATATCTAAGACAAGTTTTTAATTTGCAAAGCACTTTACCTGTACTATCTCTTTTGATCCTCACACCAACTCCATGAGGTAGATATCATTATTTCCCCCACTTTACAGATCAAGAAACTGAGGGTCATAGAGGTAATGTGAATTTTCCAGAATAACACAATGTCTAGCACTGCCTCTTCTCTTGCTCTTGATGAAATACTGACACAAGTCAGACAAAGAGAAGAGATAGGTTCTTGTTGACTAGGGAAGAAGGAAGGGGAGGTAACAGCACCTACTGGGTGCCAGGTACTGTGCTAAGCATGTTACAAACATTATCTCATTTAAGCCTCACAACAACCTTGAGAGTTGGGTGCTATCACCCCTATTTTACAGTTGAGGAAACAGAAGCAGTTAGAAGTTAAGTGACTTGCCCAGGATCACGCAGCTAGTAAGTGTCTGAGGCTGGATTTGAATTCAGGTCTTCCTGATGCCAGGTCCAGAACTTTATCCATTGTGCCATTTACCTTCCTCTAGTGCTTTTTGAACACACCTCACTTTTGTTCATTCATCCAACCAAAGAGGCTCCTCTTCACTGTGTGCTTAGCACACTGGAACCACCCTCAGAAGGGCTTTGCATCCTCCAAAGTCCACATGGGGACTGCAACAGCTAAGCATTCTCTGCATGTTCATTGGCTCACAGGGTTCATGGCCAATCAGTCCCCTGTTACATACCTATTCTTCTGAGGTCCAAGTCACACCAGATCCCAAGTTTGATGACTCAGGCTGAATGGAGATCCTATCTTCACCTACAACCCAAATCCAGCCCTTGCACCGTGAGTTCCAGGATGAGTTCCTCCAGAATCACTGTTTTCTTGTGCAGCTGAGTCAAGCATATGGAGGGGCCTCTGTGCCACTAGAAAGGGAACAGCAACAAGGACCAAAACAAACTCAGATTGTATACATCTTAGAACTCCTGGATCTAGACAAAAATCCCTATGACCCAGGGGACTCGAGGGATTCGAAAGAGCAGCAAAGCAATTACGTAGATATTTTATGTGCTTATTCTGTGTTGTTCTCTGGTTATCGCTTAGTTTTCTTTGCTGATTGATTCTATGCTGAGTAGATGTTCCATCCAGTATCCAATTGTGTTTTCTGCTTCTCTATAAAGCTGATGTCATCATACCAAAGTCACACGATGATCTTAGGAGGTGAACGCTAGCACTCACTCAGATATAGTCAATGGGGTGGGGGCTTAGAGCTAATCTTGGTTGATTGGTAGATCCACAAATTCACATACAGCTTCTGACTACAAGTTGGCGCTGTCCCACATTGAAATGGGCCTGAGGAATAGGTCAGAACATTTAGTCAGCACTTCTGCTCAATGAAGCATGTGTAAATCAGGGTGAGTATGGAGAATTCCCAGTGATTAGCTATTAATACCTGCTTGGTGGCTAAACTTTAAAAAAAGTTTTATTTGTGCTTTTTGATTTTTACATCACAGCTACTTCTCAATATACCACTCTTACTCCCTACCTTATCCTTTGCCTCAAACCATATAGATCTTTCAGCACATGCAATGTTTTACCCCTGCTATCTGAACTTCCCCACTGAGAGGAGGGAAGTTTGTTGTATCCTCTATTCTCTGGAACCAAGATTGATTGTGGTAGTTAATCAGAATTCAATGACCTTTTAGTAATGCTTTTATTTATGCTAATAATAGTATTGTTTTCATTTATGTTACCGCAGTCATTGTGTTTATTATTCTCTCAGTTTTATTTTCTTCAGTCTGCATCAGTTCATACAAGTCCTCCCATATTTCTCTGAATGATTTGTGCATTGTTTCTGATGATGCAATAATTATATTCATACACTACAATTTGTTTAACCATCCCCTAATTGATAACCACTCACTGCAGCTTTTTCTTTCTTTCTTTTTCTTTTTTCTTTTTTTTGTTTTTGCTAACCAAGGAAAATGTTGCTACATATATTGTGGCATTTATCTTATTTGTTTGGTTGTTGTTGTTTTACATCTTTGGGCAATGTACTCCATAGTAAGATTACTTTCTAGGGTAAAGGAAGTTGTTTCTGACTCAGTCACATTTTATCCTTTTAAAAACACCAGCTCTGAGGATACATTTCTGCTCTTTGCTTCAAAAGCATTTTATTATTTTCTCAGGATGACTTCATGGCTAATTATGGCTCTATAAATACAAAATTGTAAACATTCACAAAGTCACTGTGTGTGTGTGTGTATGTGTGTGTGTGTGTGTGTGTGTGTGTGTGTGTGTGTCCCCACGCATATGCTTTCCAAAGAAGTAAAAAAAGACAACCACCCCAAAACTCTGCCCTGTCCAGGGAAGTCAGGAGGAATTATAAATAACTGACATACATTGTGGTTTAAGGTTGGCAAAGTGCATGATATGAGATTATAGGATCACATATCTGAAGCTAGAAGGGACCTTTGAAGCTTATCAAGTCCAGTCTCTCCATTTAGGAGATAAGAAAATTGAGGGCCAAAAAGGTTAAGTGATTTGTATGAGGTCACATGCCCAAGTAGCAAAGTCAGGATTCAAGCCCTAGTCCTTGTACTCCAAACACATCTGATTTTCCACTGTGCCATTTTACTTTTTTTTTTTTTTGCTTTTTGGTGAGGCATTTGGGGTTAAGTGACTTGCCCAGAGTCATATAGCTAGTAAGTGTTATGTGTCTGAGGCCACATTTGAACTCAGGTCCTCCTGACTCCAGGACTGGTGCTCTATCCACTGCTGCCCCCATTCTACTTTTAGAAACACTTCGTGGGTTGTGTTAGGTATATCCAAGTTATATAATTGCATCCTTAGCCGAAAGCCTGCCTTTGCAAAGTGTTTATTTGGGTAGACTTGCCACCAGCTCCTCATTTTGGGTCAGAAGTTATTTTTTTCCTTCTTCTATCCAGAGACTTGGAGCGTTCATGATTAGGTCAATATCAACTGCTTTATCAATAGTGTCCAATTCAAGGCCTAGTGATTGGGCCATCTACTCCACAGTCAGTGATGGAAGAACTTGCACTTGACTTTATCAATTGAACCCAGAGAATTATTTCACAGGCTGAAAAACAATGTGTATTTGGATGCATTTGAGTTTAGGGATTTTCTGTAATTTCTGAACTCTTCAGTTCACCAAGCTTCCACTGACTTCAGGAAGGTAGAGAATCTGACTTTTCATATACAGTACCTTCATTGCATGTTTGGAACCAACCACATGTGTCTTTCCCCAAAGTTGCTGTGGCACCAAATCTGACCCTAATGCAGGTCCATAGAATCACATCAGCATTCTTTCTACCAAGTAGGAGTCACATTTTCCTCTGAAAATGTAGCTTTACAAAGAACACTCCAGGTTTCAATGAAAGCCCGGTTACACATATTGAAGTAAGAAAATGTAAGAGAGGTAGCACCATATGATGGAGAGAGGGCTGACTTTTGAGGCAGGAAGACCTAGGCTCCACACAATGGCTGTGTGACTAAGACCACGTTGCTAAACTTCTCAGTGCCCCCAGCAATTTTTTTCGGATGATAACTCATGGATCCACTGCAGATCTTCATCAGCTCCTGTACCAATGAAATAACAGACCTCAACCAGCCCACTGGCCAAACAAAGAATTAGATTGCCTAGTTACCTTTCTCCTTTGAAGTCAGGGCTGCTGTGTACATTTTAACAGCTTTGTGGTTACTATTGCAACATAGTCTTCTACTTTATATAATTGTGGCCAAATGCGTGGGCACAGTCTAAACATATTAAACATGTAAGATCTGATAACTACACAGGACAGGCAACATTGAAAACACTTTGGGATCACTGTTTGGGCTCCAAATACACACACACACACACACACACACACACACACACACATGCATATATATGTATGTATACTCTCTATATATGCATATCTTTGTTTTACGTCTCAGAGGATTAGAAATGGCTGATTATGGAATAGCAAGGAAATGTATTTCACAGTCATATAATTCTGTTTTAAATTACTATACTGAACCACGTGTACAAGATGTGTCTCTTCCACAAAGTCCTCCCAGGATGCCTCATCATAGATAAAAGGGATCTTGGTTTTCTGAAGACTGTGTTGATGGAATACAAGCTCTGCTTTAAAAGACTTCCAGTCCAGGAAGTGTGGCCAACTGTGTTGTCATGTGAGGACCAGCCTTGCAAAGTTTGAAAAGGCTCCCACAGGGAAGGTTGGCCACCAGATGAACTTTTTCCCCTTAGTTGCAGAAACTCTTCATTGCCTACTTAGTGCTAAATGAGGCTCTGTGTGTGTACATACATACATACATACATACATACATACATACATATGAATATATAAATCATATATAAACATATACCCATTATGTAGTTATTTAATATATATGTGTGAGTATAGACATAAATGTGCGTGTAAATATATAAAATTCACCTTCTGATAGTCCCATACCACACATACACAAAGTCCCATTATACATATGTGTGTGTATATGCATACATGTATCTGTATATACACATACCTATCTATAGTTTTGTTTAGTTGTTTTTCAGTTGTGTCTCACTTGTTATCGCCTTAATTGGGGTTTTCTTGGCAGAGATGATGGAGTGGTTTTCCATTTCCTTCTCCAGCTCATTTTAGAGATGAGAAAACTGAGGCAAACAGGGTTAAGTGACTTACCCAGGTTCATACAGCTAGTGTTTTCCTGACTCCAGCCCAGCAATGTATCCACTCTTCCACCTAGCTACATGTGTGTACATATATCTATACACACACACACACACACACACACATACATACATAGAGAGAGAGAAGGAGAGAATTCTTGCTTAATGTAAATGAACCATTTCACAGACCTCCCGGAGCCTCCCTTCTCAGGGATGTGCATGGTCCTACTCTTTGCAGCTTTTCAGCCAGAATGGTTTCAGTGCCTGGAGTGGAGGCCCAGCTATCACTTCTCTCTCTCTCTTTCTCTCTCTCTCTCTCTCTCTCTCTCTCTCTCTCTCTCTCTCTCCCTCCCTCCCTCTCTCTCTCTCTCTCTCTCTCTCTCTCTCTCTCTCAATCCCTCCCTCCCTCCCTCTCTCTCTCTCTTTGTCTCTGTCCCTTTCCATATATATATATATGTATATATATATATATATATATATATGTATATATATATATATGTATATACATATATATATATATGTATATATATATATGCAAGTGCATGCGTGAGCACACACACACACACACACACACACACACACACACACGGGGTGGGACTGTCAGAAGGTGGATTTCTTTAAGGGTCAAAAAAATTAAATATAATTTAAAAAATTACATACCAAAGCATGGACAGATTGAGGTCTGCATTAGTCAATGCATGACGTGATGGGGAAAGTCCTAGCTTTCAAGTGTGGGACTTGGGTTCCCCTCCTGGCTTTGCCACTTACTGCTTCTGTGACCTTGGGCAAACTTCCTCACATAGATCCCAAAGGTTCTTTCATCGGTGAATCTCTGATCACATGACTATGTACCCACACTTTTGGAATGACTGGCGCTGGTTCAGGTTCTGTTTGGGCAACACGGTCTCTGAGGTCCTTTAATTCTTTATGTAATGAAATAAGCACAAGGTATGATGTTGCAGTGTTGGCACTGGTTTCACAGTAACACATGCGCACATTCACATATTCAGCAAGGAAAGACTTCAGGAGATTTTGGACAGTTTCCCCTGTTTAGGGCACCTTGATTCTCGGTGTCTTCCACATTGGTAGGTTTGCCACTATTGTTTATTCGTCCTTCTCCTTTATCTGCTGTGTCTAGGCTGTCACCCAGCCCAGTGAGTATCTCAAGCACCTGATACATCACTATGAATGTTCTTTTTAAAAAATCTATTGATATATTTTGTTTTTACATGACCTTTCCTCCCTCTCCCACCCCAACTCAGGGAGCTAGTCCCCTGTGACAAAGAATAAAGGAGAGAGGGAGGAAAAAATCAGATCAGTAATATGCACCAACATATCCCCTAAGTCTGACGGGTCCATGCAATGTTTGGCACCCATAGTACTCCAATTCTGTAAAGAGAGAAAGAGGTATATCTTCTCATCTCTTTTTTGGAGCCATACTTCTTCATTTTCACTTTATTTTAAAGATCTTTAGGGCAAAGTTCCCAACTTTCCTTAGAAGCCCATTTCAATGTGACAGAGGCAAGAATTTCTCAAATATCCAACTTAATTTAAGCTTGATAGTGTAATTGAATTACATTTCCTTCTGTTGTACATTCTGTGAGTGGAGATAGAAAGAAACTGGTTAACGTCTTCCTCCTGAAATAGGTTATCCTTCATATTTGGAAGGGCGGCACCAAGTTATGCTTGTACTCAGGTGCAAGTCTTCTGCGCCCACCACTTGGCTGGCACCATACATGCCCTTCCTGGCTGCCCTACTGCTCTTGGCAGCAATTAAGATTTCTCCAAGTGGAACTGTCCAGTTAATAGAGATTGCAGCAGCTGGCACTACTTTACTCCAAATGGATCAGAGCATCAGCCGGACTAACAAAGCTGTCCTCCCCAGAAACTCTAGCCTTGGTTTTCTTGCACTGGGTTATTGCCAATGCCAACTGTTCTGATTAGGAACCTTTTCTTTCATGAATTAGTTATCTTCTCAGTCACTTCTACGTGTCCTTTGTCAAATGTAAGGAGCCAAAGTGGATGCAGCTCTCTGGGAAGATTTTTCTTAGTGCTCAGGAAAGCTGGAGGATTATTACTATTATTATTATTAGTTTACATAATTCTCCTGCTAATTAAACAATCAATAAGCATTTATGAAGCACTATTTATGGGCACTGGGGATACAATGTGAACCCTGCTGTCATGCTTATACTTTAATACAGTAGGATTACAGTGGTGCTTTAGTTTTCAAAGACTCCGAGGTTTTTTCTACATGGGAGTATTTAGGTATTTATTTTGGTCCAGACCTAGGATTTCATTGGTGTAGGAAACTCCCAAAGTGGAAATTCCCTCTATCACTGCAGATCAGAAACTTATCTATAACTTACTGTATAACAGAGTGGTCCAGGTTCAATGAAGAGGTTAATTGACTCGCCCATGGTAAAAAATGGGATTTGATTACAGGTTTTTCTGACTCCTCTATCCATTTAGACCAATGATGTCAAACTCAAATAGAAATGGGAGTCACTAAATCAGATAAGGATCCCTGTGGGCTACATATTGACTTAGAAAACTATACACGTTTATACATTTCTTTATTATTATTATTATTATTACTACATCAACCCATTAAAATCAGGTGAGAACTACATTTTAATCTGGCTCAGGCCATGGCGCAAGGGCCCCATATTTGATACCTCTGCATAAGACCACACTGCCCCTCAAAGAGGAAGGTGGCAGTTTTTAAAAACCCAGGGCAAAGTTTACATCACAGAATTTCTCATTTATTTCCTTACTTTCACAGTATCATTTAGGATGTGCATTTAATTTCACCCTGATTTTCCCCAGGGCTGTGATTTGGAGCACATATATTTTCTTTTGCCAACCCTATTCTTGGGGGGTGGGGTGGAGAATGGGGGAAGTGGAAGAAGGTTTTTTAATGAATAAAACAAAACCTCACATTTTAAAATTTGGAAACAGTTGCCCAGAAACTGAGAGGCAGTGTGAAGTAGAAAGGACATAAAATGTGGAGCCTGTGAACCTGGGTTCAAATACTGACTGTTTCTAAGTAACTGTGTAACCAATCCTAGGCAAATTACTTAGTTTCTCTAATCCTGTTTCCTAATTTATAGAATGGGAGGATTGGATTAAATAATCTAAGGTCCTATTCTATCTGTAAATCCTGTGAAAATGCCAAGACAAATCTTAGGGATAGGAAGCCAGGGACTTTTTAAAAGTCAAGCATTACTGTTCTAATTTGCTTATAAAAGAGCAATATGTGGTAATTTTGATGAAAAATAAAAGGAAGGAGCAAGTAATAATGGAAAATGAGGTTAAAAAAGACCCTTTCACTTTTTTAGTATATTCAAGTTTATATTCCGTACAGTAGCACATTATGGAGAGAAATTGTCTTGGACCAAATAATCTAAGTCCCCTTCTGTCTGTAAATCCTGTGAAAATGCCTTGAAATCTCGAGGACAGAAAGCCAGCATGCTCATTAGTGGGGCCACAATGACTTTGCCATTCAGGATTCTAGGTCACACTTGCATAGTTTGGGCCATCATACACAAGGGAAAAGGAGATCCATGTGTGGTTAAGCTAATAAAGATGATGACTCACTTGTCTTCATAATATGTGAACTGTATGGAGTATATATTGAAGTTTGCAAAGCACTTTCTATATAAATTATTATCTCATGAGAACTGCCAACACCTCTGTAAGGTAGAAACTTATGGATATTACTCTTATTTTCAAATAAGGACACTAAGATTCAGAAAAGTTGTGTTATATAGCTAATTAAATGTCAGAGGCAGGATTTGAATCCAGGCTTTCCTGACTCCAACTCCAGCAAGATAGCCTCTACCCTGGTGCCTCAGTACCATATTTATAGATGAAATAATTTTGTCAATCAACTAATCAATCAAGTATTTGTTGATGCCCTCCTTTGTGTGCTGTTGGGTGAGGAAGGAAGAGATGAGCAGGAGAGGGAGGGATGTGCTCCTTGCCTCCTGGGAGCTGTCAGACCAGTTAATGTGCCGAGTCTAGGAGTGAAGGGCTTTCAGTTCCAGTCCAAGCTCTACCAATAACTAGTTGGGTGCTGGGGGCAAATCACACAATGTCTTTGGACAGGTTTCCTTGTGTGTGAAATAAGGAATTTAACAGATTTCATCATTTTCAGCTCTAAAAAATGTCTGACAACATAGAATTCACATTCTACACAAGGCTATTTCTGTGTTGCTATGCTCAGGGGATAGACCACTGGGCATGGAGTCAAGAAGACCTAAGTTCAAATCAGACCACAGACACTTAACTAGCTGTGTGACCCTGGGCAAGTCACTTAACATCTGTTTGCCTTAATCCACTGGAGAAGGAAATGGTAAACCACTCTAGTATCTCTTTGCCAAGAAAAATCCATGGATAGTATGGTCCAGAGTCTCATGACGAGTAGGACATAACTGCACAACATATAATAAACACCAAAGTAATCAGTTGAAAAGTGAAAAAAAAACCTGTTAGTTATAGAATACCAAGTAGGCAATTTAATATAAATTTTCACTTAGTTGATTTTTTAATTGAGTTGAATAAATTGGCTCCTGGTGTTAGATTTCATAGACATTATGCATGTGTGTTTATACTTTTATACATTCATACTATAATGGGCTAATATACAAACTACTAAAACAAGTGTCCATTATATTGTATACTGGTTAATCAATAGATCATAGACAGAAAGTTAGATGATAGATTAGATAGATAGATAGACCGACAGACAGATAGACAGATATCTTTATCTTTTGAGGAAAAAGTGATGGCCTTGGCTTTAGGCTTAGCCATTTGCTTTAAATGACTAACTCTGTTCAGAGACGCTGGTAAACAATTAATGGCATTCTACTTAAAATATTGATTCTTGAAACTGAAGTAATTTGCCACTATCCTCAATGCACATATCCTATTTCCTTGCCTGATCTACTCACCTCTTAAGAATAAATGTTAGTGAGAAGATATACATCTTAGAGAAATAGAAACAGTTCACTAGAATGTGTTGATATGCAAGCTGGTGGCATTGGTGAGAAAAAAAAATCATGAGATCAGGAACATTTAACATTAGGTTTCTCCTGCAGTTTAGAGAATATGATGAAATTTAGTCATCACTGGCAAGTCAGCATATAGTCAGGAAATTAATAGTCTGATTCTTAAGATCTTGAGAAACTCACACTTAAGTTTGAGGAGCAGTATTTCTAGGTTTCCTTGGCATAACCATATGGACACATCCTCAGAAAGCAGACAGCAAACAACTTGACCCAATCAAATTCAGCCAAAGCTGTGTAGACCCTCAGGACAGCCTTCTGAAGAAAAAAGGCTGTCAGAGGGACAGCCAATAACAATATGGTTCAATGGAAGAGCAGTGGATTTGGAGTATGAGGACCTGGAGTACTGGGTTCATCCTTGTTCTGCCACTTTTTTTTTTTCATGGAGGCAATTAGGATTAAGTGACTTGCCCAGGGTCACACAGCTAGTAAGTATCTGAGGTCAAATTTGAACTCAGGTCCTCCTGACTCCAAGGCTGGTGCCACTTTGATGCCCCATTCTGTCACTTACCTGTGTAACATTGGCAGGTCCCTTACTCTCTCAGGGCCTCAAGTTTTCTCCTCTATAAAATGAAGCGCTTTGACAAAATGACTTCTGAGGTCCCTTCAAGCTCTAAAGCTATGAAAATCTAAACAGTAATAATACCTGGCAAAGGTGTTTATGACCAGAAGGCTGGCACAGTCTAGTGGATAGGTCACTAGACTTGAAATCAAGAAGAACTGGGTTCAAATTCCACCATTATGCCAGACACTTACTAGCTATGTGACCTGGTTAAATCGCTTAACCTCTGTGCCTCAGTTTCCTGATCTATAAAATTAAGAATTTGGACTTGATCTATAAACTCCTTTCCAGCTCTAAGGCTATAAATTCTATGACATTTGATCCTATAACATTAGGTCTATGCATCTGTGCTGATCTTAGTTTTGAAATCATCTAGTACTGTGGAAACTTCTTGGAATGCCCAATATTCATCCTAGATATAAATCATCTAAAAACAATCTATGATTTTCTCATGCCTGGTGAGGAAACCCCCATTCCCAATGCAGATCAACACCTGCTCTGCAATTTACAGAGAATTGCCTAAGGTACTGAGAGATTAAGTGAGTCTTTGGGCTATCAACTACCTTATAGCTACCTCTTACTCTCATTTCAGAAACGGGGAAACTTTAATCCTTTAAATCTAGGGTGAGCCAGTTATAGAAATGATATATAATCACACGGGCTGAATACAAGAATGTTAGTAATGTGTTCCTATCTTTGGATAAAAGATACTTAAGTGTTGTACCTGCCGTCTGGCAATTCAGGAAACAATGTTATCCACAAAAGCAAAAGCACATTTAATGAGGGTAAAAATCTGGGGCCTTTTATAAATAGCATCAGTTAAATTGCTCTATTTAGCTGATAAACTTTCCAGTCAGCAAGAGTTGATGGTGCTCCATTTGAAGTCGCACCCTTCTGACTCTGCCACTAACTAGCTGTGACACGGGCAAGTCCCTTCCTCAATCTGGGCTGGACTTTTCTCATCTGAGAAATGAATGGGGCTGGTCTGCAACATCCCCAACATTCTTTCTGCTTTCAAAATTGTATCAATTAGATAAATGGGAATAATGTCCTCTAAACTCATTGTCCAATTCAATAATTCAACAAAAGCAGAACCTCCCTTTCACTTCAAGGAAAACTAATCCCATTTGCTCAAATGCAACTTTAAGTACTGGATTTGTGTAATCTAATCAGGCTGTATAAATTGATTTATATCCTAATGATTTCCCTGAATGAAACAATGATCCATAGCCTAATTATTGACTGTTGATGCGCATAAAATAGGCTCTACTGTTTTAAGGTAATTGTACACAGCAGATAGGATAAAAAAAAGCCACCTTATTACAACTAGCTTGAAAGGTAAATATTTCAATCAGCAAATTCTGAGCATGGCAACGCAATTCCCTTTTTTAATTCATTACTTTTTTTTCTTTTTTTTTAAGGCAAAGAAGCTTAGGTTTTTAAGCTCCTAGACAAACTCCTCTATAAAATGAGGTGTTTGGAACAAAATGATTTCTGAGGTCCCTTCAAACTCTAAAGCTATGAACATTTAAGCAGTTAACATTTGGTAAAGGTATTGATGACCCAAAGGATGGCATGGTACAGCCTAGGAGTGGCGAACCTGCAGCCTTGAGGCCATGTATGGCCTTCTAGATCCTTGGGTGTGGCTTACTGACTGAGTCCCAAGTTTTATAGAACAAATCCTTTTATTAAGGGGATTTGTTCAGTGAAGTTTGGATGTAGTCAAAGGGCTGCACTTGAGGAACTAGAGGGCCACATGTGGCCTCAAGGCAGCAGGTTCCCCACCCCTGGTATAGTGAATAGGTCATAGCACTTAGAATCGGGGAAGACCTGGGTTCAAATCTTAGCACAGAAACTTAGTAGCTATGTGGCTCTGATTGAGTCCCTCAATTAGGAGGTAGGATTTGATCTTGTTAAATCTTTACACAGTACCTAGTGCAGGGTACAGAGACTAGACCCTTAATAACTGATATATAGTAGTGATTATGTTGGTGATTAGAAGAGATAAAATAAATGACTTGAAGTTTATTTTGTATACATTTTTTTTAAAAGTCAGTAATTTTATTTCTAAGAATATGATGAAAAATTACATTCATTCAACTCGAGTTTATTCAGCACATACCATATGTAGGAGACACTGAGGGACAAAGAAGAAAACAAAACAGTTTCTGTCCTCAAGGAACTTCCACTCCACTGGAGGAAGCAGCTAGGTAAATGGCAAAACAGCATTCCAGCAATGATGTGCGAATCCAGGAGTGAGGCTGCTATTTGGATTGGAGGCACCTCCACCTCTTCTAGGGGGTGCTCCTTTTTCCCAGCTCCTCCTTTGGGTGGATTCTGAGGGGAAAGCTATACTTTTCTATTGATGAGCGAATGATCTTTTCCTAAGCACCTACTATGTACTAAACACTAGTGCAAAGCACTGGGAATACAAACAGAAAAAAGAGCAAGACAGTACTTGATGCTTCCCTCCAAGTGGGAGGGGTCAGCTGCAAGGCTCCAGGTCCTCTGGGGTAGGTACAGCAGGTTAGTGGACAGTGCCAGGGCTATGGAGGGCAGTGGGTAGAAGGCCTGGTGCAGCCCAGAGGACTTGAGGAGGCAGTGGCAGGGCACATGGTAAGTCCTGGTGGAGTTTCATTTCACTGAAAGGTTTATAGTCGGTAGTTGAGCTCATCCTAAGGCTGTGAGCAGCCATGTCCAGGTATTGAGCTCTTCTTCACCTGGTAACCTATTGGTCTGGATGAATCTTAAGTGCTTGTTGAACTGAACTAGAGTACTAGTAGCATCCAATCTAATAAGCATTTATTAAGTGTCGAATATGCAAAGCACTAGGGACACAGACAAAATGAAAAAACCCAATTGTTAAAGGTTCCAGGGTCTTAAAGTGGCATATTCTGCCTTAAGAAACACAAACCTCTCACCCAAACCTAAGGCTTTTAGAATTAGGGAGATGCCTGTGGTGTTGCAGTATATAGAGCGCTGTGCCTACAGTCAGCAAAACCTGAGTTCAAATCCTGCTTAGACACTTAGTAGCTGTGTGACCCTGGCCAAGTCACAACTTGTCTACCACACTTTCTTCAATTGTAAACCGGGCATAATAATAACACCTACCTCCTAGGAGTATTGGGAAGCCCACAAGAGATACTTGTGAAGCATCTAGCACAATACCTGGCACACAGTAAGCACCATATAAATGCCAGCAATTGGGATAGCTAGATGGCACAGTGGATAGAGCACTGGCCCTGGCTTCAGGAACTGAGTTCAAATCCAGCTTCAAACACATAACACTCACTATCTCTGTGACCCTGGGCAAGTCACTTAACCCCAATTGCCTCATTAAAACAAATCAATGCCAGCAATTATTTTATTGCAAAGGTAAAGTCTTTGGATTATAAACGACATTGACGAAGCATCAATAATGTCAAGTAGTATTTAGAGCGGCCGACTCACTATTATCAACATATGAATGTAAAACTTGACATTTCCTCAGATTCAATGAATTACAGATAGAGATAGATTGGTCTTGAGGGAGACTGAGGGTGTTTCATTTGTTTTTATCTCATCATCTGTAATAAGTCCTTGTAAACATCTGGGAAAGAAAACCTGAACTGCATTTCCAACTGGTTGTTAGACCTCTTCCCATCAGTACCCCAAACTCACCATGTCTAAAACTGAGTTCATCTTTCCCACCAAACCTACTCTTCCTCCTGACTTCCCTATTTCTGATCATGGCATCACCATTCTCCACAAATTACTCCGATGTGAAACCTCGGTCTCACCTACTCTCCCTCACCTCCCATCAGTCACCAAGTTCCTGGCAGTCTCACCTATGTATCTACTCCGTCCCCTTCCTTCTTTCCACACCATGTGTTCAGTCGATCACTACCTCTTCCCTGGGACTTTTGTAATACCCTTCCAACCTGGTTCCCCACCTCTACGGACTTGTCAGCTTGGTCTTCCTGATGTGCGGCTCTGATCCCAGGATCTCGGAGGCCAGCTAGTCCAACCCCCATCTGGACAAACGTCCATCCTATACCATCCTCCGAGAACATGCTCTGCCCCCACATCCTGGGCTTTTACAGTACTTTGCTGCTCTGACATCCCAGACTACCTCATTCCTGCTGCTTTGCCGGTCTGGGCCCCAGGTTCTCTCTATGATGTTCTAGGCCCCACACTCCCTCTGCTCTGATGCTCTAGGCCCCCAAGTTCCCCCTGTTCTGATGTTCTAGGCCCTCATATTCCCCGTTCTGAAGTTCCAGACCCTCTCATTCTTGCTGCTCTGACGATCTGGGCCTCACATTCTCTCTGCTCGGACGACCCAGGCCCCCACATTTCCAGTGCTCTGACATTCTGGGTCCCCGTTCTCGCTACTCTGAAGTTCTACGGCCCCCCTCCCCGCCCCCCTTGGTTCGAAACATCTTCTCTAGCTCTAGAACCCATGACTCGTGAAACGCGAGGCACGGCGGGGGCGCAGGCTGGGCTCCTCGGGGCAGGCCCACGCCTTCCACGGAACAGACAAGGGTGCGAGAGCGCGGCCTGCGCCCAGGAGCCCCGCGAGAGGAGCCGGTATCAGATTCTAGCCCTCCGCGCCTGCGCAAAGCGCAGATCTCCCTAGAATGACCGCGGTCTCCCGGAAGTGGGATGTGGGAGGCCGCAGCCTCCGCTGCGGCAGGCGCACCTGCCGCTCTGGGGGAAGGGGCGGATACATCCGGGCATTTCTTCTCTGACGTCCAGAGCCGTTGGGCCAATTTGAAAAGCACGCACAACCAATCGGCTTGCATCCACGGCGTTGGAGCGAAGGAGGGAAGGAGGGAACAGGTGGAGCGACGGGACCCAATCATAGAACGCCCGCCCGCCTCGGTCTCTCGGACCAATGGGAAGGGAATTCACAACACGTGCGCCTCGTCCGGGCCAATGGGCGAGGCCCTTAGAAGGAGCCGCTCACTTTTGAATTGGCGGCGGCCGCAGCCGGCGGGGAATGGCGGATGCGGCTGGAGGCAGTGGAGGCCTGAATCCCGGTGACAGCGACAGAGGGTGAGGAGGCTGCGGCTGCGGGGGTCGAGGTGCCCCGGGGCCGGGCTGGCGGCGCGGGGGGACCTGCTCAGCGTCCCCCAGTGGCGGCGCTCCCGCCTCGGCTGGTCCGGGCGTGGGGCGCGGGAGATTCCGGGGCTGGGGCGCCGCCCTCCTCTCCCCGCGGGGCCCGGCGCCCATCCCTGATCCTCAACCCCGCTGAGCCTCAGTCTCCCCTTTTGTAAAAGGGGCTCAGCACGCCCTCCTGCCGCTCGAGGCCCTTGTGAGGCGCGGGGGGTGGGCGGCGACCCGGAGTGGGGGTGGGGCGGAGCGCTGGGCAGACTCGATGTCTGTCACCCCCACCTCCTTTTTCGCGACGAGGAAACTGAGGCCCAGGGTGGCGGGGAGACTCCACTGGCCTTGAGTATGTAAGTCCCTTCACTTCCCTGAACCTCACTTTGCTCTCCTGGCAAACGGCGCTGTGCACATAGTAGGCGCTTTATCAATGCGTCTTGGCTTGCGCTGGGAGATCTCTGAGGTCCCTCCAGGTCCACGCCTCCAGGCTGGACCCCAAATCCCGGGGAAGGAAGGGGTCGGCTTTCCCTGAAGTTATCCCGGGGTGAGGGGTCAGCCCCTCCCTCCCCTGATACAGACACTCATTGGGGGGAAAAAAGTAGAATAATATTTTCCTCCTATCAAGCAAAGTCAACAAGCACTTATTAAGTGCCTACTACACACACACAGTAAGCGCTTAATAAAGTTAGGATTAGATCTTCAGGGAGAGGTAAGGGTTGGATATAAATCTACCTGCCTAGAGGTAACTGAAC
This sequence comes from Phascolarctos cinereus, assembly GCF_003287225.1. Classification (NCBI taxonomy): domain Eukaryota; kingdom Metazoa; phylum Chordata; class Mammalia; order Diprotodontia; family Phascolarctidae; genus Phascolarctos; species Phascolarctos cinereus. The sequence continues at coordinate 33,638,586 of NW_027556180.1, forward strand.
CCGAGCTACCTGGATTCCAATCCCAGCTTACAGGTTGTGGGATCTCTCTGAGCCTCCGTTTTTTGTTCCTGGTGTGTTCACCTGCTCAAATGGTAATAGACTCATTGCAGGACCCCTGTCAGGTTAATTGTGAAAGCTAATGCATTCCTGGGCTGCTTTAAGTAAGGTCCAGGGGCCAGGCATGAGCTGTCCTGGGCAGGACTGGGGTCAGAGCTTTAGACCTGGAAGGGACTTGAGAGCCCCTCCAGGTGACACTTGTCCCAGGGTGCAAAGCCAGCTTCTCTGTTTACCCTGAACCACAAAACTGGAGGATTGTGTTCACTTCTGACCACATTTTAGTCAGGAGGTTGATGAGCTAGAAGGTGACCAGGATGGTGAAGGGCTAGGTAGGGGAGGGGATGCTGCGTGAGAATGAATTGAAGGAACTGGGGATATTTAGCCTGGAGAAGACTTGGGGGAGAACTCAGTGGCTGCCTTCAAGCGTTTGAAAGACTGATGAAAGATCAGAGGGTTTAGACTTGTCTAAAACTAGGAGCAGCATAAGGGAAAGGAAAACTACTGATTTGAGCTTTGCAAAAGTGAAATGGACTGCCTAGCTAAGCCTGCCTCGTTGAAGCTGTTCCAGCGAGGCTTGGATGGTGAGCGCTTGTGGGGTGTAGTACGCTCTTGTTCAGGTGCTGGTTGGACTGTCAGCCTCTGAGGTCCTAAAGAATGTAATAAATCTTAAAACACTGTAGAAATGTAAGTTCTTACATTATGCTCAGATCTGAGCTAGTCCAACCAGAAGCAACATAGCTAGAACAGATAGTAGTTATTCTTCCACTGACTGTCGCCAGCTAGCCCAGACATTCTAATTCAGTCCTTCTGCTTGCAAGGTAATTCAAGGTAATTTCAAGACCTCTGTTGAAAAGAAATCTAAAGAAGAGGAACTTTTTTTTTTTGGTAACAAATTATATTTGACCTAGATAGTGATTTGCAGCCTTTTATCTTTAACCAGACTTGCTAGCTAAGAACGGATATGTGAGCTTTATGTAAGTGAATTACAAAATATGTTTTGAAGAGTAGCAAAAGGATACTGTGTACCACTATGAAATAGAATGTAAGTTCCTTAAGTATGATCTATATTCTTTTTTTGTATCCCAAATACCTAGCTCTCTGCCAGCCACAGTAGACACTGAACAAATGATTTTTAAATGAATGAGTGGAAAAGATACTTTTGGTTTATTTTAAGCCTCACCTTCCCAAAGAACTTTCGGATCTTGTTTATTGTTTAGTATCAATCATAGTTCTTATCATTTCTCTGAAATTCCATGGAAATTAATCAATTAGAAATTGGCTTTGGAATAGCTTGAAAGAGCAGATTGAGTAGGATACAACTGGGGAAACACTAGTTTTAAGATAATTCTTTTTCATACCCTTTTAAGTTTACATTTTTCTTTATTAATTTTAAAGAGACACCAAGAAGTATAGAGTATGTCTAAAACATTAAAAAAAAGCAAATAATTTTCCTTTACTGGAATTTAGAACAGCATTAAGGGGAGGGCAGACCTGGGGGGAGAGGGAGGAGGTATGGAGGGTTCAAGATGATTTGAATGGTCCATGTTGCTTTAAAAAGTTGGTCCAGAAAATTTACCTAAGAAAAACTTCTCTGAAGTGACATTCTGTTTACCTTAGAGCTCCATTAAATATTCTGTGTTGAGAGTCCAATATATGTAGTTTGTAGATATAGATTGCCCATTATCATCTTAGGAGTTCTAGCCTCAGTCAGGGGCTTTGTTAAGAGCTCCTCTCACATAAATTGGAATGATTTGATGGTTTCTCCCATAATTAAGCTTTTTTTTTTGCAGTTTATCATACACCTGATCTTCAGTTGATTCAGTTACTATTAGAACTTACGATTTTATATAATAAGCATAAAACTATGCACAGATGGTTAATACATATTTTTTAAATTTTTTTAAAATTTAATTTTTTTATTTTTAATTTTTTTTTGCTAGGCATTGGGGTTAAGTGACTTGCCCAGGGTCACACAGCTAGTATGTGTTATATGTCTGAGGTCGAATTTGAACTCAGTTCCTCCTGAATTCGGGGCGGGTGCTGTATCCGCTGTTCGCCACCTAGCTGCCCCCATACGTGTTTGAATGAATAAGTCTCAGACCAAATAAAAACCATCAGGAAACAAGTGTTTTATTACTTTTGACATCTTGGCAATTGTCTGAGTGCTTTTTGGGAAAAACTTAGACACTATCACTAAGTCATTAGGAATTTTAATTAGGTAGCAAGAATGAGGATAGCAACCATGTGCAAACTGGGAAAAATGAGAACTTCCAGTACTTACACTGAATTCACTTTTGAACAAAGTGAGACATCTAAGTTACAGAGGACCTGACTGAAGCCCACTTGGGATGCTGTCTTCCATCTTGTTCAACCCCCCCCCCTCAACTTGTCTCATTCTAGAAATAGACCGTTTGTAGTCATGCCAAGCACCAACCTGTGCCAACTTGTCCTTTTTCAAACCCTTTCAGGAGAGATGGCTAAATGTTGCTCTTAGCAGCAGGCTTTCTCTGCTTCATCTGAACAGAAAAAAAAACCCTGTGTCTTAAAGTTTTCAAGTAGAAGAATTGTGACTCAGGGAAGATCTTGATTCATATCAGTCAGAAGAGAATTTATGGTTTGTCCTTGTCAATGTAAAGGCAAGTATGAAATGGTTTCTGCCCTCCAGGTGGGCACAGTCTGTTGAGGGGACAGTATCAATCAGCAAACATTTGTGAAACACCTACCGTGTCAGGCGCTATGATAAAATACTGGGAATATAAAGGTAAGTGAGACAGTGTCTACCCTCAAGGAGCTTGTGTTCCAAAGGGAGAGAAAACATACACATAGTAGTATGTGCATAAAACATATAAAATGAACGGAAGGAGCTTTTGGAAAGGGGCGTACTAACGGCTTGGAAGGGGAAGGGAGTCCAGGAAGTTTTCATTTACAACATTTCAGAGGGAGAGGTGAGAAAAGAGTCCATGAGAATAGCCAGTGCAAAGGCACACGCATGGCTGATGTGATGCCATGTGTGAAGAGCAGAGACAAGCCGATTTGGATGCACTGGAGAGTTTGCTTGGAAAAGGGGTTGTTGGTCGGAGCCAATGCTGCACAAAGAGGTTGTAGTTTACCCTGGAGGGAATAGGGAGACACTGGAGCTTATTGAGCAGGAAGGCGACATAATTAGACCTAGGCTTTAGGAAAATCGCTTTGGCAGTTCTATGGGGAATGAATTGGAGAGACAATTGAGGTAGGAAGATAGGCCAATGGTTCCCAAATTGTGGTTCCTGGATCTGGATTTGCAAGTTGAAAACTGTTTTCTTAGTAATACTAACATATTATTTGCCTTTTAAAATACACATCCCTTTTCTAATTACATATCTGTGTGAGGTCAGATTTTCTTCATATACTTCAACCAAAAATCACAATAGGTTGAATGCAGAAATAGATATGAAGATCCAGCTGTCTTCTGTTAAGCTAGCCATTAAAAAGATTTGCAAAAGTCGTTAGAACAGTCCCATTTTTATCACTAATTTTTGGAGAACATATAGTTATTTTTCATAGAAATATTATTTATGTAAACATGTAGTGATTTTGCTATTATTTTTAAATGAATTAGTAAATATTTTAAAAATTTATCAGTTTTAATTTCTAACATTTTTATCAGTAAATATGAATACATTTAACTCACATAATTCTCTTTGGGTTCCTCAATAGTGTTTAAGAATATAAAAGGAGCAAAAACTTTTGAGAACTGCCGGATTAGACTATTACAGTAGTCCAGGCGAAAGGTGAGAGATAAAGACTCAAAATAGGATAGTAGCTGTGTTATTAGAGATTTGAACATGGTCAAGGGTTGTGTATCATCTGCATAGAGATAATTGAGCCCACGGGATGTGAGGTCACCAAGAAGGGTTGCAGAGAGGGAAGAGGGCTCAAGACAGCACTGGGATGCACCTACAGTTAGGGGATGCTTATTCTCATTTTTGAGGGACTAATTCCAGCCTGGTTTAGGCAGACCTGGGTTCAAGTCCCAGCTCTGATATGTAGTGGTTGTGTTAGCCTGGGGAAGTCACTAAACTTTTTGGTGCTTTAGGCTGAGGTTGTTGTGAATGGAATTGTTATTCAAACAGATGTTCATTCAATCCTGTCCCTTACTGAGATTCTATGCTGTGGAGGGATACGCATTTAAATGAATACTTGTTTTAAAAGTGAAAAATACTGCTGTAATGTGAAGAAAGCAATCAGCTTGAGTGACACCTGTATTCAGTCCAATATAGTACTCTCTGAGGTTTAACCTTGTAGAGCAGGAAGGAAATTAGGAAATCATTTTGGGGTCATTTGTAAATTAAAGCACATTTGTAGGCGAATGTTCAGGATCCTTCTCATAACATGAGTGATTACCGTCCTTGTGTATGAGCCAGCAATATAGCTACTTTTGTTCCAATGTTATTTCAGTCTTGGGTTGGTTCCTTAAGTGCTACATCTTATTTTTTTGGTGTGGCATTCCCTAACCCAAAGGTAAGTCGTACTTTTCATTATATGCTACTGCCTTACTTCTTCCTCGAGTCCTGACTAGTTTGGGGAAGGTGGTCAGGAGGAAGATGGCCCACAATTTGACACTCTTCGAGGTTTCACATTGGTGGACTGCTGGACCCTCTTGGTTTGTGTCTTCTCTGATAATTAGCTTCTGGGTGCAGTATGCAGGCTCTCCAGACTGGGAATCATGACAGTGTAGTCTAATGGAGAGAGCATTGGGTTTGGAGTCAGAAGACTGGTCTCAGTCTTGCTTCTTCTAGTTACTGCTAAGGGACTAGTTATTCCTATTCACTCCTTCGCTTCCTTCTCTGTAAAGTAAGGGGCCTGGACCATAGGACCTTTGAGGTGATTTCCAGGTCTAAATCTGAGATCATAGAAATCATCTATTTTGTCTTTACATCCTCCATATAATGCCTGAAACTGAGGATGTAGAAGATAAGAACTGAACTTGTGATTCCACTGGCTGACGGAATACCCGCAACCAATACATTTCTGCATTTCCTAGCCTCAGAGAGTTCATCAGGGCACTGTGAGGTTAAATGACTTGCCCAGGGTCTCACAGCTACTATGTATCAGGAAGGATTTGAACCTAGGGCTTTCTGGCTCTAAGACCAGCTTTCTGTTCATACACTAGCACCAGGAAGAGCAGTGGCCGTAGCATTTTTTCTGTCAGCCTGTTAGATTATTGGGAATGAAATTACATGTCATTGAGAATGGCAGAATGCAATGAGGAGTGTCTTAGTATAATGCATTTTCTTCAATATTATATGTTGGGTTGTGAAGGAAACGTTTTTAAGATTCTTGACTTTTTGTTGCTCTTAGTTATGTATTTTTAGTTCTGATGCTTTTATATTGAATGTTAGCAAGGAATAAAATAAATCTCAATATTAATCTTATAGCTTAATACATTGGATTACATTTTATACTGATAGACATCGAAGATTCTTAAGAAGTAATTAAAGTATTTCTTTTTTAAGAAATTGTAGGTAGAAGCACATTAAAACAGTGCTTAAACTTGACTGGATAAAAATCATTTAAAAATAATCTTGCTGTTCTGAATTTCAATCTCTTCTGAACTTTTAGGTAGAGAAGTTGAGAAGAATCAATAATGGCTGACAACAGTATATTAGTGTCTACTGCTGGGAAGAGTCTCTTGGCAGATACCTCTATTTTTGATTCTAAAGTTCCTGAGATGTCTAAAGAAAATGAACTTACTGGATCCGCTTCAGATGCTGATGGTAATTACCAAAACATTTCATGCTTTTAAGTGTTTTCAAAACTGAATAATAATTTTAAGAACAAAAAAGTGGAATGAAACCTACCTGTGAAGTTGGTGCCTGCTCCCTTTGGAGGTGTTCAAGCAGAAGCCATGTAACTGCTGGTTGGGTTGGGATGCATTGGACTAGGTGACTGCTGAGGTTCCTTCCAACTGAGATGTTTTGTGTTTCTGCTTTAACAAGCAAACTCTCTGTGGAAACTATTTCTGCTCTTTAAAAGAACCACCAAATGTGGATATCTTATCAGTCAATGTTTATTGACCCTGACCATGTTTTAGGAAAATAAATGTCACAGAAGACACTTAGAATTTATATTTATGTCTAGGTACAGTGAGTCTTTGTTGTAACGTTGTACTTGAGAATTCAGTAGAGCATGAAGTGGGTCTACCTGGTCTTCTGTTCAGAAGAGTTTGCTTTCACTCTTTTACCTATAACTTTTTTTTCCAAATGGTGTTAGGTATACAAAAAACCTAATTTCATTTTGGGCCATTTTAAGAGGTTTATGATGTGTCGCCCTAAGAAATTGATGGTATTGCTGTACCTTGTCCTGGACAGACCACATCTGGAGTGTTGTATTCGGTTCTGGGAACCACATTTGCCATATGAGGATTGACTAAAAGAACTGTCAATATTTAGTTTGGAGAAGAAGAAGAGGTAACATGATAGCAGAAACAATATCAAAAGTGTCATGTAGAAAAGGGAGTTGCAAAGAGACCAATTTAGCTTGATATAGTTAGAGCTATATAAAATAATGGACTGCCTGGAGAGGTAGGTAATGGAGTCCACATCATTGGAGGTCTTCACAGGTTTCATGCCGCTTGACAAGAGGAAATTCTTGTTCAGACACTGGTTGGAATAGATATCTTAGATCAGTAGGTCAATAAACTACTAGCAGTCAGGTACTTTGCTAAGTGCTGAAGATACAAAGAAAGGCAAAAAGCAAAGCAAACCACCTCAAAACTCAAAACAGCAGTCCATGCTCTCAGGGAGCTAATAATTTAGTGGGAGAGACAGCATGCAGACAACTTTACAGATGAGATACATACAGGATAAATCAATGATGATCAATAGAAGGAAAATACTAGAAACAAGGGGGATCAGGAAAGGCTTCCTGTAAAAGGTACTGTTTTGGCTGTTCTAGGCATGGGAGACAGCCAGTAAAAGTATCTTTGAGGAAGAGCAGCTCTGAAATTCTGTGACTTCAATATTAACCAAATAAGTTAGTCACTAATTGAGAGTAGTTCTAGTGTATTTATAACTTTTCTGCACACCAGTATTGTTTTGTGATTGCCAGATTTTTAGATTAAAAATTATAATATTTTTTCCTGTCCTCTAAAATGGTATTTGGCAGTTCCTCCTGCCCCCACCCCCCTCATTAATTAAAACCGAATTGGGCTTCAAGACAGTTTAGAGGGTGTTAGTCTGCGCCTTGAATGAACTGAAGACATACAGAATGACACCGTAGCAGGGAAGAGAGCCATTAATATCACTGTTCATTTCTGATGTACATAATGATGTATTTTTTACCCCTAAACAGAAGAAATGCCTCAGATTGAAACTCGAGTAATACTGGTTCAAGAAGCTGGAAAACAAGAAGAACTTATACAGGCCTTAAAGGTATGAGTTGGCGCTTTGGCCTCAGGTGGAGCCGTGTGGTTTCTTTCCTTAAGTTTGCATGTATGCCCAGTGTGGTACTTCCTTAATCTCATACCCAAGTCTCTCTTCCACAGACCATTAAAATAATGGAAGTCCCAGTTATAAAGATAAAAGAAAGTTGCCCTGGAAAAGCGGATGAAAAGTTAATAAAAAGTATCATTAACATGGTACGTCAGGTGTCTTGACTGCATGTGGCATGCTGTCCTTCCTTTGATTTGGCTATTCTGCAATCTGTGATAATCAGACCTAAATTTGGCATGGAGGTGGATGCAGTGCACTCTGAAGCTAGTTGAACAGAAAATGTGGGATGCTAATTTCATACTTCATTTTGAAACTGGAAGTTAGTAGGGCCTCACTATAGCATGTGGTGTATTTGATGAAATTTATAAAATAATTTGCTACTGCAAAATTTCTAGATAGCAGTACATTTCAGCTGAGGTCTCATATTTTCCTTTGAACTAGCTTCTTCCATTAATTTTACATTCACTCTAAAGTTTTGAAATCTTGGTGAAAGTAAAATTAAAGAACTTTGCCAAATACTGGGAGTATGTTATATGAGCATATGAAAGTATATCTAATTTTCTAGACTAGACATTCAAATACCTTTCCAGTCCATTCACACAATAACAGCTTCCAAACCACTACATTTACGAGCTCAAAGATGTTAAAAAAAGAAAAAAGAAAAAGCTTCATTTAAAAATATGTGGGTAGTAAAATGAAGATTTCATTCCTTCTTCACTTGTCTCTGAAAAATTTGCTTAATACTTTATATAGTGGCAAGTGATTATTTGCTAGATTACTTGTTTTTTATATATCCCTTTATATGTTCATTTAAAATAATTTATCATGCTTAAGTTTAAACATTAACAAACCAATTAAACCTACATTTATAACTATTTACATTTTAGAAAAACATCAAGATATTAAGTGCTCATAACAGCTCATTGGTTACTCTCTCTGTATACTCTTGGGTTGTCTTTGTCTATTCATTTCTTTAAACCCTTTTCCTTTCATACTGCAGTAGTCACAGTAGTTCATACTGTTTTCTTTTTAGATAAAAGGCCGTCTTTACTGATCCATCTCATATTTCCTTTTTCCCAATATGTAACGTTGATTAGAATGTTTATTGTTTTTCAGTTTAATTTTATTCTGTCCCTTAGTTTTTTGTTATAGTACATGTCCCTGCTGCCTTATTGTTGGATAGCAGTGTCCCTGGGTCTCTGAAGTCTCTGATAATGGAGAACACACTTTAGCAGTCCTACCAGCTAGAAGGTATTGGAGTAGAGGCCTACTATATTGGTTAGAGTAGTGAACTTGGAATTAGAAACACTTGAGTTCAAACCCCACCACTGGTACTTATTAGCCAAGTGATCTGGGCAGATCATTAGTCTCAGTTACATCACCTATATGTGTAATACTAATAAACTTACCTAACAAGATATTGTGAGGCTCAAATGATATGATACATATAAGATGCTTTTCAAACTTGAAAGCACTAAATGTCAAGTTTTCTTATTTCTTCTTATTAAGTCCCCATTTTCCCAAGACAAGCCTAGTTAAGTTCAGAAATGCTCACCACCATTTTGACTGCAGGATGTTGAATTTTTCTCCTATAGTAACTCTCAAAAATCTGTAATGAGTTAAAGAATAGTGGTGATCTGTGTTGGTGGAAGAAACATCCTCACTGACAAAATATAAATCTATAATTAAAAAAAATTTTTTTGCTTCACAAAAGGCTGCTTATATACAACTTTTTTTAGATCAGCACAAAAGAATAGAAGCAATCAGCACTGAAGAATAATAGTTGGTCTTTTTTGTGGAAATAATTAACATACCTCTTTTAAATTTGTCATTTTCCATTCCATGATATTTTCTATCAGTGTCCAGACCAATTGATTTGATGCTTAATCATCATCCATTCAGGTATTTCAATCTAGAACTAACTGAAAGTTTGTAAGGTAATAGTAGCACATAGACTAAGGCAACATTTTCAATTTTAAACTTAAATGTAATACTGATATTGAATAATTAATCTTAAATGTTTACTTTTTGGATGGATGAATGGTATGTAATGTATAATGTCTATTTAGAGTTACTTTATTAACTAATTGTGTATGCATAAATACTTCATACTTATAATATTACATTTTTAAAAAAATCAAGGAAATAAAAGTGCCTTACCTAAAGATGGAATCAGTGGCAGAATTTGAAGATTCAGATTCACCAGAATTTGAAAACATATTTGTGGTCATGGACTTTCAGGATGCTGTCTTCAATGACTTATATAAGGCCGATTATAGAATTCTTGGACCCTCAGTTGTGCTTAATTGTGCTAAAAACGGGGAGGTAAGAGTGTAAACTAATTTTAACATTTCAGTATTGGAACTGTTTGTACATGTGTGTTACACATAGTAAGTTTTATGACTTTGCATTAAATCTACTGTATTCTTCTATACCATACTAGTGCTGTGAAAGGAGGAGTTGTGGCATGGCCAATAGAGGGCCAGCTCTCCATGGGAGGAAGGCCTGGGCTCTGCTCTGACAGGTGACTGTGGGTCCCTGGCTATAACCCTAATTCTCTAAAACTACATTACATACAAGTTGCTTATTTGAATCAGTAGAGGGAGTTTTCATCTTGGGAATTTCCTATACCGATGAAATCACAGGTCTGATATAAAGAAGAGTGGAGTAGAAAGAAAGAACACTTGCTTGAGAATCCACCCAGCTGGGGTTCGAGTTCCTGTTCTATTAACTAACTGGGATCTGGGGCCTATCCCTTGACATCTTGGGACCACCTTTTCTCTATGACCTGTAAAATAAGGGTCTAGGTTAGGGGATACTTAAGGGATATTCTAGCTCTTCCAGTCTATGATTCAGGACCCAACCAGCAGGATGTTAGTTCTTCTTATTTTCTGGTATTATGCGATTGTAGTATGCATTAGAAGAGTGGTGATTGTGCCATAGGAGTACCTTGTGATAAAACCTGTTGATTTTAGGGCCCTCAGAAAATCACCTGTTTAATTGGGCGTCAGATTCTTAGTATAGAAATAATAGCAGCTGCAATGTTGTTATCAGTCAATGTTTTCCCATTACATAATAAAAGCCTTGTGGCCAATAGATGTCATTGCTGGTTAGTCTAGTACCTATGAAACTAAATTTATATGTTTAATAACTGAACTGAGTCCCAGTATCCTACCATCAAGCTGCCTCTTTTCCATGTTCCTCTTAGAGAGTTTTGTAGGTTAAGTGATGTGATGTGCCTAGGGTCACACAGCCTGTATGTGCCAAAGGTGACATTTAGAACCATGTCTTCCTAGTTCTGAGGCTGGCGCCTTTATCCATTATGCCATACTGCATCTCTTAAATATAGTCTAAGCAAAAGAATCAAAATAGAGTTCTGAATCATATTTTTTATTATTTGATTTTCTTATATTATTTTGTTTTTATATTTCCCTGGTCCTTTAGAATTATGTTATTCAATGCTGTGTTTACTTTGTGACAGTTGCCTTCTAATTAAAAGCTCTTGATGTGGTCTCAAAGTAAATTTTTTAATGGACAATTTAATACTCTTAAATAATGAAGTCAGTAATACTAATGAATTTTTGACAGATGCTGTGGAGAAAAACTTCATAATGGGTTCTGTTTTCACCTCTGTGACTAACTGAGCATTGGATAAATTGCTTAATTTGTTTCTGTTTTTTCCGTCTTCAAAATGGATATATTTTAATAAAGAGCTTTTTTCCCCCTTTAATTGCAAAAAATATTATGATCTTTATCTAATGTTATTAAATTTCTTTGATTCATTTTTAATAACTAATGATAACTCAGACAGTGGAAGTGTTTGCCACAGTTTTGTTTGCAAACTATTTCTTCTGTATAGTATACAATTTGGATTGAAGTAAACATACAAAATCTCTCTTTGAAATTTTCTGTAAGAGTAATGTCATTATGTTATGTGTAAACTAATCCTAAGTTGATTTAGGAGCATATATTCTTGGTGAGTGGTTTTATTCCCAAAGAGAAAACTGTTTAGGGAGACTAATATTTGAAGATATAAAATTTTTGATTAGGGAATCTTTTAAAAATAGGTTTTTTTTGGATTTGTCTATTTGAGTGATTATATTTATTTTTACTAAGGGATCAGGTAGGATTAAGTCAAGTAGAAAATACTCTTACCTAAGGAAAAATATGTAATGGTGCCTTTAAGTGATCATGAACCTATATAATACAGCGAGGTGCTACTGTGGACAGAGGCACTAGGCTGGGAATCAGGAAGACTGAGTTCGAATTCTGCCTTAAACTCTTATCTTGCTTTCTGATGTTGGTCAAGTCACTTAACCACTCAGTTTCAGTTTCCTTATCTGTTAAATGAGAGTATTACACTTGATAGCCTGAAAAGCTTCTTCTAGCTCTAAATCTATGATTATCTTTCAGCCTTTGCCATATTCCTGCCGCCCTCTGTACTGTGCAAGCATGTTGAATCTAGTGCTGTGCTTTACAGGATTTAGGAAGAAAGAAGAACTTGTGAGTCTCTTTAAACATATCACCATTCAAAGGGTTCCTCTTTGATAATTTTGTAAACTGCATTGAGAGCCTTATTTGTACTGTTGTCTTTTTAAAGAGATGATTGAGGGATGAAATAACACAGACCAACTATTTTTAAAAATCTTAAGTAGAGCAGTTCTGAAGAGATTATATCAAAATCTGTATGGATAAAAAAAACTTGGTAAAGAATTTAATGTCTGATTTATATACCTTTGTAACTGGTGTTGAATAGACAGGCTTAACATAATGTACTGTCTCAGACTTCAAAGATTTCTCTGGTTCACAGAATAGTGCAAGTAATAAGAATTTAATATCTGATTTTGTTTTTTTTGAGGGGGATGAAGGGGGAAATCAATTTGATAAAATATAGACTACTGAAGGGGAAAAACTCAGATGTGATGCAACATGTAGTGTTCATTGTGGAAAAAGTACTGAATGTCAGTAAGAAAACAGTTAAAACCATTGCTTAACTTACTTAAGCTCAAATGAAGCCTTTTTTTCTAAGACTATTGTCTTTGAGGTTTTTAAACTATTGTTATTGCTATTAAAATAAGTCTTTAATCTGTATGATAAAAATTTATATACTCATGAAAAATCTTGTAAAAATCATTTAATTTAAAACAAGTTTGCACTGATAACGTGCACTTTTTTTTTTCTCCTAAGGTCAGATTGGTGACTTTGGCCCATTACATGGGTGGAACTATTCGAAAGGACTTTAATTCTAAAGTTACACATTTGGTGGCAAATTGTACACAAGGAGAAAAATTCAGGGTATGTATGATTTGGTGTATCTTTAACTTTCACGTAACAAATTGCCTTGTTGTGAGTTGTGTGATACAGCAGTATTCTCTCAATTATTTGTAGGACAGAAGGAGTTTTGCTCTACTTAACCAAGATTTTTAAGCCACCTCAGTGTGGGCCTCTTATACTATAAAACATAAGAAGGCAGATCCTAACTGAACTTTTTAACCAGGTAGAGAAATATAGGGTAGTATTATTGATTTCTTATGCTTAATTTATGGTCATTAACCAAATATAGTGGCTTTACCCAAGCCCTCCTCTGGCTTATTATGGTTTGGTGAGGACTGATTTCTTGTGTACAATGCCAGTGGAGCCCAAGCTCTCATAGGTCCTGCCATGATGCATGAACCTGTCAAACAGGGAATCACAGTGTCATGAGAGTCATGTGAAAGCCAGGTTTATTACAACATGCATGTGGAACCCAAGAGTTTGACATTCTTACAGAAGTTTGCATGTTATGACCTCTGGATAAAGGAAGGAGGAGTTACTAGGAAGGAGCGTGGCATGGGAGGAGGAAAGGTGCAATAAAGGAGGAGAAAACCCCTCCTGAAGGGGAGGAGCAAGGCTATGGCAAAAGGCCCGTTCTTTTCCCTTAGGAATAGCTAGACTATGAAGGTAGGATGGTTTGCATATCTACAGGGTCCCAGCTGGGCACAGAGACTGGCCAAGGACGTACAAGGAGTCCAGCTTGGGATACAAATAACAAATTATGTTCCTCTTTCCGTCCTTGACACATTCAGGGCCTCCTGCATGCTGTGGGTCCAGTGTTTCTGGAAAATATAGCGAGTCAAAAAGACAAGTTCGGGGACCCCTGTATAGCCCTTAACAAACCTGTTATTGGTCCAGTGACAGACTCTATTTCTGTCATTTTAAGAGGAGCCTAGCTGAATTTGAAGAAGCTCCTTACCATGTTGGCCTCACTGATGCATTTTTCAGCCACAACCACTCCCAAAGACAGTTCATTAAAAAGTATTAGAAGGATTATGATTTCTGGTGGTGGAAAGCTATGCCAATTAAATCGTAGATCCATGAAATATGGAAGTATCTAGTATATACAATTGCTGCCTGCTTCCTGAAGTCTTGCTGATTTTGCTTCCTTTCCTTCCCCCTACCTTTTTCTCTCAGATTTTCTTTGAGCACTTGTCTGGACCTCTTCTGCTCTTATCATAGCCTACCTTGTATTGTACTTCTTTATCTCGATCCCCTTCATCGGATTATAAACTCCTCGGGGGAGGGAATGTGCCATTTTCATCTTTGTATCCCCACTGCTGAGCCATGATAGTTGTTCAGAATAGGTGCTTAATATTTCATGAATTGAATAGAACTGTGGGGTTTATAAAGAAGAGTTATTCCTTGCACTTTGAGATGCAAAATGTTAGCCGACTGTGTTGCTAAGGTGGGTATTTCATAGGCTTTTTATAGGCACCCAGAAATCATTACCAGAATTAGAATTTTGAGTGAGGCTTTCTTCTATATACTGGCTTGCTGCTTTTGATACTAAGAAAAAGACGATATCTTATATCTGGTAAAGTCAAAATACCTACCGTGCATCCATCACCGAGTTGTAATGGAGGCGTATAAAGAAGTAGAGGACATCACTTTTGCTTGTGCTGTTGAGGAGAAGGAAGGGAATCCTTGAAAGGTTATGAAGAGAAGTGGGAGATGAAAGACGATCGAGCTGGCAGTGCTGAGGGCTTACAGGGGCAGAGAAAGAAGGCAGCACAATTTATGGAGAGACTGTCACACCAGTCCAAGGGTGTGGCAGTGAATACTTGGACCTCTCTAAACTATTATATTCTCATTTTTGAGAAGAGCATAGTCATACTAGAAAGACTTCCATCATAGGATTGTTGTGGGCAAAATCCTAGGTAAACTTTAAAACAACGTAGCATATTGGAGAGAGAGTATAGTAGAATCAATGCAAATTGGTAACCAAATAGTAGAAGTAAGGGCAAGGAAGAGTCAGAGATGACGCCTGCAAAATTGGGCCAATGATAATAAGCTAACATTTATATACTGTTTGAAAGTTTTTAAAGCACTTCAAGGAGATCTCATTTGATCATAATGGTTCCACTGACCAAGACAGTGAAATCAGAAGGAGGTGTAAGTTTTGGAGGTAGGCTCTTTGTTTTTTTCATTTTGAGCTTGAGGTGTGGTTCTGAAGCTTGGGATCAAGGCAGGATATCCAGATTTGGGGAACCATCTGTTCAGAGGTCATAGTTGAAGCTGTGGGAATGAATGAAATTGCCAAGAGATAGAATGAGCATGGAGAACTGTATCTAGTCTTGTCTGATGGAAATGGCACTTTGGTTGTAGGTAATAATTGTGTAGGTAATAAAGTGTAAGAAAAATTAGGTTGTATACGTAGTGTACGTACAGGTTATATCTATTTATGTGAAATGATTCTTGTTTATATTTTCTGCTGTTTGTGAGGAGAAAGAAATAATTATTTGAGCCTAACTTAGTGTTGCTTCCTTATCAAGTAAAATCCTGGTTTTATAGAATATATGAGTGCCGGGAATCTTACTTTTGCTTAAATTCTTCCAAGTCTTTGCAGGGAAGTTTTGATATGTAGCAGGTGGAATTTTCACCTACTGTATATCCCAGTGTTGAGCCCTGGACAGAATAATGGAGTCACTTTCACTAAGGGGTTATGGGTGTGGCAGGCTCTAAGAGGCCTTCTTTGCCTGGACTCCTTTAAGAAAGAGATTAGAAATAAAGGAAGTTGTGATGATGAACTTTGCCAACACCTTTGTTTTGGCAGGGGATGCTTCTGCTCACTAAAATAAATTCCACTGCAAGAAAATAATTGGATTATTTGGAGTTTTTTGAATAACAAATCTTTACAATATTTTTCTTTTGTGATAATAATTCCATATATTTGTCTCAAAATTATGAATTTGTGCAAGCTAATTTATAATTTCTTTATAGCAATTAAAGTTGGAGCTACATAAGATGACTGTCCTTTAATAACTGACTCATCATTATTGTTAATAATGATTTTGTTTGTTTTAGGCTGCTGTAAGTCTAGGCACTCCTATTATGAAGCCAGAATGGATTTTTAAGGCCTGGGAAAGGAGAAATGAACAGTAGGTGTTTTATTTAAGTATTTAAATTTCTTCCGTATATCTTACTAGAATTCAGTACATGAAGCTAAATTTAGATCTTATTCGCTAAGTGAAGAAATTTTAAGGCTTCATGGAAAAATTAAGAGAATACAATCCAAGGAGATTGATATGGATAGGGAAGTCCCCACAATTGAGGATCCGTTACATATTACTACTCTCTCCTTAGAATCAACCTGGGAATTTTTAATACAGTGGATTATAGGCTCTAGTTGGTCTCCACATCGAGTCATTTGCCAAGTGCTATCGTTTGTATCTTTGCAGGCTTTCTAATCCCCCCTCTTTTTCCTTTACTTCTGCTGCTGCCACCTCAGTTCATACCCTGCTTATGTGGCCTGTTTTAGGAAGTGTTTAGGAGAGGGCAGCAGAGAATGCTGGGCAAAGGCATTCGAATTTTACTGTGAGCGGTAGGGAGATGTCAAAGACATTTTTGAGGAAAGAGAAGATATGACCAAATTTATATCTATAAAAAGTGTTTTTGGCAGCAATAAAAAAAGGTGGGTTGAAGGAGGGAGGAGTGGAGGTTAGCAGAACTATTAGACAATTGGTGGTAAGGACTGTCAGGAGGGTGGTGAGAGTGGGAAGAAAATAGGAGGAAAGAGGACATTCTTGGTTCTATAGATTTTGATCCTTTTGTTTCACCATTTTAGAGTGTTTATGGATTTTAACATTCTTTGAAATTCATATAAAAGAAGACTTCAGAGCAGGGATTGGAATTTTCTTTAAAGAGATCATTTATGGCAAAATAAATTACTACGTTCAATTGCTACTTCAGAGTGTGAGATCAACTATTTTCAATGACTGTTTATTCACATTTCAGAGCTTCTGAGCAATTAGTATAGTTCTATGAATTTGCTGTAGTTAACATTTTGGAATTTGGGCTTAACTCTTCTTTCCCCCGCAAACCCATTCATCTTCCAGTTTGTTTTCCCCTCAGGAGCACCACTGTCCTTCCAGTGTTCTGTATTTACTCCCTAGGTCAAATCATCCTTGGCTTCCCATTCTCTTTCATTTCACATAGCCATTTGAGTTGCAAATAGTCACATTTTTATCTCCACAGCCTTTCTCACTTACATTTTCTCACAGTCACTGCCCAAGTTCAGGACTTTTTTGCTGCTTGGACTGTCATAGTCACCTTTTGATTGATCTCTACGTCAGGACTCTTCCCTACCCTAGCCCATCTTTCACGGTGTGCCAAAGGGGTATTCTCTAAGCACTAGTCTGATAAAGTCATTCCCCATATCACTAACTCCATTTTCTTTCTGTTGCCTCTGGGATTAAGTATGAAATCCTCAAGCCAGTTGGCTTTTAAAACCCTTCACCACATGGCCTCAATCTCTCTTCCCTACCTCATGTTCTGACTATCCTTATTGGTCAAGTTGCTCTCATCGTGTTTCTCCATATAGTTGCCCATTCTTTTTGCCTGTGTCTTTTGCATGCTGTCGTACTTCCGACAAGGCTCAGCTAAGCACCACCTTATACGTGAAGCTTCTCTTGATCTCTTCTGTCTAATACTTGTTTTGTATCTTCCCCTCCCCCAGTCCTGAGAGCAGGCACTGACTCTTCTTCGTTTTTGTCTCCCTGGTGGCCAGCTTGATGCCTGGCACAGGGTACATTTTTAAGGAATGATTGTTGATTGGTTTTCTTTGTGTTTAGGGATTTCCATGCTGCAGCTGATGAATTTAGAAATGAATTTAAAGTCCCTCCATTTCAAGATTGCATGCTAAGTTTTCTGGGATTCTCAGATGAGGAGAAGGCCAATATGGAAGAAATGACTGAAATGCAAGGTGGTATTATCTGGTATATTTAAATGGGGATGGATCATAAGAAATTAATTTCCCCCCCTTTATCTAGTGTTGTTTCATTCTATAAATTTTAAAATATTTGGATCGGGAAGGAAATGTTTGAGTCACTGTTGGCTCTTCGTTTAACTTTAGGAGGAATCCATTTGCCAGTTGGAGATGAACGGTGCACTCACCTCGTAGTTGAAGAAAGTGCGATAAAAGAGCTTCCATTTGAACCTTCAAAGAAACTTTATGTTGTAAAACAAGAGGCAAGTGATTCTTCTCCTCGTTAAGCCTTTTAAAATACATGATCTAGGTGTGTTCTGATTAAGAAAAGGTTTGTATTGTACCAAGAGTGAGCAATAACAGCTGGATGGCTTCCATGCTTTGCTGGCACCTAAGAAGTCTCTGTTCATGAGACCACACTAGACCCTGAAGTCTGGAGAAGACTGGGCACACGAAACACACGTGTGACAACAGACCAACTGGAGGGAAATTGTTATTAAAAGAAAAAAGTTCGTGATCTGCAGGCTAAGCGTTGTTGCCCTGAAGGAGAGCACCCAGCTTACTGCCCGGCTGCTCGCTAGAGGACTCGTGGGGGTGTGACTGGCTTGTTCCTTGCACTGATGGAGGATTCATTGAAGTCTATAAAAACATTCTTTCAACTTCCATTGGCAAATCATTATTTAGACATAGAAACAGTCCCCCAACCATTTCCTTACAACAGTAAAAAAGAGGCAAGGAAAGCTGAGATACCAAGGAGAGTCTGATGTACGCAGTGTTCCATACCTGTGTCCCTTACATGCCTACAAAAAAGGTAGAAGAGATCCCTTCTGAGATCTGTTCTTTTGGGACAAAGCTTGGTCACCAAAATATACCTGCATTCAGGTTGCTTTGTTGTACTTTGTGTTGACATTGTTGTAGCCATTGGTTACATTTATATTATCTTTTTATGTCACTTTTACAACCATTTACATCTTTCCTAGTGGATGTTTTGTTTGCAGTTCTTTGCTTCTACAAAAAATGGCAGCTAGGTGGTGCAGCGGATAGAGCTCCGGCCTTGGATTCAGGAGGACCTGAGTTCAAATCCGCCCTCGACCTCAGACACTTGTCACTTACTAGCTGTGTGACCCTGGGCAAGTCACTTAACCCTGATAGCCTCACCAAAAGCAAAAGAACAAAAACAAAACAAAAAAACAAACTACAACTAGGATGAGAAAAGAAGTGATTAATTGGGAAAAAATTTTTGTGCCATATATCATAAATAATGAAAAAACAAAAGCCTTTCTCCAGTAAATAAACTGTTTTAAGCAAAACATATAAACGGTTATTTGAAGGATGCTGTAAATCATTAATAATGAAATGCAAATCAGGACAACAGCAAGGTTTTGTATCGTAACCAGCGAATGGCCAAAGGTGGTAAAAGATGGGAACACAATCACTATTGAAAGGACTGCGGAAAGATGAGACTCACTAACAGAGCTATTGGTGGAACTGGCTAGGGTTCTAATCATTTTGGATAGCCATTTGAAATTATGCTAAGTGACTATAACGTCCATACCTTTTGATTCATATTATAATGGTAGGCATGTACCCAGATGAGTTCAGTGGTGAAAGACAGGCCCATATACTCCACAGACTTAGAGTAGCAACTTGGACTTTTAAAGAGTAACCTGCTATAGTACGAGGTTAAGTGCTTTGCCCCAGGTCACACAACCATCAAGCGTCATGGGGAAGACTGGAATCCAGATTTCCTGAACTTGACTTTAGTCCTCTTTTACACATGCATTACTGCCTCATTTTAGATGGTACAATAACATTCCATCATTTTCATACCGTCACTTGTTTAGTCTTTTCCCTCTTATTGGACATCTAGTTTGTTGCCCATTTTTATTCTTATGTTGGCCCAGCTTCCAGGCCAGCCTCCACAGCTGTCATCAAGGGAGTGGTAGGGTAACCTTTTTGGTGAGGGGACCTGTTATTGCTGCTACAGTCAGGAGCGCCTGCTGACCAGCTGCCATTAAGGAGCAAGGTAGACCTGAGTGTCCTTGGAATCACTGCTCTTGCCCTGGGAATAGGAGCATGATGCAGACTGCTGATCCTGCTTCCAGCCTTATCCCCACTGCCATTGTTGGTGGTGAGGTGGGGGGGGAGGGAGAGCAACCTCTGTGTAGAACAGGGCCCATCTTCACCAGTGGCCAACCACCTGTCACCAGCGGGCAGGCAAGGGCAATAGCCCTTGGAATAGTAGCATGCCCCACTCTCGTGTTGTACAGGGAGCATCCTGTTTGCATGTGCTAAAGTCTCTGCCAGCTGGGCAATCACAGCTACTAAGGACCCAGAGAAAAAACTTCTCACTACTGTAGTCTTTATCACTGTCTAATGACTCATTTTATCAATTGGAATAATGCTAAAGGTGCATTCCCATCTGCTTTGCTGCTGCACCTTAAGAACCTCCTTAAGAACCATCTTCCTCTGATCTGAAGCAGACACTCCCATACATATTGTCTCCCCTGTAGAACATGAGGTCCTTGAGAACAGGCACTATCTTCAGTAAGCGTGTAGTAAGTGCTTACTATGTTGTAGGCACTGTCCTCTTTGTATCTGTAGGAGTACGGTGCTTTGCACACAGTAAGTGCTTAGTAAATGCTTTTTCATTCTTTCTTTGAAGAAATAGCTTTTCTAAGAATATTTTTGTACAGATTTTCTTTTCCCTGTCACTAACTTTGGGGCATAGGCCCAGCAGTGGGACCATGGGGCAAGAGATAGTGAACAGGTAGCTGTGTAGTGGGTAGAGTACAGAACACGTAAAGGCAGACAGGCCTGAGATCCAGTCTTGTCTCAGAAGCTGTCAGACTCAGAGCAAATCACTTAGCTTCTCTGTGCCTCGGTTTACTTATCTGTAAAATAGGAGTAATAGTAGCACCTACTTCACATGGTGGTTGTGAGGATCAAATGAAATAATTTGTAGAAATACTTTCGGTTATTCAGAGCTGAATGCTAGCTGTTAATTATTAGCCAAATATATATATATTCCCTAATAAAGAATCCTAAATTTCTCCACAGTAAGTTTGGTACAACTTGATAACTTTATCAACAAAATAATATTGTGCTTCCCTCCCCCTTTTTTTTTCTGTAAACTACAGCCATACCAGTTATTTTTGTTTGTATTTTATTATCTTTGTCAGTTTGGATATTAGGTAGAGATTCAAGGTTCCTTTAATTTCAAATTTAAATTTTAAAATATCCATTTTTCTAATTGTTAGATATTTGACACATTTTTATATGGTGGTTAATTTGTATTTTTCATATCCTTTAACCTGTTATCCCTTGAGTTAATTTAATAATAATATAAATATATATAAATAATATAAATTTTTGTCTATTCTTATACATTTTCTTAGATGCCAGACTTTTATTTTTACAAGTCTTTGATACAATGGTTTTTACCCATTATTTTATTTCTAGATGTATTACTTTTTGTTGTATAAAATACTTTTATTTTTATGTACTCAAATTATTCTGTTCTATAATACAGATTTCAAGTCTTCTA
Source organism: Phascolarctos cinereus (assembly GCF_003287225.1). Lineage (NCBI taxonomy): Eukaryota > Metazoa > Chordata > Mammalia > Diprotodontia > Phascolarctidae > Phascolarctos > Phascolarctos cinereus. The sequence continues at coordinate 33,659,902 of NW_027556180.1, forward strand.
TGTTGAATTTTTTTCCCTTGGTTCTTTTCAGTGGTTCTGGGGCAGTATTCAGATGGATGCCAGAGCTGGAGAATCTATGTATTTATATGAAAAGGTATAAAAGATTATTTCTTCTTGCATTCAGAGAGAACGTGTACTAAGTGGTGTAAATATAGCACCTTTTAATCCTTAGAGTACTTCATAATTCTTACCTCAAGGACAAAAAGCTCTGAGATATATGAACTGATTTGCAAAATCTTTAGCATTCATAGAAAATAATTTTAAATGAGATACAAAGTAATATTTTTTTTTCTTCAGGCATACATGAAAACAATCAGATCAATAAATTCAGAATAATAAAATCTAAATGGAGAAACTTCCTATGATTTTTTTTAAAGTTCCCATGTTCCTAATATAAAATTGGAAAATATACTTTAGAAAGTTAATCAAGATGTTACTATTAGGCAAATACAATTCTTTATTTACTATTGAATTTTATAAGGCTTCAGACTTGTCTGAAATAAATGTGCAGCATCTGAATTTTGTTCAAATTGGGCTATGGTCTGGTTAATGCATACATACACACATATATACATGTGTGTATGTGTGTGTGTATGTGTGTATATATGTATACATATGTATGTATACATATACATATACATATATATCTATATCTATATCTATATCTATATATCTATTTTCATGCCTTAATAAGTAATACAGAGCATTTATGTTTAATTTTAGGCAAATACTCCTGAACTCAAGAAATCAGTGTCGCTCCTTTCTTTGAGTACGCCGAATAGCAATCGTAAGAGACGCCGTTTGAAAGAGACACTTGCTCAGCTGGCAAGAGAAACTGACATATCACCATTCCCCCCTCGTAAACGCCCATCAGCTGAACATTCCCTTTCTATAGGGTCACTGTTGGATATCTCCAACACACCGGAGTCCAGTAATAGCTATGGAGGTAAAATACATTTTAATAAATTCATTTTGAATATTAAATACAAATCTTGTTGAAGTATGGGTGAGTGGAGATAGTTTGTCCACAAATTTCTATTGTAGTTAGTTAAAACCATTTCTTATGGGCTTAGTATGTGATTATGTATGATGTGAAAAGCAGAGTATTAAGGAATTTGGGGAATATAAAAAGTATAAGACATAATTCCGGTCTTTATGCCACCTATATAAAATAGTTGTGGAGAAAAGATAGAGATATACAAAGTATGTAACAGCATACTATACCATCATAAAACATGTTGCAAAATATGTCATTAGTTAGCAAAATGGATAACGGGCAGTGAATGTGCTATGCAGTCGGAGGCTGTTTGGTGAATTGTCCTTGGAGGAGATGAGACTTGAGCTGGGAAGTTAAAGATGGATCAGATTTAAATAGGAAGATGGGAAAACGCCAGTAGATTCATTTGGAAGAATTGTAAGGTTATTTTAGAGAAGTAGGAAATAAAAGATTGGAACAGTTAGTTAGAACCATGTTCTAGAAGGCCTTGCAAACCAGACAGCAGAAGCTCATTTACTTTATCCTTCAAATGAACATTGGGAGATCTTTCAGCAGGTGGAAGGAGATAATTAAAGAGGATGACTTAATTTGAGATAAGATGAATTAGAGAAAGTAGACAACAAAGAGACTAATGCTAATTGTAAGGAGAGCAAATAGTAGTCTTGGAAAGGAAGGAATGAATGAATGTCATCTCATCTCAGCGAGAAGGAAGAGAAGAAGCTTGGTGGGAGTGAGGGATTGGAAAGCATCCATGATGACTAAGTCATCGAACCAGGATATTGTACAGATAATGTTACCATTAGCATGAACATAAACTTTGAGAGATAGAGCTTGGTTCTGGGAAGATCACATATTGGTTAGGAAAGGAGTAGAAACAATTGGACATGATGGCAGAATGTTTAAATGTAAATAGCACTCAGTCTGAAAAAAAGGGACTGGGATACATAACTATGGCTAAAATCAGAGATTTGGGGATCATCCTTATGAAGGCCTAGGATGAAACCAAAAGAGTAAATGCTATCTAGAGAGAAAGAGAGAGAGAGAGAGAGAGAGAGAGAGAGAGAGAGAGAGAGAGAGAGAGAGAGAGAGAGAGAGAGAGAGAGAGAGAGAGAGAGAGAGAGAGAGAGAGAGAGAGAGAGAGAGAGAGAGAGAGAGAGAGAGAGAGAGAGAGAGAGAGAGAGAATGTATAAGGTGAAAAGAGCCAGTGACCCAGGATGAAATTTCAAGAAACATCCCTTAGAGGGAAAAATATAAGATGAATCAGTTATTTAGATGAAGAAACAGGTAAGTGGGGAAAGAGTGAAGGTTTCTAAATGTGGAAGTTTGTTGTGTTGAATAACTAGGTTTCTTTTCAAATTAACTTTATTTTGGTTGTTGTTTTTGTGTTTTTGTGTTTTAAGTGACTTGCCCAGGGTTACTCAGGTAATGAATATCATTGTGTCTGAGGCTGCAGTTGAACTCAGGTCCTTCTGACTCCAGGGCCGGTGCTCTATCCACCGTGCCACCTACCTGCCGCTCCTTTCAGATTATTTAAGAAAGTGATTGTCAGTGAAAAAATTTAGACAAATCAGCTAGGCTACCTCTGATCAGATCATTAAGTGTAGTAGTTAAACATGAAAGGAAAAAGGGAAATGCTTGAAGACAATCAACAAAGCTTTAGATAATCTATTTTTTACAAAACAGATTCTTGGAAAAATGTATATTAAATCAATGAGGCAGCTACAATTTTTCTCTCTCTTCCTCTCCCCCTCAAAAAAAAACAACAAGGAAAATTAAGTGTTTCACCTTTAAAAATAAAAGATAATACTTTGTTTTTCTTATCAACAGAGTAACGTAGTTTTTAGATATGTTCCAGAAAACTCTGGGAGATTGAGAAACAGTGTCATCTTAACAAGGTCTATTAAAGGTTCAGGTATAATAAAAGTAAGAAGTAAAGTACCTGAATCTAAGAGGGGCCAGGAAAAGACAAGTTAACAATCCCCAGTCTGGCTTTTGCCTTCATTTTAGAAAGTTTCTTAATCCTCAGATGTCTAGTAATCCTTCTCTCCTCGCTGCCCCTTTTTTTCCCCTTTCCCTCATCTGGAAAATGTTCTTTGGAAAAGTTCCTAAACCACACTTTTGTATTTCTTCCAAGTTCATTGTAACAAATGGTACCTTGCTGCTTTGGGGCAGTGTTTTTGTTTATGTCTTGATTTCCCTCATAGCCTCTGTTACCAATTTCACTTCTAATTCCTTTAGAACATCAAAGCACAATACGAATGTGTATTGTTGAAGATATCTTTAGATGACTTTGCCCTCCCATTTTACTACTCGGTGCCACACCTGCATCATGTGTCCCCTCTCTCCTGTATTATCTCTTCATTTTCTTCATTAAATACTTGAAGAGCCTATACTTCTGTTGGTTCTCTCCACCCACGTTGGCTGTAACATCTCTATAGCTTTGAGAATTATGTCAGAGAAGTCCATCAGCTTGTATGGTAGTGAAGCTTCTCCAGACTTAGCCAGGCCAATCCCTAATCACCTAGACTATCACCAGACTTGTACCCAGTGTTGCCAGATTTATAGGACCTGCCTAAAATTGTGCTCCCCTGGAATATCCTTAGAGAACCCGGAGTGAGCTCCAGAAGTGTCAGACTAGAACCAGTGTACCTCACCATTACCACAAAATGCCTCAGGCTTCATCGTGTCCTTCCTCTTCTGATGGAATAGGAACCCTCATATCTGATCCCCTTACTGGCTCTCTTGATGGTATTTCTCTTTTCTTTTACTTCAGTGTTTTTCATGGTATGGGCTGTGAAGTCATTACTAAAATATACATGTCCTTCTGTGTACAAAACATTGTCATTTTTATCTTTTATTTAGTTTTCCCAAAATATAGTCATGTGAATAATATATTTGGTGATGATGGTTTTATATTATTGATGCTTCATTTGTACCTGAAAGGAAAAAAAAATTTCTGGCCTCCTTTCAAGGAAATATTCTTGACCTTTTTTTTCTTTTTCTTTGAAGATCTGAGTTATTTTCAGATTTCATGAAGTGTCAAATTTGTTTCTCAGTGATAGAATTGCTTTGGTTTTGACTGATAAACTTATTTAATCTTCATGCATTTAATAACGTACTTTGAATATTGATAAATATTATATCTTTGAGAATAGTTGTTCATGAATTTTTGTGATAACATTATTCATGCTGAGATTTAACTTCTAATTAGATGAATTCAATGCTTACACAAGATAAGTTTCCTCACCAATTAATAGATATTTTGGCAGAAATACTCAAAATTGGAATATTCTGATCTTCTGCTTGGGATTCAGGTGATCTTAAGCAAATACTATAGGGAGAAGCATAGCTAGCTCCAGCAGTTCTTTTGTGCTTTAATAAAATAATCATTTGACATCATTACTGAATTTATAATAACTTTGTGGTCATTTTAAAAAAGTCAATAAGGACATACTTACTATCATGGAGATTTGTGAAATTATTTGGTACTAAAAAGAGGTCTTCATACTCATTATTTGGGAAACACCATATTGTACTTTGTTCTGCTGTTTATCCCTTCTCTCCTGTGCCTTCATCTCTTCCTTTCAATTAGCACCTTCCCATCTGCCTTAAGAAGTAGCATAAGCTACTGCACTTAGAGTCATCGAGGTGATTCTGGGTAAATCACTGCAATTTGGAACCTCATTTTCCTGATCTCTAAAAGGATGCCAATAATGCCTGGAGTAGTTGTTGTGATCAAATAAAATATTAAGATGCCATATATATGTCTGTTGTCCCTACCCTACAGCTATGCCCACATCTCCTTAAAAACACAAGCATTAAAAGCTTTCTGTAGTCTTGACTCGGCCTCCTATCTAACCTTAACTGCCATTACTCTTCAGTAAAGTCCTTCCCTCCAGCAAAAATAGCATTTCACACATATATAGTGCTTTAAGATTTGCCAGCACTTTCCTATTGGTGAGGACAAGAAATGCCAGTGTGAGGAAACCTATCAGAGGTAAAGTAACTGAGCTGTGATCATGCAGCTTGTATTTGAGGCAGGATTCAAACCCTTCTCCTGATTCCAGATTCCTCCCTCTAGTCTGCCATGTTTTCCCGCAGTCTGGACTCTGCTGTTTCTTGAACACGAGAGGCATTTTTCCACATGTCCTGTCATGACTAAAATAAAAGCGACCCTTCTTTCCTCTGGGCTCCTGAGCAGTATTTAGCAACGAGGGTGCTGTTGATTTTGGATACTGGAGATTTGAATCTCAGGTCTCCTATTTTACCAGGGCTAACTTGGGCAAGTCACTTGATCTTGAACTGAATGTAAAATGAGGATAGTATTCTCAGATTGAGAAGTTGGTTTTCCTATTTTGGGCCATACTGGGATGACGGCTGCACCAGGACTAGGTGTTCTCATCTGTAAAAGGAGGCGTTTGGAGCTGATTGCCAAAGCATGGGCAGCCTACCTTTTATGCAATATTTTTTAAGTTGTGTCAAAGAAGGGACCATGCTTTATGCAACCTTGATGTATGCTGAGTAGCATCTTAAACTAGGGCTTCTGGATAGCTGTCTGTGGAATGAAAGTTTATTTTTTATTTTTTATTTTTGCAGGAGTTATTTTCTTTTCCTGTTCCCAACAAGTAGTTATTGAGGGCTTGCTTTTTGCAAAGGCATTTTGCTTGGGTTTCAAGCAAGTTGTTAGTAATGCATACTAAAGGTAAATAGGTTTCCTTTCCTGGCATAGAAATTAATTTTTGTAAAAACCTTTGTTTAAGAAGAAAAGTTTTTAATTAACAAGTTTTATTAAAAAAAACCAACAGCTTTGCTTCTAAAAGAATTTGAAAGGGGCAGCTAGGTGGTGCAGTGGATAGAGCACTGGCCCTGGAGTCAGAAGGACCTCAGCTCAAATCCAGTCTCAGACCAGACACTTGATACTTACTAGCTGTGTGACCCTGGGCAAATCACTTAATCCCAGTCCCCCCCAAAAATAAATAAAAGAATTTGAGGTTATTAAAAGATACTTTTTAAAAGTTATGATTAGCAGTTTAATCCTATGGGGGTGTGTGTGTGTATAGTTTTTTGTCTTTTTTTTTTTTGGTGAGGTAGTTGAGGTTAGATGACTTGCCCAGGGTCAGACAGCTAGTGAGGGTCAAGTGTCTGAGGCCAGATTTGAACTTGGAGCCAGAGCTCTATCCACTGTACCACCTAGCTGCCCCTAGGGTATAGTTTTAAACATGTAATTTATGTCTGAAAGACTTGCTACCTAACATTTCAGTCTTACAATAGTGGATGCCGGAAAAAATTGCTAAATGTGCTGATACTTGGATATTAAATGTTACACAGTTAAAGAAACTTTCAGAATCTGGAATTTCCAAGTTTCTAAAAAGACAGTTTTGACATGGAAACCAGTTTGTGTTAGGACTCTATTAGGACACTGTATTCACAGTGAGGAAATCTGATTTATTTCTAAGGCCTGGCCTTGGTACTTGCTGTGTGGTTTCTTTTTTTAAATGTCATTTAAACTTTTTCCTCTCACTTTCTTACTAAAATGGGGATTCTTATCAGCTCATGAAGCTGTGAGAATCAATCGAAATGACAATTTGAGTATAAAACAGCATTCACACATGAAGTACTGATTTTGAGTACATTTGTAAGACTAACTTGTTTTAAACCTTATGTTAAATGAGTACATTTGCTTTATTGAAACATTTTGTGTTTAGAAATTTTTAAAAATTCTTGTTTTTCATTTTGTTTTTGTTTTTTTTTTAGAAACACCAAAATCTTGTAATAAGCCTTCCAAAAATTCCACTCCTGTTCCTCCAAAGCAGTCAGCAAGGTGGCAGGTGGCAAAAGAACTTTATCAGACTGAAAGTAATTATGTAAATATACTGGCAACAATTATTCAAGTAAGTCCAAATTGGTGGGTCTTGTTTGTTTTTAATGTTCCTGATGTAAAATTCAAAATATATGTGCTAGAAAAAAAATGTGAAGAAGGAATCTACAGTTATGATGCTAAGATGTGTGTGGCCAGAATTGGAACTAGTGACTACCACACGTTCCTCTAAAAGCAGTCAGCACAGTGGTAGACTTCAAGGAAGGTTATGTTCATGGAGGACAGTAGGGCTTCTGTTCACGTGTGGTGTATTTAATACGACTCATCACTGGTCTGGGAGGCCCTTGTGAAGCTCTGCCTGAGTTTTAAAGAAGTGTGTTTGGAGTCCCAGGGATAATCTCAGTATTGGACGTCTTTTCTCATTCACAGTTTACATTAGAACTTGGAAAATATGGCGCGTGAAGCTCTTCTGTAGCAGTCTTCTGCACTGTCATTGTTCATGAGGCAGCTTTGGAGGGAGAGGCAGTGGTTGATTTAGTCAGGCTGACTCCTGGGAATATAAACATGGCTGCTGTCAACTGTGTGGGGGTAAAGAAATTGGTAGCTGAATTAAACCCCAGATAATAGGGATACGTTGCTATTCAACTCTTTCTTGTTTCCTATTTTGCACATTGGAAGCTTATAGTTATTGGTGAATGGTTGATAACTTGTGTAAATTCTGTTAGGCCACAATAGAATACAGGGGTAGGGGGTGGGGAGTAACAGACTTCTAATTAGCATATCAGTTAAATTCACCTATACTGGGTGGTGTTGCAGATAGAGTAGAGACTTATTCAGTAGAGAAGTTATTCAGTCCTTTCCAAAACCCCTTTGGGGTTTTCTTGGCAAAAATACTGCAGTGGTTTGCTATTTTCTTCTCCAGCTCATTTTACAGATGAGGAATTGAGGCAAACAGGATTAAATGACTTGCCCAGGGTCACACAACTAGTGAGTGTCTTGAGGCCTGATTTGAACTCCGGAAGATGAGTCTTCCTGACTCTAGGCCCAGCACTGTATTGCCACCTATCTGCCCAGAGTTAGGAAGACCTGAATTCAAATGTGGACCTAAACCACTTACTAGCTGTGTGACTCTGGGCCATCACACAGCCTCTCTAAGCCTGAGATTCCTTATGAGTGTTGCTTCAAAGATTAAATATGAGGCTGAAATAAAATAACATATGTAAAGCCCTTTACACACCAAACCTTAAAGCTCTGTAGTAATGATGTCGTCATCATCATCATCATCATCATCATCATCATGATCATCAACATCTCAGAAGCCCAGGGAGCGTAACAAGAAAGCTACTACAGCATTCATATTCTAGAATGCTAAGCATGAAGTTATCAAAGCTTTCATATGAAAGACTGCAGCCTAAACCATGATAAGTCTTTGTCCTTTCTAGTTTCATTGCATGAAATTTTTTTTGTGTTTCATCTGGTATAACCATTAATTTTAGTTTTTAAACCTTCACTGAGGAACCTAATTCGATTGCTATCTATCTATCTATCTATCTATCTATCTATCTATCTATCTATCTATCCATCCATCCATCCATCCATCCATCCATCCATCCATCCATCCATCTATCTCTCTATCTATATCTATCTATCTATCTATGTATCTGTCTATGTATCTATCTATCTATGTATTTATCTATATTTATATATATAGAGAGAGTAAATTTTTATTCAATGTGGTTCAGGAATGAGATGTTCCAGTTAACCTAACATTTGGGTAGAATTGTGTACTTGTGTGGATTACCTGCTTTCGGGGAGATTTTTAACGTAAGAAAATTTTTGCTTCCCAATGTACTTTAGAATTTCATAGTGCCTCTGGGCTATCTTTATGAGTCTCCATTGTAGTTGTACTAGAGGTGGTCTGATGGACTGGTTGGCCAGCTAGACTTAGTTGGATGAACTAGCAGTTATTTTTGTTATAATTAGCATGTCAGCAGAGAAGTACACTGAGTTATTAATTAACTTGGAGCTCAACCTTTCCTTTACTGCTTGGAATAAGTTTTCAGTAAACAAATGGCTGTCAGAAGGGTAAGAAAGTTTAAAAAATCAGGCAATTATGAATATTAAATATTTTAGAAGTAGATCTCTGGAAGTTATTTATATTTTCATTGATAACCTTTTGCCTTGCATAACTTTTATTTCTCAATATATCCCTCCCTATCAGAAAGCCATCCCTTAAAGCAAAGAATTAAAAAATCAGAGAAGAGGGAAAAAACAATTCAGTAAAACTAAGCAATGCATTAAATATGTCTTTGTAGTGTTTCTAATTGTCTGAACTTTGATTGCTTTTTGCTTTTTGGAGATGTACCCTTTTCTTTAGAATAAGTATGCGCAATCAACTAGGAATTTGAATGTAAAATAAAAATTATTATGTGATTATGTGGCTGGAACTATGATTAACTTTCAATAAAATCTGATGTACTACTGGGCTAAAACATATATATATCTGATGAAGGGTATAAATGTATTTGAAAATGTGAAGGAAAAAAATTCTTGATTTTAATTTTGGAGAGATTGGGATAGAGTGTCATCTTTTGCCTTCTTCTACTTGTCTTACATATAAATCACTATTTTTCTTAGCTCTTAAAACTATAGATTTCTCTTTGCTTTCTCTCTTTAGTTATTTCAGGTTCCTTTGGAAGAGGAAGGACAGCGTGGAGGACCCATCCTTGCACCGGAAGAGATTAAGGCCATCTTTGGTAGCATTCCTGATATCTTTGATGTACACACTAAAATAAAGGTAAACTTTTTTACAGAGCAGATAGCATATTTAATCTTTTTTTTTTAAAGGCCTTTTAAAGGATTATAGATGTGCAAACCTGTAAATATTTCCTTTTGATGCTTTACTTGGAGTAAGTAACATTTTATTCCCAAAATTCTTCTACTTTCTTCCCCCTCTGATTGAACTGTTCCTGGAGCTGCACATCTGTTACATAGACCTGTTACTTTTTTATATTAATAACAATAATAATGATGATGATTGAAGGTATTAGTAGTTCTTGCTACTGTTTTTTTTTTCTTTACCTCTATTGTGGGGGTTTTTTGGGTATATTTGTTTTGCTGAAGTTTTACACTAGAAGGGATTACTATTTGTTGTTCAGTCATCTAGTCATGTCTAACTTTTTTTGATCCTGTATGGAGTTTTCTTGGAAAAGACACTGGAGTGGTTTGCCATTTCCTTCTCTAGTAGATTAAGGCAAACAGAGGTTAAGTGACTTGTCCAGAGTGAGTATCTGAGGCTAGATTTGAACTTGGGTCTTCCTGACTCCAGGCCTAGTGATCTATCCATGAAGTCACCTAGCTGCCTCTCTATTTTCTAATTTCTCTCTATTTAGACAAACAAATATGTACACAATCCAAGAAAAGATAATTTTTTTTCTTTTATTTTCATGACATTATCTCTAATCAAGTATCTGTAATCTCCCTAGAGGCCATTATTAATTTCTTCTGCAACTTAACAGCTTAGACCAGAACTCTTGATGTTATTAGACTTATTTCTCCTTCATTGTTCTTTTAGTGAAGATTTTACAGTTTGCCAGTATTTTCCCCCAAAGCAATGTTCCTTAAAATCACAAGACCTTATAATGTGAAATAATTGGGAAAACAGTCTGAAGCATAAAATATTTTCTAAGAAAATAATTTCCTCATTGTAAATATCAGCAGTACATATTTTTAATCTTTTATTTTTTCCCAGTTACATGTAAAAACAATTTTAACATTCTTTTTTTCAAATTTTGAGTTCCAAATTTTCTCCCTCTCTCCTCTTCCACCCTCATTGAGCAGTCAAACAACTTGACATAGGTCATATATGTGTAGTCATGCAAAACACATTTCCATGTAAGTCATTCTGTGAAAGAAAACACAGGCAAAAAAACCCCAAGAAAAATAAAGGTACCTTTGATCTGCATTCAGACTCTACCTGTTCTTTCTTGGAGATGGACAGCATCTTCCATCATAAGTCCTAGAGAATTGTCTTGGGTGGTTGTATTGCTGAGAATAGCTAAGTTATTCATAGAAGATCATCATACACTATTGCTGTTAATGTGTACAGTCTTCTGATTCTGCTCATTTCACTTTGCATCAGTTCACGTAAGTCTTTCCATGTTTTTCTGAGAGCATCCTGCTCACCACTTTTTAAAGCACAGTAGTATTCCATCACAAACATGTACCACAACTTGCTCAGCCATTCCCCAATTGATGGGACATCTCCTCATTTTCCAGTTCTTTGCCACCACTAAAAGAGCTGCTATGAATATTTTTGTACATAGAAGTCCTTTTCCTTTTTGTTTTTTATCTCTTTGGGATATGCACCTAGTACTGGTGTTGCTTAGTCAAAGGGTGTGCATGTTTTTATAACTTTTGGGGCGTGGTTCCAAATCGCTCCCCAGGATCAGTTCATACCTCTACCAAGTAGTACATTAGTGTTTTAATTTTCCACCTCCCCTCCAACATTTCTCATTTTCCTTTTCTGTCATATTAGCCAATGTGACAGGTGTGGGGTAGTAGCTCAGAATTGTTTTAATTTGTATTTCTCTCATCGATAGTGATTTAGGGCATTTTTTATATGACTAGATAGCTTTGATTACATTGTCTGAAAACTGCCTGCTCATACCTGTTGACCGTTTATCAGTTGAGGAATGGCTTTTATTTCTATAATTTGACTCAGTTTTCTGTGTTTAAGAAATGAAGTCTTCATCAGAGAAACTCACTGTAAAATTTTTTTTCGCAATAATGATTATCAACTATGCATTTCCCTCCACCCTATTTTCCCCATTTATCCTACTGTGTCTCTTCTTTTACCCTGTCCATTCTCAAAAGTGTTTTTCTTCTGACTTTTACATCCCCCAAACTGCCCTCCCTTCTATCAGCTCCCCCCACCTCCTTCTCCTATCTGCCTTCTCTTCCTACTTTCCTGTGTGGTAAAATAGGGTTCTGTACCTAGCTGAGTATTATTCCCTCTTTGAGCCAATTCCAGTGAGAGTAACATTCACGTGCTCCCTTCTCTGCTTCCCCTACTTTCCCCTTCACTGTAAAATCTTTCAGATCTCTTGTTTTTAAAGACTTGAATTTCTCATTATTCAGATAGAGTAACAGTAGCTCAAATAGGCTCGTGCTCCAGGACACTGTGGTACATAATGTGGAAGGAACAGCAGGCAGGGTTGTGGTCACAAAGGGAAAGCTCAGTCCTTGGAGTGGCTGCCAGTATGGGATGGGTCCAAACTGCATGCAATAAAGATGGGAGGGCAGGTGCCTAAAGAAAAAAAAAACAGACCAGAGCTAAGGCAGGGCCAAGGCCCACAGGTGCCCACCCCCTCTCCCCTACTCCCCCATTTTCAAAACTGGAAGGGGGCAGCCATATATAGCTATATATCTATATTCTCATCCCCTCACCTACAGACACACAGACAGACAGAGCAGCCCCCAAGGCTCTAGCTTCTGGGGGTAGCACCGAGAGTTGATACATGTACAGAGTTGGGGTAGATGAAAATTTGTTGTTGACACAGGATGTCTTCTGTTCTGCTCTAGCCCTGGGTGGGCAAAGTCCTTAGTTTGGCATTGATCTAAGTCAACCACTTCTGCTTTGGGTCCTGGGGAATGGGCCCAGAGAAGGAGGAGTTAGAGGAAGCTTTACAGTTCTGGAGTAGGGGCTAGGCTGCCCTCTTCCCAGGGCCAGGATACTCCCTGCCCCTTTCTGCTCAGTAGCCAAAGGTCTCCTGGGAGGCATAAACCGTGTAAAGGAAGCCATCTTCATCTTTCTCCTGCTCGTAGATCTCTGAGATGGGCGTGGAGACGCTCACCATGCTGTGCTGGCTCACCAGCAGGACAAAGGCCTGAGTGGAGTTAAGTTGGGGTCTTCGGCAGATGATCTTCACTAATTCACTTATGTTGACATGGTCAGGGACAAGGAACTTGATCTTGTCCAGGACAGGCAGCTGTTTTTCCCCTTTGTATTGCTCAGTGATCACCGGATCTTACTGGGGTGCTGCTCATGGATCTGCTGCACTTCCTTGCATCTGTTGGCGAAGCTTCGCCGCTGCTTGAAGGGCTGGTCGGAGGGCATCACACCAGGTTCCTCGGTTGGGCAGGGGTGGGGTGGGGTGGGAAGTTCAGGGCCAGGGATTCGGGTGTCGCCACTGCTGCTCCGGGTTCTCTGTCGTGTGTGCTCGGGCTAGTTCTGGTTCTCAAACCTGAGCAGCTGCTGTCCGGAGGAGATGGTAACTCCAGATCTCTTATGTCAGATAACTTATCCCTCTACCTCTCTCTTTCCCCTTCTCCCAGTGCATTCTTCTTTCTCATTCTTTAATTTTATTGTTTTGGGTAATCGTACCATCATATTCAACTCACACCTCTGCTTTTAATCTATGTATAATCCTTCTAACTGCCCTAATGAAAAAGTTTTTAGGAGTTATAAATATCATTTTTCCATGTAGGAATGTAAACGGTTTAACCATACCCTTATGATTTCTCTTTCCTGTTTACCTTTTAAAGTTTCTTTATATCTTGTATTTGAAAGTCAAATTGTCTTTCTGAGTTGTCTTAGGCTGGAAAATTGTTTTACTCTGCGCTTTTGTGGGTTCTGCCGCTCTAGAATTTGTTTAGAGGCATTATTTATGGTATTTGGAGCTGCTTGGGGGAGAGCTCAGACAAGTCCCTGCATTTACTCCACCATCTTGGCTGCACCTCCCCCATATTTAAGTATCAAGTTGTGTTTAGGGGGAGGCACTTTCAGACTTGATGATTTGAAAACCCAGTGTTTCCTCATTATTTTAGCAGGACATCATTGTCCAGTTCATAGAGCTAATTTCATTTTGAGAACAAGCAAAAGAATATTATCTCTAAAAAAGTTAAATTTGATGTATAATTTATTGTGGGGTAGTGGTGAGGGACTCCAAGTGACTTGTAGAATTATACGAGGGGAAGGAATTTCTATGGCAGGAGTTTCCCTAACCCCCTCACCCTTCCAAAAAACAATCACAGGCTCTGACCAAATCTATAGTAATTTTTTTTTATTCCTTTATACAATTCTTAAAGAATCGGGTGCACTCCTTCCCAAGAAAGAAGCACAGTATAGTAATTTTCTGAGGGAAGCAGTGCGGGGTAGTGGAAGGAGCACTTTTAAAGATAGCTCCTGCCTGGTCCTCACTGCTTGTGTGATCTTGGGCAGGCCATTGAAACTTCCTGGGCCTCAGTTTCTTCATCTGCAGATTGAGGGGGCTGGTCTAGATCACAAAAATTCTTAACCTGGTGTCTATAGTTTTGTCTTAAATTATTGACAACTGTATCGCAATATAGTTGGTTTCCTTTGTAATTCCATGTATTTTATGAATTAAAAAAAATTATTGAGAGAAGGGGTACAAAGGCTTCAAGAGTTCTGTGACATACAAAAGGTGAAACTCCGGACAAATTGTTCTCTCGTGTCTTTCCACATCTAGATCAGTGATTCTAGCAAATGTGTGTGTAGAGGTAAACGTAAAAGATGGTTAGCTTTAATCTTATGCTCCGTTTTCTATTTCAGGAGGATCTTGAAGACCTCATTATCAATTGGGATGAAAGCAAAAGTATTGGTGGCATCTTTCTGAAATATGTGAGTGCTTACTAAAAGAATACTTCTCCTGCTTAGAGTAATATATTATCTGACAGGGTGTTCCACTGAAATTAATTTTCCATACAATAGAAGCTTACCAAAGTATTGAAAATTATTTTAATGCTAATTGAGGAAAATCTTTCTTGAAAGTTCCTTGTAAGATTATGCACTCTTATTCTTTCTTCTACTGGGTGTCTCAAAAAGTCTTTGTGTGGTTGTAAGCTATTAAAGCTCATAAGCTTTAACACAAGCTTTAATAGCTTACAGCTGTGCTAAGACTTTTTGGGATGCTCTGTAGAAGGAACACTGAGCATCATTCTTTTTCTTGTTGAAGGTCATCGTTATGAACATCAACGGTTGTACTTTATTGGAGCACAAAAATTCGTTGCCATTGAAGTGTAATAAGTTATCATTAATCTGAACACTTTCCAAATACTTTGATCTTTGTTTTTTTTAGTTTATAATCTACTTTTCTTTTTCACTATCCATTCTAAATCACTAATAGTAAGAGAAATGTGAATCAAAATAAGCCTGAGGTTTCACGTCAACAATTTTTGGCAAAGATCTTTCTTATATAGCAAAGTGTTTATTCAGTTTTGGTTCTTCTGCAACTTTTTCCATCTTTCAGAAGTTCTGTGTTAGTATCACATGCAAACCTTTGCCTTTGTTCAGTCAGGTACTCAGTTATTTAGTATATGGATGGAGAGAAACATCAGAGGCATTTTCTTGTGTTTTGATTGTGTTTCAAACTGAGTCACATTACAACTCCTCTCTTGAAAAATGAACAAATGAATTGCAAATATTAAAAGTTAGCTAATATGAAAATATTTGTACCAATTAATTTAGGAGTAATATTTTTCAGGTTGGAACTTTTTTGATTACTTGAAATTGTTAAGTAATTTTTATAGTGTGTAGAGAAAATAATTAAAACATTCATTATGTTGGCTTTTTTCCCCTCTCACAGTCAAAAGATTTGGTGAAAATTTACCCGCCTTTTGTAAACTTCTTTGAAATGAGTAAAGAAACAATTGTTAAGTGTGAAAAACAGAAACCAAGATTTCATGCTTTCTTAAAGGTAAAGTGATATTTAAAAAAAAATCTTGTGAATTTACTGTATGTTGTTTTGAAAGACTTTCATAAGAAACATATTGCTAATAAGAATCAAGCATAACTCTATTAAGAATTATCTAGTTATGCACATGTTTTAACCTGCAGTGGGAAAAATTGGGGGAAAGAGGAAGGAACTGGGGGATAGGCAGCCGTAGCATAATGGACAAAGGGCTGGCTCAGAAGCAGCTTCAGACACATTCCAGTTGTATGACCTGAAAGGAGAGGTGCAGGGTGGGTGGCAGAGGAATTGTCCAAGGAAATCAAAGGCCTAGAAACTGGTTAGTGTGAGTGGGTCATTTGTAAATGGCACTGAAAATATCTGTCTCCAGGTGGTGGTTGGGGGGGGCGGGGGAAGGCAGGTGTTGGCTCATCTTTGGCTTGCCTGGGCCAGGAAAGGTAGAAAAGTAAAAATGGTGCTAAAGGGAGAGCTGATCATCTCTCAGGGATGTCTGCAGTCAGTGAGATATCAGGTTAGGTAATCTCCATGCTTCCTAAGATTCTCAAATTGAAATTTCTTTAGTCAAATATCAGTACTCCTGATTCTTTGATGTCATATGAAGATTTAAGATTTTTCATAGTAATTTTAAAAATTCTGAAAAGCTTATACTAGGACTCTGAATGGAGTTAAGACTTTGGCTTGATAGGAAATTATTAAACTGATTTCTTCTTTGAAGTCTGAACTCCTAACCTATTCGATTGCCATTTCAGACAGTAGAGGATGTAATTTCAGAGCTTAGTTGACCTACAAAAGGGCAAATGATTTTCTTCCTTCCCTTTGGTGTAATCAGGCCTACATATGTTAATCTTGAGTTGTTGTATTTAACTTGTGCTGAATGTCCAAATCTGAACTTAATAACTTTCCCCCCAAACCCTTCCTCCTTCCAAACTTCCCTATTATTTCTCTCAGTCTCACAGGCTTGCAACCAGGTGTCATCCTCAGCTCCTCACTGTCTCTCATGCCCCATGTTCAGTCTATTGCTAGGGCCTGTTGTTTTCATCATTGGGACATCTCTTGAATACTCCCCTTTTTGCACTTTTCTCTTCTGATATGGACTTCCATGTGTTTCCATCAACAAGACACTCAATCTCTTAGATCTGGGCATGTTCTCTGGGTGCCCTCCATGCTTGGAATGCTCTCCTTCCATGTTTCCCTGGCTTCCTTTAAGTCCCAGCTAAAACTCCACCTTCTATAGGAAGCCTTTTCTTAATTCTAGTGCCTTCTTTCTGTTAATTATTTTTACTTTATCCTGTGTGTAGTGTGTTGGTATGTATTTGTTTGCTTTTGTTGTCTCCTCTGTGAGATTGTGAGCTCCCCAAAGGCAGATGGTCTTTTGTCTTTCTTTGTGTCCTAAGTGCCTGGCACATACTAGGCTTAATAAATGCTCATTAACTGACTGATGTGACTATTTTCGGTTTTATAATAATTTTCAAAAATGTCATTTATTTCTAGATAAACCAAGCTAAGCCAGAATGTGGGCGTCAGAGCCTTGCTGAACTTCTCATTCGACCTGTGCAGCGGTTACCTAGTGTTGCATTGCTTCTAAATGGTACTTTAGTGATATAGTTTCATTAAATTTTAGGGAATGGAATTTTCAAGCAAAAGAAAAATTGCCAATATATTCTTAGATTTAGTACTACCTTTGAAGTATCCTTACTTAGAAGTAGTAAGGTTGTTTATAATCCTCTTTAATTTTGAGAGAAGAATGAATGTATATATGTTTAGGGGAGAGAAATATCCATAATGCACAGACTTTATAGGCCATGAAATCTGCTTGTGAGATCTTTGAGGACTCTTGAGAGTGGAGCCACCGAAATGATTACAGTATATATATATATATATATATATATATATATGTGTGTGTGTGCTGTACACACATATACATCCCAAGTAGAAACCCGCATAAGCTTCTTCTTTCAGTATTTTGGAAGAGGGAGTGTGACAAGTATAAGAACCTAAGCAGTCAGGAAATTGGCACAGTGAGGGCTGAATTCATTTAAAATATGCATACTAAATTTAGAGTCACCAAAAAAGAAACATATTTTTATATCTGGTATATAAGTATACTGTGTTTTATTAAAGAAAAAATATTCTTGGGTCACATTTGCATAATTATTTGATAAATGCTAGAATTCTAGTCCTAATGTGAGTCATATTGGGTTTATTTGAAGAAAAGAGCCTTTTTTCGTTTCCTTTTCCCCTCTTTCTTTTCCTTACCCTAACCTAGATTTTTCTATGATGTCATATCATTTTAAATAGTGTTCTGCATTATAAGCATATTTGCATTTTCATTTTAGTAAAAGAAAGGAAAGGGGAAAGATACTATAAGAAATCAATAAATTTTAAAAGCTAAAAATATGTGTTTTGGTCCACTTGTGGGCCTCCCACGTCAGAGGGATAGGGTGGTGTTGTCTAATTATAACTTGTTTGGAGGCATGCTTGTTGGTAATTTCTCAACGTTTACTTTTGGGGGAGAGAGATTGTGGTTCTTTCCATTTACATTGTTGTCATTAGGTATATTGTTTTCTTGGCTCTACGTTCATGAGGATCTTTCATTGTAGTAAAACAACTCTTTTATTAAAGATCTTAAGAAACATACTGCAGATGATAACCCTGACAAGAATACACTAGAGAGAGCTATTGGATCCTTAAAGGAAGTAATGACGTAAGTTCATTTTAATTTTGGGGTTTTGCTTAAGGTTTAGAATTACATTGATAGAAAATTTAAGTGAATTAATTAATGGGAGTGTGTTTGTGGCATAGCACAATTCACCTGTTTTCTAGTAGAGTTAACATGGCGAAATAATGATAAATGATTCCAGAAAACATTTACTAGACAATGACAGATTTTGGTTCCATGCAAATAAATTAACAGTGTTAGAAATTTGGAAATGTTGTAGACTTCCTCATCTATATATATATTCCCATGAAGAGTTTGCTTTTGAGCTCAGATGTACCAAAGTGACTTAACTTATCCATCCTGAAACAAAAGAAAAAGGTATAAATGGTACAAACATCTTTTCCTTCTTGATTCATTTTTCTTGTTGTTTTTCAACTAGTATTTAAGGAAACTTAAGTTTTGAGGACATTGGAAATTTAAAGTTTTTGCAGTGTAATGGAGCCTGTTTAAGGCAGACAATCTGTGAGTCTTTAACAAATTACTAGAGATTTTCTCTTTCACTGTCGTAGGGGAATTTGAAGTCCGACAGATGTGTGACAATCTACAACAAACTCAGTAGAGTTTTGTGGTGCCCAGGTTGTTACTCTTTAGCCATTTGTGTTCGTCATAACGGGGTGATTGAATTGGTAGCAGATAGAAAGTATTGAAAGGACACATCTCTGTTTGGAGTGTGGAGATGATGAGAAAGCCCTCATTCATCAGTCCTTAGGCATTTTAAACAATAGATTTATGAGGATGAGAAGATACATGGTCACTGATAGTAGGTGTGTGTGTATGACTGGGCTTGTAATTGAAAGTTTATGTCATAAATATTTTAATAACAATTTAAAAAAAAATGAACTTTAGTATGAATCGGGAAATTGCCTAAAGGAAACCTTAATACTACTCAGTGTTTCCTGACATCTATGTAGATGGACTGCTTCTTTGAGCAGACTAACTAGGGAATTTCAAAATTATAAAGAAGTTGTAGTCTTATACACCTTTGGAATATGTTGCCCTTTAGAAGTAATGTTATGCATGGCTATATAGCTCACAAAACTTGTAATGTCCCTGAATAGGCTTGTTTGTGGTGACTTTGGATTGGGTGACAGTTGATTTCCTTGAAAGATTCACCTGAGGGATTCTTTGTAAGGTAAATTACCTAGTTACCTGTGGATTATTGTAAATTGTCCAGTTTGGGCATTTCTGCAGATGCCTTTTCTGTTGTAAAGTAAGATAAGTTTTTACCTCTTTTTTACATAGGCTGTTGCTATGGGAATCAGAGTTACTTTTTCCTTATCTAACAATTTTCTTTTATGTTTGCAGACATATTAATGAGGATAAGAGGAAGACAGAAGCCCAAAAGCAAATTTTTGATGTTGTCTATGAAGTAGATGGATGCCCAGTAAGAGTTCTTATTTAGTAACTGCCTGTCTCTTAAAATGTTTTACTTTTCAGTTGTAATTGAAATCTGTCATTTCTGTCTTTACAAACTATTATCAAGTATTTTAAAAATTCTTTTTGTATGACTGAACACCAAGTGGTCTTGTATTTATATCTTCATTTCATGCAGGCTAACCTTCTGTCCTCTCACCGAAGTTTGGTGCAGAGAGTTGAAACCATATCTTTGGGGGAGCATCCTTGTGACCGAGGGGAACAAGTGACTCTGTTTCTCTTCAATGACTGCCTGGAGGTATGTGGCAGTATCATAATGTTAGTGGCTGGGACTGCAGCGAATACTTGAGACCAGGCTTTCAGCTGTGAAGTTAGAGGTGGCTTTCTTACTCCAAGTCAAGTTAAATTGTCATGTCTTAGTGATCATGACCAGTTGATGAATTGACCCTAGGCAGAACATATGTTTAGGAGTAGAGAAATACCTTCCCTTCAGTGGGATACATTTTAAGAGACTGATAAAGGATAGAGATTTTCCATAAGCAACTTCAGGAACACATCAGTTGCTTTCTTGAACTTAATCATTGCAGATAAAGCTTATTAGAGGTCAGAAGGTATTGTCCATAGAGATACCATGGAATTCTCTGATGTGGATGTATTTTGTTGAGAAAGAAGACAAGGATTTGTGTTGGCAGCACTGTTTCATTGTTGTCTGCTCTCTGCGATCTCTTGATCGCTTGGTAAAAAAGAACTCAAATTCTGGGTCTCTCTTCACTCAGCTGGACTTGGCTTAAAGTACTCTCCATCTCTTTGAGAGATCTTCTCTTTTACTTTGAGATCATATGGGCCTAGCTTTGGCTTACTTGTCTATCCTTCCATTGTTCTGTTTTTTATGCTAGAGCTAATTAAGCTAAATTCTCCCTTTTTTGGTTCACAATGCCTGATATAGGCTAAGGGAGCGTCTTTCTACACTCCTTTCCTTCTCTCTTAATCTCTTTTAATGCAAAGCACAAATTCCAGTTATACCAGTTTAGATGTCCATCCTCTTCTTTTTTTTAAGTCAGCCATCCTGGCAATTTCCTTTTCCCTTCTCTCTATTCATCTCATGGTCTTATTATTTCCTTATGTAAACCTCAATATATTTATAACATTACTACACTTTAATTATTCCAGTGATACAAATTCTCAGTTCATATGACTTTTGGAGAATATGTTTTACCTACATCTGTTACATGAGAATCATTGTGTTTAACAGAATACAGTAGTTATTTGATTAAGTGGAATTCATTTAGGTTTTAATTTTTTTAAGCTTGTTGGTAGAAGAAAAGAGATCTTAAGATTTTACTTACTCATCTGCGTTACTTTTTTTTCCCCTTAAACAGATAGCAAGGAAACGGCACAAGGTTATTGGCGCATTCAAGAGTCCTCATGGCCATACCAGACCCCCAGCAGCCCTTAAACACATTCATCTGATGCCTCTTTCTCAAATTAAGAAGGTGCTAGATATCAAAGAGACTGAAGGTCTGTGTTTTTGGCAATCCTCAGTGGCTAATTCATGTAAATAGTTTGTATAGAGTTGTAGGGTAGAATCTTCCAGTTATTTGAATGTTGACAGCTAATAAATCCTATTTATAAGCATTTGGCAGTTGAAGTTACAGAAATTGTTTGTGAAATTGCTATTTACATGAGTTGAGTAATCACAGCACTCAGTGATATGGGAATGTCTTTATGTTTGAACAGTGTGTAAGAAATCTTTATGTTTGAACAGCCAAAGAACTTTTAAACAGTTACTTGTCAAACCAGTGCCTCCAAGGCACTAACAGTGTTCCTCCCATTCCATCAAGACCCAATGAAAGTCACCAAGTGATTTGATTGCATTATAGTCTACATGTATATAGTACCCCTTATGCCAGTGTCAACATCTGAGGGATGAGACATTTGAGTTACTGCAGTCTAGGTATCCTTGGCAGACATTTTGTGTTTTCAGACTGACTGTGTTTCCTAAGAATATTTAGTGAGCTTTTGGGGAGATTTCTGTACCCTCGGGAAAGGGTCTGCAGCTAGTCTGGGTACTAGAGCTACAAGAAGTACCCTCCCCCGCACCCCACAAGGGTGTAGAGCAGTACCTATCAGGGTGTTGTAATACTCCTTCCCTTAAGGAGTATATGTAAGCATTTATTATGTGTTTGGAGGGCATCTCTTTGTTGCCACATTTAGCATTATAGAACTTGTTCCCTAACTGACAGAGACATATAATAGTACTAGATGAAACTCACTACAAATAGTTTTCAAGGAAAAGGTTGTGAACAACAATTAAAAATTACATTAATGTTTTCCGAAATGGTAGGTGTTCTAGTTGATGACTTCAGTCTTTGCTGAGTCCATAATGACTGTAAAGACACTGATGTTGAAATATAGACTGCTTTTCACATCTCTCGCAGAAAGTTTTAGAACAGAAATTTTAATGTCTAGGCTTTTTTGTTTCTTTGGATTTGATGCAGATAGTTTGTATTACTGAAGTAGTCTTAAAGTAGTTTTGTAATAGAAAAGTTGCTTACATAAAACTTTTGAGATCGATGAAATTTAAGTAAAAGAAAAGTATAAGTTTGCATTTTGGACAAGTAGCATGTAAAATACTAAGAAACCTTAAGTCCATTTGGTCCCTCTGTTTCTACCTAGTATGTCAGAACTGTTGTTAATGGCAAGAAGGGGAAAGATTAAGAGAACAGCTTTCTGAATTTCTCAGTTAATGTATATCCTGGTACTGAGCTTGCATGCTCTTTTTGTACTTTCAAGAGTGACCCTGAATCTCATTGATGGCTTTTTGGGATCCTAGATTGCCATAATGCTTTTGCCCTGCTTGTGAGGCCACCAACAGAACAGGCAAATGTATTGCTCAGCTTCCAGATGACATCAGAGGACCTTCCCAAAGACACCTGGCTGAAGATGCTGTGCCGACATGTGGCCAACACCATTTGTAAAGCAGATGCTGTAAGTTCTTGCCTTTGTGTGTCAGTGAAAATGATTTCATCGAATACATTGTTACACAGCCACAGAATTCTTGGAATTTCTTGTGAAGCATGTGGGAGATGTGATTTTATGTTGTGACGGAAACTGGTACAGGGTATTTTCTCTTGCTAGGAGAGTGGCTGAATCTGCAGAACCTTTTGGGATGGAAACTCCATTTTCCTGCTTCTAATTTCTGAGTCAATAGGGACCTGTATCAGAAAGGATTTGAACTCCAGCTCTCTCCTCCCTGCCCACAAGTCCTTGGTGAAGTCGCAAAAAAACACTCTAGATCTCATTTTCTCTATTCATGAAATGAGAGAGTTGTGCTAAAGTAATCTCCATGGCCCTTTCTGCCTCGAGGTAGCCTCCCTAGGTTTCCCCTCACTATTTACTCACATAGATAAAGACTACTACGGCCACCACTTCGGATTTTTAAGTGTCTTTCTCCCAGGGAGTTTAGAGTACTTGCATAGATACATAACTTCTTTGAGACTGATGGTGCAGAAAGAAAAATTAATAGAGCATCGGGAGCAAATATTGGACTTGGCCAAAGTTGTATAAACTAAAGTTATGAATGGGTGAGTAGTTAGGTAGAGCAGAACACTGGTACACTTGGTAACATCAAATATTTTTGAGGTCTTAAGCCGTTTCTGCTACTTAGTACCTTCAGACCTTGGCCATGCCTCACTTTCTCGGTGGACTTCATTCTTCTCATCTCTAAAATTAGGGGGTTAATCTCAATGGTCCATAGGGTCTCTTCTAATTCTAGATCCTGAGCCTGTGATTGTAACGTGTGTGTGTGTGTGTGTGTATGTGTATATATATATATTTATATATATATATATATACATACATATATATATATACATATATATATGTATGTATATATATGTATATATATATGTGTGTGTATATATATATATATACACACATATATATATATACATATATATATATATGTATATATATGTATATATATAATTTGTATATGGATATAATCCTACATGACATCGTTGTGGAAGCATTTTGTAATCAGGGCTATGTATAGGTGGATTGTTATTACTATAATTGATGATGACAAATGGAATGAATAATTAGCTATTTAATGGTAGAAGTAATTCTATAAAGCATTAAGCAGTTTACCAAGACCGAGGATGACCATTTCTGCACAACATAATTGTCTCTTAGACTTCCCTTCAGAATCGTACATACGTCCCATCCTTGATGTCAGACTAATGTAACAGATGACTGCTTTCTTGAGTCTGAGACCAGAAGTGTCCTTTTTGAGCCTCTGTGTGTGGGTGTCTTCTGTTGATGTGAGTAGTGGCCCTTCCCATGCCTGCTCATACTGTGCAGTTCTCCTTTGGGTTGTCATAGAAATCTTTAGAGTATTTTTCTGATGGATTTGAGTCTCTCCTGGTGTTTTTTTAAGAGATTAGAGATAACAGTGCATGATTTTTGTAGTGCACCGGTTATTTGTCATCTTTTCTTCTGACTCAACTTTTATCCCTCTCTTTAAAGAAAGATCTCTTTTCCCACCTCTAAGTCTCCCTTGTGAAAAGTAAAAATTTGAGTAAAATCCAAATGGTTGTGTGAACAGATCAGGTCCTGACTGTATAGGTAACATTTCACAAAAGAATAATTCCTTTTACCAGGGAACTCAAGGAACTATATTTCCTTCTTTTTTCTCTGGAAGCAAGATTATTATTGGTCATTAGAATTTATTTGAAGTCAGCATTTTCATGCTTTCATTTGTGTTAATTTTTTTTTTGGTTCTACTTTCTTCTGTATGAGTTTCTATGAATTCTTCATAATTTATCTGTTGTAGCATAATAATCTTTATTCATAAAGTTGATTTAGCTATTCTCCCCATGAATAAAATGCTGCTTTAAGTATTTTAGTGAATATGTGATTTTTTTTTGTCATTAGCCTTCTTGGAAGATAATGCCTAGGTCAGAAGGTACAGACAATGACTTTTTTTTGCATAATTTCAAATTCTCTGTTAAACTATTATTGTCCACCCATTCTTCTGGTCACATTTCATCTTTTTACATGATTTCTCATGTTCATCACCACTGGTGATGGGCTGCAGTCTACTTAGGAATTTGCCCATTGCTCTTTTGGGTCATTTATGATTTTGGCATTCCATGATTCATAGCCACATTACCATTAGTATTAAGGAATACCGGTGTTAGAGATGGACTTGTGAGGTAGATAGCAATTTGGGATCGTTTAAAACACTAAAAAGTTTCCTAGTTGTCATTCAGCTTTACCTCTTCCTGTTCAATTTTGGACTCATCTCATCTGTCCAAGGAGTAAGCAGGGCTATACAAACTCAGCAGTTTTCCTGTTCATTTGTGTGTCATAAGCTGAGCAATGTGAGTTTCTAATCCTTTTTCCAGGGTTGCTAATTAGACCAGTCTTTTTTTTTTTTTAATAACTATGGGTTTCCCTGAGGAGTCTTTATATAATATTCAAGGACTTGATGCAGTTAATACAAATAAATACATTGGGCAGATCTCACCTAATTAGGAAGTTTGTCTTTCATTCTTTAGTTTGGGCTTTACCAAGTTTAATGTTGGTCAACACTTTAAGCATGAATTTCTCAGTTCATATGAAGAAGTATATCTTTAGGTATAGCTATGTTTCTTCTGTTTGTTTCTCCTGATGTCACTAATTTTAGTACATCATCTAATAACATTCTTCTTTTTGTCACATTTATCAGTTTTGTAAAACCTTTGACATTTGTGTGGAAGAGACCTTTTTAGAGTAGAGCCTTCAAAGTTTTGTTTTCTTGAATCAAATACTTTTTTTCTTTTCTTTTTTTTTGGGGGGGCAATGGGGATTAAGTGACTTGCCCAGGGCCACACAGCTAGTAAGTGGTATGTGTCTGAGGGCTGATTTGAACTCAGATTCTCCTGAATCCAGGGCCAGAGCTCTATCCACTTCGCCACCTAGCTGCCCCTCAAATACTTCTTTAAAATCATGAACAGTGAGCAGGCTAAACTTCTGAATTTTATGTTTCTCAGTCTGTTTTATAATTAAAAACATGAGGGCAGCTAGGTCGTGCAGTGGATAGAGCACCGACCCTGAAGTCAGAAAGACCTGAGTTCAAATCCAGCCTCAGACCAAACACTTGACACTTACTAGCTGTGTGACCCTGTGCAAGTCACTTAACCCCAATTGCCTAAAAACAAAAGCAAACATGCAGATAAATCATAGTTTTGTAAACAAGTCATGTTTTCATCAAAAATATCTTATATGTATGCCTAGATCATGTTCCCATAGATTTTCAAGTAGATAAGAAAACAGGCCTCTGGG
The DNA here is from genome assembly GCF_003287225.1 of Phascolarctos cinereus. Lineage (NCBI taxonomy): Eukaryota > Metazoa > Chordata > Mammalia > Diprotodontia > Phascolarctidae > Phascolarctos > Phascolarctos cinereus. Next base: position 33,685,848 of record NW_027556180.1, read on the forward strand.
TTGATATTTGCTGATGCCTCTTTTTTTTTTTTGAGGAAAAGTGATTTTTTTTAATGATTTCGAGAGCTACTTGGGAAGAAAAAAGCCGACACATAGGCAGTGTTCACAACTGTACATTCAAACTCTTTGTACATTTTTTTTTAAGAAAAAAAGAAAACCCCACAGTAGCAAACTGTAAACCTGTGCTAATTGTAACTATTCCTATGCTGACTTTTATATTAGTGAAAATTTCCTCGAGCATATCCATTTTTAGCACCAGAGTGATCTTCCAAAGAGGTCTTGGTACTTGCTGATGCTTTTTAAGTAGACTTGCTGTTCTTTTTTTAGAAATCTTTCCTTGGGGACCTTTGACACTGTTTAATCAAGCCCAGGTTTTGTTGTAAATGTGTTTGATCAGGTTGAAATAGTCATCTGAAGGAAGAGGGGAAGCCCACTTCTGTACTGATCTAAATAAATGTTCAGAAAGTTTTCCTTAAAAGCCACTCATTTAGGGGCAGCTAGGTGGTGCAGTGGATAGAGCTCCAGCCTTGGAGTCAGGAGGACCTGAGTTCAAATCTGGCCTCAGACACTTGACACTTACTAGCTGTGTGACCCTGGGCAAGTCATTTAACCCCAACTGCCTCACCAAAAAGCCAAAAAAATAAAGGCCACTCATTTGCACCTCTTTCTGCCCTTTCAGGCCAATTATAACATTATAGTTGTTGAAATACTTGAAAATGACTTTTGTGGCCACATCTTGTGTTTTCCAGGGTTTAAACGTCCCCATTTCTTTCAGCTGATCTCCATATTACATGAACTAGATGCAGTCCTCCACTGTCTTGGTTTCTCTGCCCTAAATTTGCTCTCCAGCTAATCATTTTCCTTTCTAAAATATCAGGTTGGGAAACTTCTCCCACTTTGGTTTCTTTGGTGCTTTAGTGCCCACGTACAGAGCCTTGGCGTGCTGCCTGACCTCGCTTCCATCTTCTGTAGGGGACTCTAAAACCACCTGAATAGACGAGCTTCCTATCCATCTCTGTTGGTCTTTTTAGATCAATTCCCTCTTTCTCCTCGTTGGAGTTTTTTCTTTGTGTTCTCAGAATTTCATACTTGAGAGTTGTCTTTCCTTCTTGGACTGACGTCCCCTATCGAATTTGAGTCTGTGGGATACTACTTGGGCTTTCTCTGAATCCTCTAGGGGGCAGCTCAGCCTTGTCCCAGTGTTTTCTTCTCTGTCACATTCTAAGACGGAGCAGTGTCTCTTTCTGTTAGTGAGAGTCAGGTTGGGAATAGAATTTCCTCTTGTTGGTTTGTCCATCATTTGTAGGGTGTCATTAAGACAAGCCAAGAAGTCATTTGCTGCTGCTCCACTTTGTTCGTTGTGTCAGTAGATATTCAGATCATTGAAGTCCCTTATCATTGTTAGATCATGCCTCTGTGACAGGCTTAGGATTTGTTTCCCAAACTAAATCTATTTCCCTTTTCTATCTAGGTTAGAAATGAAGGCAACTGGGTTGCTCAGTAGATAGATCACTGGGCCTGGAGTTAGGAAGATCTGAGTTCAAATTTGGCCTCAGACATTTACTAAGATGTGTGACCCTGGACAAGTCACCCTTTATTTGCCTCAGTTTCATCAGCTGTAAAATGGGAATAATAATAGCATCTACCTCCCAGGGCAGTTGTCACGATCAAATGAAATAATAATTGTAAATTGCTTAGCACAGTGACTAGCATATGATAGTGACTCCTTTCCTAGGTATTCCCTAATATACCCTGACAATATTTTTGGGGGCCTCCATTGATATTTACAGATTCTCTCCCAGTTTTCCCTTCCGTCTGGTTCTTTGATTTCTATACATGAATATATTTTCCTAATATGCACTGCTACTCACTCTTCCCTCTTTCTTTTTTTCTCCTTTTTTTAAATTAATTTATTTTGATTTATCAACAATCACTTCCATATGCTTTTGAGTTTAAAATTTTTCTCCCCCTTCCTCCCCACCATTTGTCCTTTTTTTTTAAAACCAGTTTTGTGTTGTTTTTGTTTTTAAATAAGAAAGCCATCCTCTGATCATGGCTTTCATCCTACCAAATCTCAGGGATACCTGTAAAATCTAACTTGCCTCCTTGCGTTAGGATTTCCAATTCATCATTTTTGTCACTTATATTGTATATGTATGTCTATAGATATACTGTGTGTATATATGTCTATCTATGTAGACATCACCTGTCAAGAGACATCTCTTCCCTTCCCAAGTTTGCCTTTCTGTACTGAGACCTAAGCTTTCCTTGATTCTAAGTAGTGAAGATCACTTGACCCCCTATGGTCTTTAGGTTATTTTCCCTAGGACTTCATAATCCTTAGCAGTGTTTTCTAGGTTGCTTATGGTAGAATCATTTCTGCCCATATATAGGAAGCAGGTAGGGTGCTTTGTGCTTCGACATGTCTGGAGAGTTCGATAGGAAGACTGTCTGTTGTTATCCTCTTGACAGACAGTTGCCTCAGTGTTGCTTGGACGTGTAACCTGCAATCAGGAGATCACTGGTGTTTTCTGTGGCCCAGAATGTTCACATCACCTTTGACCTTGCCAGACCCTAGCAGCCCTGCCCTGAAATGTTCCTTCTCTCTATTTGCCCCTCCTTTTCCACTCCCAGTACCTACCTTAAGCATCTTCTTTCTTGATTGTTGGGATGGCCCCATAACTCGCATTCCTGCTCTCTTTAATTGATCTTTCCTCCACTGTCCTTTATGCAGTTGGTGCCCCATGGGTACTGCCAGGGGCTCTGATGCCTCTTGCATTTCTGATCTTGACATGGAAGACCTTGCTGCAGCCTGCCTTCCTCACCCAGCGTGATTTCCTGACCTCCTTTCTTCGCCCATGGCTGGCTACCGGAGACTACTTTCTGGCTCTTGTGTTGCCTGTGCCCATTTGAACCCCCATCCCTATCTCCTGAAGGCCCAAAGCAGGGGCCACCTCTGCTCTGTCTGTCTTGTGCCTCCCAGCCATTTACCTAGACTCTCCTTTTTCTCAGTCCATTCTTCCTCGTATAATCATATTGTCATGGTATAGGACTTAGAGGGCTGAATCCTTATTGAAGGCAGGACCCATGTTCAAGTCCTAATCTGGATACTTCCTTAGCCCGGTGTGACCCTGCACAACTCATGAAACCCTCTCAGCCTCTGTTTCCTTATGTGGAAAGTGAGGATTGCGATGGCCCAGCTTCCCAGGGTTGTGAGGGTCCAACGATGTGACACATGGCAAACCTTCAAGTGCTCGTTATTATTATTAACCCCTGCACTCCCATTCCCGTTTGAGTAGAAGATCTGGAGAACCCGGGTCCCGGCTTTTATCCTCAGGCCAGCATAGTGAATGGATAGATGGAGTAATACTTATTTGGTAAGTGCTTCCTGGGCGGCTGGATGGCACAGTGAGTAGAGCTCCAGGCCTGGAGTCAGGAAGACCTGAGTTCAAATGTGGCCTCAGACACTTCCTAGCGGTGTGACTTCTGCTTGCCTTGATCCAGCAGAAGGAAGTGGTGAACCACGCCAGTGTCATTGCCAAGAAAACCCTCAGGACAGGCTTTGGTTCACAGGGCCACAAAGAGCTGGACACACAACAGTGTGGAAAGCACCGGGCTCAGGCCTGGTGAGACAGACAGAGAAGCCACATAGCCCCTGCTCTCCGAAGAGCTCATGATTTTAAAAATTCTAAAACTAAACGCCAAAAAGAGAACAATTATATACAAAGTAGGACAGAATAAAGGATTCTAAGTGAAACCATGTGTTTCTATTCAACACAGCTTGTTTTTTTTAAAAAGTATAATTCAGTGTATTACTTTCATTGCTTTCTTTTTTTTTTTAACTAATTAATTTCTTTTTTGTTTTCAACAATCACTCCCATAAGTTTTTGAGTTTTAAATATTCTCCTTCTCCCTCCCCAGGACAGTGCAATCTGCTATAGGCTCTACATACACATTTCTGTTAAACATATTTTCATGTTAGTCATGTGGTAAAGAAGAATTACAACCAATAGGAGAAACCACCAGAAAGAGGAAACAAAATAAAACAGATGAGAAAAAAAGAGCAAATAACGTGCTTCTATCTTTTCAGTGCTTTCTTGTTTGCTTCCTTTTGTCCTCTGTGTCTCCCTCCCCCTCCCCTCTGTCTCTCTTGGACTCCCAGCACCTCACACGGGCAGGGAGGTTTTGTGCTTGAGATGGGAGTGAGGCCCAGCAGTCCTTGGGGTGCGTGACCCAGAGGATCCCCATTCCTTACTGTCGATGCCGGGCCAACACCACCCGTGTGCCCGGGGTGCAGCCCTCGGTTGGCCCCTGGAGTTGGGTGTGAAGAGCTGTGGCTGCCCTGTGCTGCCTCCGGAGACAGCTGTCACTCACCTCCCTGTGTGACAGCCGCAGAGGCCAGGCCAGAGCAGGGCCACGGTCACTGCTGCTGTTCCCACCATCCCGGGCTAAGCTCCCCTGGAGTCTGACTTGTTACATAGTATCCGCTTAATTAATATTGAATAATTGTTAGGAAAATTGTGAAGGATTTTGTGCCTGTTAGCCACAAGGTGGCACCAAACATTTAACTATGTGTCCTGGGTTACTTTTGTGTTTGTAGATTTAGATTTGGTGACCCCTACTGGGTGCTTTATACACGTACACCTCTACAAATGACAGAGAAGCCGCCCTTGTAAGCCTGGGACTTTCCATATTGAGAATATATTGTTACCTAGTGTTTGCCAATATCCTGTACCAGCTTTGCATGGGAAGCAGGTATCAATGACGAGGTACAGAAAACACTGGTTTATTTGTTTAGCTCTTACAGACAATGCGTTTAATATCTCACAGTTGAGATGGTGAAACTGATACATCCATCATTCGGCTGCCGATGTCACACCCATGGCCTCATGGCAGTCTAAGAATCTTCATCGGTTCCTCATTTTGTAACAGATGAAGTCAAGCCTTGCCTTCCCATTCCTCTATAATCTGCCTTTCCCACTTTCCTTCCCACTACTCCCCTTAACACACACTGTGCACCAACCAAACTGGGCAACGTTGGAAACAGGAAATCATGAAAATGGTTTTGTTCTGCCTGATCTCCACATCCCTGCATTTGCACATATCACATGCATCATGCCTAGGACAGACTTGGACATTTCTGTTTATTGAAATCCTTCAGCCCAGCTTTCTGAAGCCTTCACTGATTTTTAGAGAAGTGATCTGTTCTTAACTGTCCTGCCATTCTTCCTCACCCCAGTGGATTGCATAGCTTAATTTGCATTATTTTTGTGAGACATTTTATTTCTCCCAACTAGATTTGAAATTCCTATAGACCATTTTTGTTTCTTCAACATCTAACCCAGTACCTTTCCCATTATAGGCATTTGATAAATATTTTTTAGTGGAATTAAGTCTAGCATTCCATTTGCTTTCTCTAAATAGGCCTTGCAGCTATTTATCCATTTATCGCGAACTCTTCTGCTTTCCAAAAATGTTCCATTGATGTTTAAAAAGAAAAAAAGCCCTTGTTTTCATTTACCAATACCCCCTCCAATAGGGAACCCTTCTTTCTTCAGTCCCTTCTCCTCTGCCAAGAGGAAGGAGCTATTGAATTAAGTCTTGTAGTCACAATTAGTCATTGCATTAATGTCTTTTAGTGGTGTTTTCTATTACATTGTTCTGGTCATTGTGTGTATTGTGCCCTTGATTCCGTTCATTCTCTGTCAGTTCTAACAGATCCTCCCAACCTTTTCTGCATTCATTACATTTGTCATTTTTTAGGATTTAATAATATTTTGTTATATTTCTAGTCCCATTGATGCCTTGAGGAACAAGGACAATCTGGTCATTTTCCAAACAATTTCAAATTGATTTTCAGAGTGGATGGACTAATTTACAACCCTACTAATGTGTTAAATCTTTTTTTCCCCATCCAGTTAAATAAATTTCAAAATGGAAATTGCTAAGCTTGTTGAGTTTATTTTTCACTTGTTATTTTGGACATGAGTATAATTCAGAATTTTGGTGGTCTTAGAAAATTAACAAGTACTATTTTTCAACAGGAAAACCTTATTTATACTGCAGATCCAGAATCTTTTGAAGTAAATACAAAAGATATGGACAGTACATTGAGTAGGGCATCCAGAGCAATTAAAAAGACTTCTAAAAGGGTAAGAATTCAGTAAAACTAATATTATACTTCTAAAATGTATCCTCCACTATCTTTCCCCCAGAATGCAATACTAGAATATCACCACTTTTTCCAAGATGGAGTTTATGTGACCAAACTATTTTTCCATAAAAAGTGTTTTGATTGAGGCAGTTATAGTAAATGCAGTATAACAGTAATTGTATATAACATTATTTTCTGGGCCCTTACCCTCCTTGTTGGTCACTCTCTTCAATGAAAACACTAATTTGGTTGTTTGTAGGTCTGGAAATGAAGTTCTGAGCTGCCATACAGCTCTTTAAAATGATTTTGTTCTGCTAGTTCCACTTTTCCCTTCCTCCCTTTGCTTTCCCCACACTCCAGTGTCCCTTCAGGTATATTAAAATAAAAAGCCTGTGTTCTAATTATGCTTTTCTCTTATTCACGGCTTTCTAGGCTTAGACATTTAGCCTCTCATTCTTAAGTTCCTCACTTGTAAACCTGGGATGATGATTGCCTCATGCCCCTCCTCTAGACGTGAGGCGCAAATAAGATACTTCATGTGAAAGTACTTTGAAAAATATCTAATATAATGCTGACCTGGGGCTACTAGCGCTTTTGTGAGAATACTTAAGATGTGTATTTTGCTCTTTTTTCTCTGCATAATATTTGATGTTTATCAGCTGTTTTAGATTTGCCAAGTGACAGCCATTCCATTTATGACTAGGTTACCAGGGCATTTTCCTTCACCAAGACGCCAAAGAGAGCTTTCCGCAGGACTTTGATAGCTACGCAGAGCAGTGTGGAGGGGAGGAGCCCTTGCTCCAGCAGTGATACTTGCATAGGCAGCCGCCTGACCAGCACATCCTCATTGGCAGTAAGTCTTGGCACGTGACCTGACCAAACTGGTGGAGGCAAAGAATTTAATGTTTTATTTTTGTGGATGTATCATGATGAATTTGCCAGTTATGTTTGCCACCAGGCCTTGAAAATCTCAGCAGCATTCTGTTGGTGCAGCCACCAGAGCGATGGGCAAATCCCCTATTGATCAACTGGCAGGGAATGTGGGGGCACCCTTATTGGCTTGTTGTCCCTTCTGGGGGAGTAGGGGGAGGTTCTCGTGTGATTCCAGCTCTATCACAGATGAGGTGCACTTCAGGGCAGAGTGCCCGTGGTAACAAATGGCTAGATGCCTTTTCTCTTCTCAAGCCAAGGAGGGTGCTGAAGGTGTCAGGTGTATATTAATTACTTTCATTTGTAGATCCTGTGATTATTGGAAGCTCACTTTTTCTGAGCCTTGAATTCCAAAATAAGATTGGAGTTCCAGATGGGATGTAGATTATCAAATACATGTGGCTAATATACAATCATGTGACATTTATTACTAACATAGAACAGTTAAAGATCAATAGTTATTAACACTTCAAGTATGTGGGGGATAGCTGTGTTCTTGGTGAGGCTTATATTAACCAGATCTTTGGTTTACATTTAAGTCATCATGTGACACATTGGAGTTAATTTCTAGGGTTTTGAAACAACTGAGACCTAGAAAGAAGCCAAGAAGTTGTAGTTGGTTTACTAATCTGAAGTATGCAGAACATCTGTGTCTATGATCTCTAAAATAGACTGTTGCTTTGCTTTGTTAACAAGATGATGCAGTTTGGAACTCACTGATAACTAGATTACAACTTTTTTGTCTTACGTGTATCCATAGCAACACATGATTTGAATTGCAGGGAAATTGAATTTTACCAGAAAATTATATTAAAAAAACAATACTTACAGGTATTGTTTTGACTGTGTAAAACGTTTTAATATAGTCTTTTAAAAATTTCCTGTACATTCATGAAAGGAGAATAAAAATATTGCTGTCCTTTTCTTCATTATTTGCTTTTAACTAACAACTCTCCTCCTCTTCTGTTTTATAGATGACCTGTTCCATTTCCAAATACGTTGTAATTGGATCTGTTAAACCTGTCCGTGTTCATGCCTCAGACTCTACTGATGGGCACTCTCAAAGTTTTTCACTTCAACCTTTACTTCATTCTAATTCCTGTAGTAATGTATCACTTATAGCAGATGGAAATGTTCCTCTTTAAACTGAAAAAAATTCTCCCAAATACCTTTTGACCCTAAAGCCTCTCTAAGCCACTCATAACATTTATGAAAACTTGGGACAAAACAGTGACAGAAGCTAATTCTAAAATCCTTTAAGTTAACTATATTGAGGAGTATCTAACTTGGAATTTATGCTTCTTAAAAAAACGGGGTGCTAATTTTTCTTCTCTTGAATTGCCAATTATTGGGAAGTGAAGCTTTTGTACAATTTCTTGGTTCACATTTTCTTGGACTGAGTTTTTTGTACCTTTGGTCATTATTCACATAGCTCTGTGAGCACTAGTGATCAGTATTCACAGAGAATTTAAGCACAGTGAAGTTTGAGAACGTTTTGAGATTTCCTGATATTAAAGAGAACTGGAAGTTTAAAAAAGACTATTAAGGATTGTGAAGACTAGATTTACATGTAAAATCTGTTTCACAGTCATATTTGTGGCATTAAGCATTGGCTTACAATAGAATAATAATATATTTAAGAAGGTTTACCTAAAGAAAATTTAAGCTCTACTGGCTTGATGTTTGAATTTTAACTTTACTGTTGATTAGTACTCAACTTAGCACTCAGACTAATCATTTAATTTTGCTATTTGTTTGGTAAGAGTATTGAATAAAAGCTTACTTAAATATTACTGAGTCATTCCACTTGATGTGTTCTCTTTTTTATTGGTTTAAATTGGTAGCTTTATGATTTTTATTAAGATTAACACCTACTTTTGGACTTCTGTCATGGCATGGGTGGTACTGTAATTGTAGTTGTCAAATTTGACCATAACCTAATTGTGGCCTTTGAAGCAGTTTGGAGGGCTAACTGTTTGACAAAAGCTGTTACTGGAGGAATTTATTATTTAAGCCCCATTTTCCAGTCCACTGCCCTTTCTCTACTTCCCTTTTTCTTTCTCTCTACTCTCCTAACTCCACTGCCTATCCAAATCTCCATTCTCTTTTAAATGGATTGTTTAGGAACTTGTAAAAAGACTGGATGTACACCCATCAGTTGCTTTAGAAAAATGCCTTACATTCTTTAGCTTATTTCAAAAATGCCCCTGAATCTACCCATCATTTCAACTTTATGATTGTCTTTCTACTGTAAAAACTAATTTCCAAAGTGTATAACTAATTGCCTACAAAGGAATGCTGCACCATTAATTTCAGCTATTAAAAAAGTTCTGGACTAATGTTAGCATATCATATAATGCAATGTCTCTTCAAAAGAGGGGGCCTTTCAGATAAACTGCAAGCACATATTTCTTGATCTGTTCTAATTTTCTTATTAAGGTACTTTAAATCAGTTTTCCTCAGAGTTTGTCATTTTTCCTCATTTTGAATTGTCTGATTTGTGCTGTGGTCAAAAGTTTCTAAACCTTTATGGATAAGGTTCTCTCTTAAATAATGTGGTGATAGTGATGATGAGGTAGGAGTGTTCAGCACCATCCTCAGCACCTCTCAGAACATCTTGGAATATATTTTCAACCTTCTTCTCTTGTTTCTGCAGGGTATTCCATCTCCTTCCCTTGTTAGCCTTCCAGCCTTCTTTGACAAGAGGAGTCATACTTTAAGCCGATCAACAACTCATTTGATATGAAGTTATTCCTTGTATATGATGTCTTAATCCAGTGACTGAAGAGCAGTTTCTTCTTGAGACAAGAAGCTGCCTTAAATAGTACTGTCAGTAGCACTTGATGAAAACTGGGAGGAAGTTAGGTAACACTAAATTAACCATTTGAATTTTTTTTAAAGGAATTTGTTGCTCAATTATAAATATAAACTGAAGTTGAAGAATTTGATATTGGTTTAGATGTAATTTATTTGTTTAAACTCCTTTTTCCATGCCAATATCTTAAGTTATTTCTCACATCAGTAATTTTGATCCTTTGATGCAATAAATGATTTTATTGTTGGATGCAAAGATTTTGATGTGAACTATTTTGTATAGTGCTTATTAACGATCTTATGAACGACATCTTTGTATTTAAATGCTGTGTTCAGTGCAGAGATCAAGTGACGTTGTCAAGATTCTCACCGAATAAATGACTTCCCTGGCAGCTGACTCTGCAGACATGTTTGCTTCGCCACACTGCTTTCAAGTACAGTAACTTCTCTGTTGTATAGCTTATTGTTATTGTGTATTGCCAAATCTGGCACGTGAGGAAAAAAATTATAATTTGCCCCGTATGAAAATGTGCAAGAGACAGAAATGATCAGAATCCTGTTATAGATTGTAGTGAGGACATAGTTTTGAAAATATTGTATGTTTTGCACAGAAATAGGTCAGCAGGTACATGTAGTTACTTCAGAGTCTAGATGTTTCATCATATGTTAGCAACTGAGATATTTTTAAAATTTAGTTTTATAGTTTGCAAAAGTTCACTTTGAAATACAAGGCTATGAAAAAATTATGCTGACACTGTATTTATAGCATTTAATCAAAATTATTTTGAAAGTTGGCATTAAGTTTGCTTATCTGCTTTTAAAATGCATGTATATATTTGGGCATTTCATTGTGAAACTCAGATTGTGGTTCTAATCTATTGTAAAATTAAATTCATTTATTTACTGTAAAAAAAAGCTCTATCTCCAATTGTCTAATTTTTAACAGACTATAGTCTTCTTTTTTTGTTATAGTGAATATTTTGAAATAATAATGTTTTTCTTTTGGGCAATTTGTCCATCTTTCTTACATGTTTAGGGACTAGTCTAAACACATCGTTGCCGTTTAATAATTCTCATGTTTCTGTTGTAAGAATTTAACTGACTCCAAATAGTTGTTGTATGTTGTACATGGAACTAGAGTGCTGCTTTTGAGGACATTAAATGGCCCTTTTCTGATGTGTTTTTAAAGCTAAGAACTGTGTAAATAAAGACATGAAAGCCTCCAGTGTTTACTGTTCTGACTTAAAAAAAAAAAAAAGAAAATCCAGAAAACCAACAAAAAAACGACAAACTTGAGAATCTTTTGATGTTTCAGAATGAATCTGTTACAGGTGGTCACTTATCTCAGTCGTTCTTGTACCCGAAAACAGTTAAAGTACAGGAGTAAGTTAATTTTATCAATTAGTTATTTTACAAAAATAACGAAAAAAGTACAGATCAAAGGAAGGTCATAGGAAGTACCATTATTTATGTATCTGACTTTCTAGATCACATGACAGTTATAATCATATGACTGCCACCTAAATGATTTCCTTAGAGTGATCTCTTATTGTAGAAGAGTCACATTCAACATAAGGTGATGGCAGAAACCTCTCTGTACTGAAATTTGTGGGCAAGATTAAGGCTATGTGGCTTAGGCCGTGATCTTATTATCTGACTATTAAGATACTCCAAAAATTTATGTTGTGTTTAAAAAGACCAAATTTTATTGTGTGGGGGAGTTTTTGTTTTTAGATCTTAATCTGACCATCCTAAACAAACTTTTTATCATTTTCTGATCTAAGAGATAGAAGAATATAATCCCTAAGTGTATTTTTAGTTTATTTTTAACTTGGCTCTTAGAAAATGTGGTCAGAATGTGTCAAAAGCATGCCCTAGCACTGGAATACTTGATTCAATCAACTTTGAAAATAATTTTTTAAAAGTTAGTCTCTTCAGAGGTAAGACACTTGAGAAGAGGAAATATGATGTACCTCACTTTAGGAAAACTTGATTTAAAGCCGTGTGAATTTTCACAAATGATAAATGAGGGTATAAAGATTTAGTTGGTGAAATGATTTGTCATAGAGTTACTTTAGTAAGCTTCCCTAGCATGTTTAAAATATTGCTTGGTTTAATAAGTAGTGAGCATTTTTATTTATAGCATCCTACAAGGCGTCTGGGAGGGGCACAAGAACTGGTCTTGTTTTTAAATAGACACTTGGTACTTCTAAACAAAGTTTAGCAGATGTCATAGGACAAGTCAAGTGGCTGGGAAAGCTAATTGAAATTGATGATACACAATGTGTCTTACACAGTCTTGTTGTGCCTTTCTTTCTCTGAAATTCTTATTGATTGTAGCAGTGATGATACATTAGCTAGGATGTTAGTGAACAAAGACCCAAGGAACCCCAGTAGTGGTATGTTTGTCCATGAGTCTTACCTGACCCTGCTTGGGCTTGACAACAGGCAGAGCCTGGGTATCAGCACTTCCTACTCTCTGACTGGTATGACCCAGCCTAGGCCTTAACCTTTATCCTGCCCATGCCTATTGTGAGTCACTTTTAACAATTCATCCACAAAGATCAACAAGTTGTAAAGAAATGTGCATAACTTGCTTAGCTAAGACAATTCTGTTGCACTCTTGAGTTGTATACATCCGCTGTTGAATCTGGCTTCACTTCTAGATCTATTGTACAGACATATTGTCTAGCAACTCAGATTGTATTGGGTAGAGTCAGTGGATGGCGTGTGGCAAACTCCAGGCTGCTAAATCCTAGGGGTACCAGAGAAGAGAATGTCAACTTGTCTTGTTAAGCTCTCTAAGGCAAGTTGGCAAGCAGGTGCCAGGCTGCAGTACGCTGGTGGCAGGGGTTTCCTAGGCCCAAGGCAGGAAATGGTTCAGTTCACCCTCTGCTGCTTTGGAGAGCATGTGGGTCTGGGTATATCCTTGAGTGTAGACTGCATACGATGTAGGGCTGGAAGATCTCGTGGAGTCTCACCTCCTTATTTTGCCCAGAGAGAGGTGAAGTGGCTTGTCCGGGGTCATAGCTAGTAGTGTATGTGGTGGAATTCAGAACCAGGTCATCCCAACCTCCTCATGACCCAGTACTTTACACACCACACTCCCATCAGTTCTCTAGAGTAGCTATAGTCATGTGTGAGGGCTCCCTCCCTGTAGTGCTTTTCAGGGACACCGGGGTTGTCATCAGAGTGCCTCTGTGACCTCCTCTTAAACATTGCTGCAGCTGGCAAAGCCCCAGAGCCTGTCGTGCTGCCAGGAAGTCAGCAGCCTCTTTCTCCATTGGTTTCTGGCATAAACCTTAATCTGTCTGGATGAAGCTTTCGTCATTTTCAAAGGGGGAAGATCATGCTTGTACTGTGTACATCACACGGCTGTCACAAAGGTTTGATCAGAATACATGGAGAAATGCTTTAGTAGGTTTAACACATTGGAGAAAACGTAAACCATTATGTGAGGGAAAGCTTAGGAAAAAAAATTGAGTCACTCTTTGTGTGTGTGTGTAAGGAGAACCTTTCACATAAGGAGCAAAGTAGGTATTTATACCTGCAAACAATCCAGAGAAGTCTCTGACACACCCCTCTACTTGCTCTGTGATCCTTCCATGCTGGCCTTCATGTTCCTGGTCCCGCATGCTCCACCTCGTGACTTGGTCTTTTTACTGGCTGTCTCCCTTGTCCAGCTAGAACAGTTTTCCCTCCTAACCTATCCCCTTGGTTGCCTTCAAGGCTCAGCTCAAATCCCACCTGTTGAGAGGCCTTTCCTCCTCTTCTCCCTTCTCATCAATATTAATGCCTTCCTTCTGAGACTAACTTCCATTTCTTCATATACGTGTTCTATGAAGTTTTATATTTGCATGTTGTTTTTCTGATTAGAAGGGCAAGTGAACTAAAAAGTCCCATTGGTGTTTCTTTATGACTGGAATACCAGGACTGACATTACAGCTTGAAGGAACGTTGTCTGTTCTCACATTCCAGTGCCCAGCTTGGTGTCCCCCGTAAAGGATGGGGTAGTGATAGAGACTGAACCTGTGATTGTCTTGGTCTAGATCTGCAACATTTCTTCAACTTGCAGTCTTAGAGTTAAGCGACATGGGTGCAAACAGCAAGCATGGAAGAGCATGTCAGGCCTTGAAAACAGCTCTTGCTGGCCAGGACAGCTCTCTATCCTACCTTTATTCTTCTCCTGGCTTTCCCAGACTTTCTCTACTGAGCCCCAAGAGGTACCACCCTCCCCTCCTCTCATTAACTCCCTTTTACGTACTGTCTTCTTTCATTGGGTTGTAAATCCTTCGTTCTTATGGTAGACAGCACGATGCCTGGTACAGAATAAGTGCTTAATAAATGCTTATTGATCAATCACCTCGTGCCACATTTATTTGGAGAAGAACATTTACTTGGACTGGCACGTAGCTCCCTTTTTTACTTTGGCAGCTCAGTTCTGCTTTAGAAAGGGGAAAAAAAGTTTAATTCAAGACTGCACTAGTCTTGTTCGGGTCATTCATATTCACAAAGCATTAAGCTATTACTCTAGTCATCTTCCTTGGATACTTCAGTTTGACAAACACTTATTTAAGTGCTGACCCGGTGAAACAGACCCTACCCGCAAGGAGCTTGCATGGTTCATGAATGCAGGAATTCTTTTGCTAAAAGGACAAAAATTACAGGAGTGACTTCAGATGGCTCCATTGACTGCTAAGTGCTCTGTGGGAGTGATGTCTAGAAAGAGCTGCTTCATAAATATTCATTGCTAGGAAAATTTCACCTTTCATGTTGGACAAAATGGGTAAGTCTCTCATCTTATTTTAAGGTCACCATCATTAACACTTCATTACTGTGACTTACTCTACTGTCTATAGAAAACAAAATCTCTAGGGAAGAAAAGAATATTTCTAAATAATTTATAATGCTAGTGTTTTGTAGAGAGGCAGCATGAGGTATAGTGGGTCTCAGAGACAGAATGATCTGGGTTCAAGTTCTTCTTTCAACACGTACTTGCAAAAAGGGTGAAGCCTTTCGCCTCTTAGTGTTCTGGGTAATTCTCAAAGACTGAATTGCAGAGAAGTTGCTGACAACCTTTGGAAGAGGGAGTTTCCATGCCGGGAGTTCCCCACATTCATGAAACTGGGCCAAAAAAAAATAGATTTATCCTCAACTGCTTGTCAATAAGATTGTTCCTCTCTGCAGGTCATCTCTTAGGTGACTACCAACATGAGATGAACTTGAAAAATTGCCTGGAAACAACAGAGAGTAGACTGTGCAATGATTTCTCCCACTCCTGTGATAGGGAGGTGGGCAGAGTACCCTCCAGCAGTCATGTTGCCAATCATGGGGTATCCGTGAGATGTTTTCACTTTTTGGAGCTTATTTGAACACCAGAAAGAAGAAAGGCAAGATTACTTAGTTCATCTAATTGGTTTCTTTCTAGCAAGGACAATAGGAAGGAAGAAGTGGGAGTTTCTTCAAATTTGGAATTAGGTTAAGTTAGGTAGCTGGTCTACACTGGGGCAGGGGGAGGAGAAGAGGGACAGCATCTTGTGTTGGGAGGTGTCTGCTATCGAAATACAAACATTCCTTTCCCAGCCCTGCTCCTGTCTCTCCCAACTTCTCTCCCGCTTCTGCTTTTCTGGTCCCTTTTTAAGAGATTATCTATCAATCTGTGAGGGTAGAAACTGTCTTTTCTTTTTGCTTTTCTTTATATTCCTAGTGCTGAATATGGTGCCTAGCATGTAATAAAGCTTAATAATGCTTATGGTCTTGGCTTGTTAACTTGAAACCAGGCCTAAGATAACTCCGGAAACCAGACAAGATTGGGCACATCTAGGATGGAAGAGCTTGGGGGCAAGCTAATTCTTTAAGACCTCTATTGTTTAATCAACGAATCAATAAACATTAAGTGCCAATAATGTGTTCTGTCTGAGCCATCCCCCTCTGTCTTTTTGTTTTGTTTTGTTTTGTTTTGGTGAGGCAATTGGGGTTAAGTGACTTGCCTAGGGTCACACAGCCAGTAAGTGTCAAGGGTCTGACTCCAAGGCTGCCTCTATCCATGGCACCACCTAGCTGCCCCCCATCCCACTCTGTCTTGCCAATGTGCTTCTCCCTTCTTTCCATTTTTCTAGATCCCCAGTCTCAGTCATCTAGTGTTATTGCTCTAGCTGGAGGATGTACTGCTCCCTCCTGAACTTTCATGCTTATTCTGATCAGGTGGCTCTGCGTGTCTCCAGGCCCACTGACTCCAACCTGGTTCACCCATTTCCTAGACTCCCTTTACCCTTTGGAACACACTTTATTCTCAGTAAATTCCCACATGTCCTCAGTCTTCTTAAACAGCATCCTTTGTATCTCTTGGTTCAACAGGAATCTTAACTTTTTCTGAGGCTACCCCTTTCCAATCAGAGGCTCTATCCCCCCACACCTGACCATCACAGATCTGAGAGAAAGAATCGACACGGTCGGGGTCTACTTCTGCCCCTTTCACAGTCTCCTCTAACTCCACGTGTCAATAATCCTTCCTCTTTTGAATCCCATGTAGCTTGGTTATACCACCCTCTTCCTGTCCTTGGGGCTGCCATCTGATGGACTCTACTTCACTCACTTTTCTCAATGCTGTTAGGCCTGACTTCTCCACCATCTTTGGGGACTTTGATATTCATGTTGACAGTCCTGTATATCCAGCCCCAGTCTCTTCCCCCCAAGCTTCATTGACATAAGCTGCAGAGTAAACGTAGAGGCAGCTAGGTGGTGCAGTGGATAGAGCTCTGGGCCTGGAGTCGGGAAGACCTGAGTTCAAACCTGGCCTTAGACACAAAGCTGTGTGACCCTGGGTGAGTCACTTAGCTTCTAGCTGCCTGAGTTTGTTTCTTCATCTGTAAAAATGGGGATAATAATAGCACATTCCTCATGGGGTTGTTGTGAGGATCAAATGGGATATTATTTGTAAAACTTAGCATAGTACCTGGCACATAATAGATGCTTAATAAGTATTAATCTTCTCCCAGAGACATTTTAACTCATGGCCAAAACTGAGCTCAATATCTTTTCCTCTAAACCATCCCCTCTTCTAAATATGTTTATTTCTGTCCAGTGCACCACCATCCTTCCAGTATTTTAGGCATATAATTTTTAAAAAATAATATCTTTCCCCCAATTACATGTGAAAATGATCTTTAATGTTTTTTGTTTTGAATTCTAAATTCTATCCCTTTCTTTTCTCCCCTCTTCTCTTCCTGAGACAGTAATAGGTTTATAATTTTTGACATCATTCTCTACTCCTCTCTTCTCTCATCTATTCAATCAGCTGCTCAATGTTGCCATTTTTACCACATCTCTCACATTCAGCCTCTTCTTTCCACTCACACAGTGACCATCTTAGTTCTAGCCTTCGTCACCTCTTGCTTAAATTATTGCCACAGCCCTGTAATTAGTTTTTGCCTCCATTTCCACATCTTCACATAGTTCAATTTTGAAGACAAATATGGTCTTATCAATGGAAGTGACAATAAAGATGATACATTTCAACCTGCCTTGCCATGTCATAAGGGCCATTGGACCCTTCCATCTGACTTCCAGCTAAAGAATCATTTTGTCTTCCTTGTTAGAATGTAAGTAAAGACTGATTACTTTTCTATTTGTATCCCCAGCACTTTGTACGTAGTAAGCACATGACGAGTACTTTTCCATTCATTCATTCATTCATTTATTCTTCTGCCCCCTTACACTTTCTCACATTGTATCATGACCCCTCCATATTTTCCCAGTTGATCTCTTGTACTCTTTTTTCTTGCTTTCATACCCAGCTTTGGTATCATGGTGATCCTTTTTTAATGATTCACTAGCCCGCAGCCCAGAATCCCCTACCCCTACTTTTTACCATTTCCAACCTAGCGCTCATCCCGTCCTTTACCTTGTGCAGTATTCTATTTCTTGAAGAATATTCTTGAAGAAAGCCATGAAATGGAGCAGACTGTAGTGTCCTCCCTTCTGCTGGGCCTTCCCTGCTTCATTGTCCATAGTGACTGGTTCTCCTAAGCGTTTTCCTTTGCCCTCAAGTTCATAACTGTACTCCTAACCTTCTATACCTAGAGCAGATGGCAGCCTATTTCATCACCAAGATTGAGTCCTGATGTGTGTTCCTTCATCTTCTTTCTTCTGCTACTCCTTACAGGGGAAGGGAACTTGCGGCCTCGAGGCTACTTGTGGCCCTCTAGGTCCTCAAGTGTCGCCCTTTGACTGAATCCAAACTTCACAGAACAAATCCCTTTAATAAAAGGATTTGTTTTGTGAAACTTGGACTCGGTCAAAAGGCTGCACCCGAGGACCTAGAAGGCCACAGCTGTGTTCCCCACCCCTGCAACCTTTTAGCAATGTCATTTGCTCAGTTGTCTCTAGTTATAGAGGTCAAGGTATTTCTATTTCTCTCTAAAACTGATCCCTTTATTGTGCCCTGGATCCTGTCATCTTCTCACTCCTCCAGAACATTGTTCTGTGAGTCTTTCCTTCTCTTTCCCTCTCCCTTTCCCTCCTTCCTTCTCCTTCTCTCCCTTCCCTCCATCTTTCTCCCTCTCTCCTCTCTGTCTCTTGCTCACTTTCTCCCCTCTTCCCTGCCACCCAACTTGTTTTGCATAGAAATATACCCAAGTTAAAAACCAAAGCAAAACTTTTCCATTGAACAATATCCAGGTGCTGTCCTATCTCTCTTTTTTCTTCTTCATTGCTAGACTTTTAAAAGAAGTTTTCTGAACCCAATGCATCCGCTTCCTCACCACCCATTCTCTCTTCAGTTCCTTTCAATCTGCCTCCTATCCCCATCTCTCCACTGGAATTGTTCTCTCACAGGTAATAGATACATTCCTGTTGGCTTTATTTCAGTCCTCAGCAATGTGGCAGAGTAATGTTGGATTTGGAGTCAGAATGGCCACTTCAGACACTTGTTAGCTGGGCAAGACATTTAACCCCCAACCTCCCTGGACCTCAATTTCCTCATTTGTAGAATGAGAAAGTCGGGTTAAATGGTCTCTGAAGTCCCTTTACAGTGCCTAGCACACAGTAGGTACTTAATAAATGCTCATGTCCTCCCTCCCTTTCTTCCTTTCTATCTGTGCATCTGTGATTCTGTGATCCACCTTGACATCTGATCATTTGACACTTATTCACCTTCTTCCAGATACTCTTTTCTCCACTGGCTCCTAAGATAACAATATTTGTGCAATTCTTTTCATTCTCTGGTGCTCCTCTGTCTCTCCTCACCCTTCTTCCAGCCCCTTAAGATAGATGTCAGCCAAGAACAATCTCGAGGCTCTTTTGTTCTCCAGATTTTCTTCAGTGTCTTCTGTAGACTTTTACAAACAGCCTCTTTCTTGGTCTCAGCCTGTGGTGTCAAACTCAGGTAGAAGTGGATCCCTCAAGGTGGCAGATTGACTCAGAAAATCACAAATTAGCATGTTCTACTTGTATTTTTATGTATTTTGTTAAACATTTTCCAATTAAATTTTAATCTGGTTCAGGCCACTTGGGAGTTTTGTTGGCTGCCTTGTCTGTGGGCTGAGTTCTGCACTTCCAGCAGCTCTTAATCAGATGTTCAGATGACTCCCAGATCTACATTTCCAATTCTGATCTCTCCTCAGGACTCCAGCACCCATGTCAGCAGCTGCCTGTGAGACGCTTCCACTTGGATGTCCCACCGGCATTTCAAACTCAACATGTCTGAAATCAAGCTCATTATCTTTTCCTCCTTCTGAATTCCCTCTTTCCGTCAGGGCAGTGTCATTCACTTACTCTCCTGTTATCTGAAGTTTCAGTCTCGTATTGGACTCTTCCATACTCCAAATAGGATACATGGAATGTAGAGTTGGAAGGGATCCTAGGCCTCATCCAGTCCAATCTTATTTTTAAGAGGAGGAAACTAGTTCAGGAAGTAATTTGCCCAGACTTCCGTAGGTAACAAGTATTGGAGTTGGGATGAAAGCTTAGGTGCTCTGACTCCAAATCCAGAAGCTTTCTCTCATACCCCAATTGTTCTTTCTTTCTTGTCCAGTCAATTGCAAAGCCTCTGAAATCCTCCTCACAGCAATCTCTTCCTCTGTCTTCCCATTGCTACTACCGTCATTCCTATCTATCTGGCCCATGGCAATAATTTTCAGTAACCATTTTTGCTCACCAGGAGCTAGACATTTTGCTAGGAATACAAGGACGAAAATGAAAGTCTTACTCTCAAGTAGCTTACAATTTCCATTCTCTCCCCACCTTTAGTCCACTCCTGAAACTGCTGCCAAAGGCATCTTCTGGGTAGATCTGGCAATGGCAGCTTACTTCTCAACCATCTCCAATGGCTCCCTATTACCTACGTAACAGTGGTCTAACTCTTTTGCTTATTTTTCACAGCCATCCACAGTTGGTTACCACCTTTCCAGGTTTATCTTAAAGTCCTTGACATCCCTTTTATCGCTGACATAAATCCAAGTTGGTCAAAGTGAGTGGATATATTGCTGTAGAGAGTAGCCTGGTGGCGGTGGATAGAACGCTGGGCCTGGAGGCAGGAAGACTCATCTTTATGAGTTCAAATTCAGCCTCAGAAACCTATTAGCTGTGTGACCCTGGGCAAGTCACTTCACCCTGTTTACCTCAGTTTCTCATCTGTAAAATGAGGTGGAGAAGGAAATGGCAAACTATTCCAGTATCTCTGCCAAGAAAACTCCAAATGGGGTCATGAGCAGTTGGACATGATTGCATGACAACAACAGATTGCTGTAGTCTTTTTTCCCCTAAGATATTTCATTTTTTTTTTCGCATCAATATTCATGGATGAAATTGGTCTATTGTTCTCTTTCTTTTCTTTAACCACTTCATGGTTTGGGCTTTAGGATCATATTTGTCTCATAAAAGAGAGTCAGTTAAGTTTTCTTCTTTCTGAGTTAGTGAGAATATTTGTAGCATGTATTTGTTCTTTGTAAATCCATCTGGACTAGGGTTTCCCCCCCCCCCCCTTTGATAGTTCAATTATTTCTCTTTCTGACATTGGATACATATTTCTTATTTTTTAAATTTTGGGTCTTTGACAGTTTTGCTGATAATCATCAGTTTTCTTTGAATTCTCAGTTTTTCTGAGATATAATTGGTCATAGTCACTTGTGAGAAGTCTCATTAGTTTCTTTCTATTGCATATGCAGCTTACTAATTTTTTGTGCTTTGGTAATTTTTATTTTCACCGTTATTTCTTTAGTTTTCAAGATTTCTTTTGTGTTTGTTTTGGGGATAATTATTTGTTATTTTCTATTTAAAAAAAAATCATACTCAGTTCCCTATTTTTCTGTTTTGTTAAAACATGTCTTCTGAGATGGACATTTTCCTCTGAGGACTGCTTTAACTCTATCACTGAAATTTTGATATGTTGTCTTAGCATTCTTTTCAATATAATTTATTTTCATGATTTGTTCCTAGAACTACCTATTACTTAGTTTCCAATTATTTCTGTGTTTTTTGCTCGTTTCCTTCATTCATTCCTATTTTTTTATTGTGTTATAGATTGTAAGGGATGTTGATTATTTTTGCATATTTACATTTATTTAAGATTTCTTTGTGCTTCAGCACATGATCACTTTTGGTTAAAGTTCCCTATGTTACTGAGAAATATCTAGATTCTTTGTTTCGGAATTCTCCACTGGTCTTTCATGTCCATTCCTCCTCTATCCCTAACAAACTGTATTAAACTATGTTGTCTTTCTTGTTTCTACCTTGTTTACATTTCTGGATTTATCTCGCTCTAAGAGAGGAATATTAAAATCCCCTGTAATTATTGTATTACTCTTGGTGTATATTAGCAGTTTAGCTAGATTTGCCTTTAGAAACTTAGACATTATGCCATTGAATGTATAGGAAGGACCCCAGCTGGTTGGGTGGATACCCTGTGGTAAACCTTTGGGAAAACAAAGACAAAGATTTCACAGGAAAGGCAGGCATGAATGGATTGAGAGCTGCATTCATCCACATTGATGAAGTCACAGGTCCGTTGGAGAATTTGGAGTAATGAATTTTTTTTCAGTATGTATGGTTCACTGTCTCTAGTTTCTTCCATTTTTTATTTTTAAATGATTTAATGAGAGTCTTTTACATCACTGCCATGTCCAATTGATTTCCTTTCCCTCCTCAATACAGCTGTCCTTTGTAACAAATAAGAATAGTCAAGCAAAACAAATTGACACATTGTCCATGTCTTTCTTTCCTTTTTGTATCCCCAGAGCTTAGCTTACTGCTTTTCCTATAGTAAGTGCTTATTAAGTGTTTCATTCATTCATTGTCCACATCTGAAAAAGTGTACTTCATCCCACATTCTGCCAAGGGGCAGAAGGCATGCTTCCTTATCAGCCTGTTGAAATCATATGTACTTGCTTCATCAATTGGAGTTTTGAAGTCTTTCAGTATTGTTTTACTTTACATTATTGTGGACATAATAGAAATTACTCTTCTGGTTTTGTTTATGTCTTTCTGCTTCAGTTCACACATGTCTACCCAAGTCTATTGGAATTTTCCATATTTGTTAGTTCTTGCAGTAAAATTATATTCCAGCTAATGAATATATCACAGTTTGTTCTGCCATTCCCCAAATGATGGGCATCCATTTTGTTTTTAGGTCTTTGTTGCCGTAACTTTTTGTCTATCTTTAGTCTCCTTGGGTACATATAGCAGGTAGTAATATTGCTAAGTCATATGCTATGGATAGTTTAGTGATTTTGTGTGTGTAATTTCAAGGTATTTTTTTCAGGATAATTGGACCAGTTGTATAGCATAATTTCCCCATTGGTTTCTTTTGACAATTTTTATTATTACCATATCTGAAATTATAATGCAACTGCTACTTTTTCAAATTGCCTGAAGCATAATACATTTTGTTCTGTCCCCTCATTTCCATTCTGTATGTTTTGAAAGAGATTTTTATTTCATTTTCACATCACCTAGATTTTGTAACAAATAATTTTTTTAAAAGAAAAAAAGAAGTGAAAAAAATTTCAGGAAAACCAATCAAGACATAAAAATTAAAAGAAAAACATTTGGTGTCATGTGCATCCTTCCACACCCTTGGTCCTCCTTCCCTGCCTCTCTTCCCCCACCTCTTCAAAGGAGTCAGGACTGTCTTCTCATCTCTTCTTTGGGGCCAAGCTTATTCTTTGTACTTTTGTGACATTCATTTTCTTTAAATATTTTGTTTTATTGATATCTTTTGTTTTTTATATCACTTAAATTTCCCCCTGTATCTCTTCCTTTTCTCCTCCTAGAAAGCCATCCATATATAATTTTTAAAGAAGCATAAAGAAAAAAAGTTCATAATTTTTAAAGAAACAGTTTATAAAAAAAATTCTTTCTGACATCGGGTATATTTCTATTTTTGAAAATTTGAGTATTTCATAGTTTTGTTGATAATTATCCATTTCCTTTGAATTCTCAGTTTTACTGGTAAAAAAAATTAGCAAAACTGGTTATTGAAAAGATCTGGCAATATAAATAATATTCCTGGCTAGAGTACGTGGACACGCTGCTCTGCAGAGGAATTATGGAGATATCTTCCCTTATCTATTCTTTGGGGCCAAGCCTGTTCTTTGTAATTTTGCAACATTCATTTCCAGTTGTTTTATTGGCTATTATTTACATTTACATTGCTGTAGACATGTATATATATATGTGTGTGTGTATACACACACACACACACACACATACACTCATATTTTTATTCTGCTTCTATTCTACTTTGCATCAGTTCATATAAATCTTTTCATGCTTCTCTGTATTTATCATATTTGTTGTTCCTTGCAGCAAGGAAATATTCCATTACACACAATTGTGCCACAATTTGTTTAGCTCTTCTCCAAATGACAGACATCTTCTTTGTTTCTAGTTTTTTGCCACCACAAAAAGTGCTGGTGAATAAACCAAAAACTGGAATTAAGGTTTCTGGGAGAAATATCAACAACCTCAGATGTGCAGATGATATCACTCTGAGGGCAGAAAGTGAAGAAGAATTAAGAAGCCTCTTGATGAGGGTGAAGGAGGAGAGCATAAAAGCTGACTTGCAGCTTGACATAAAAAACAAACAAACAAACAAAGATCTTGGCAACTGGTCCCATCACTTCCTGGCAAATAGAGGGAGAAGAAATGGAAGCAGTGTCAGATTTTATATTCTTGGGCTCAAAAATCACTGCAAATGGCAACTGCAGCCATGAAATGAAGACACTTGCTCCTTGGAAGGAAAGCTATGGCAAATCTGGACAGCATACTAAAAAGCAGAGACATTACTTTGCCAAAAAAGGTCCATATAGACAAAGCTATGGTTTTTCCAGTGGTAATGTAGGGCTGTGAGATTTGGACTATAAGGAAAGCTGAATGCCACAGAATCAAGGCTTTCAGATTGTGGTGCAGGAGAAGACTTTTGAGAATCCCTCGGACAGCAAGGAGATAAATCAGTCAATACTTAAAGAAATTAATTCAGGCCATTCACTGGAAGGTCAAATACTGAAGCTGTAGCTTAAATACTTTAGCCACATAATGAGAAGATGGGACTTATTGGGAAAGATTGAAGGTGAAAGGAAAAGGGAATGTCAGAGGATGAGAGGGATAGATAGTGTCATGGAAATAATGAATGTGAACTAGACAGACTTTTAAGAGATAGTAAAGAACAGAAGGGCCTAGCGTGCTATGGTCCATTTGGGAAAGATTGAAGGCAAAAGGAAAAGAGAATGGCAGAGAAAGAGATGGATAGATAGTGTCATGGAAACAATGAACATGAATTAAACAGACTCCAAGAGATAGTAGAGAACAGAAGGCCTAGTGTGCTGTGGTCCAAGGGGTCATGAAGAGTCAGCCATGAGTGAACAACTAAACAACAGCAAAATAAATATTTTCAAGTCTATGGGGACTTTCTTCTTATCAATGACTTCCTTGGGGCATACGCCTAACAATAGAATCTCTGGGTCAAAGGGTATGGACATGTTAGCTTCTTTTTTTAAAGCATCATTCCAGATGGCTTTCCAGAATGGCTCAGCCAATTCACAGTTCCAGCTATTTTTACCAAAACCTCTCAAACATTGACTATTCCAACCTTTTGTCATCTTGGCTAATTAGGTGAATATGAAGTGAAACTAAAGAATTGTTTTGCATTTCTCTTACTAGGGATATGGAACAATATTTCATATAATTATGAATAATTTGTGATTCTTTTGAAAACTATTCATTTCCTTTGATCACTTACCTATGGGAGAATGGCTTTTGGTCTTATGTATTTTTTATAAATTGCATGTATATATATAAATACATAAATATGTATACACAAACATACACATAGATGTATATTTGCATATGTACATTTATATGTATTAATACAGGACTAATATAAATATATAACAGAAACATATATTGGACCTTTATTAGATATAGTTGATAAAAGAGATTTTCCCCCAGTTGATTGCTTTCCTTCTTATCCTAGTTAATTTTGTTCATGCAAAAGCTTTTCAGTGCCATGTAATCAAAATTATCTATTTTCTCCTCAATAATTGCTTCTTTTCCTTGTTTGGTTTAGAATTCACCCTCTCACCGTAGCTGTGAAAGCTAGCTTATCTGGTTTGAATCGCAGCACTAATAGCTAGCATTTGTATATTACTTTACAAAACACTTTACATGTTATCTCATTTTGTCCTTACAACAGCCTTCGGAGGTACATGCTGTTATTATCTGCATTTTACAGGTTAGAAAATGGAGTCCAGTAGGGGTCAAGCGACTTGCCCAGGGTCTCATAGCTAGTGAGTGTCTGAGGCAGGCCTCAAATCCAGGTGACTTGACTTGAAGTCCACCACTGTGTCCACTCAGCCACCAAGCTGCAAACATTTGTAAAGGGAGGAGGTGGGTCTGGATGACTCAGGGGTCCCTTCCATCTCTAGTCTAGGATCCATCTTGACCTCTATGTAGCATTTGACACCACTGCCCCTCCTTCATGATATCATACTCCTTCTTTCCTTGGCTTCGGAGATTCACCACTCTTGCAAAATACTCTTCCAACATTTATGGAGACCCTACTATGTGCTGCCTAGCACTGAGAAGAAAGATGGCTAAGCTGTAGAATGTGCTGTCATGGGGCTTACAGTCTAGTAGGGAAAATGATGCTTGCACACAAATGGGAAAGTGGGAAAATATGCAATGAGAAGGCAAATAAGAGGGAATGATTATTTTCAGCTGGAGGGATCAGAGGCCACTGAATGGAGGGGGGAATATGTTCACAAGGCTGGAGGGATCAGAGGCCACTGAATGGAGGGAGGAATATTTTCACAAGTCCTTGAACATAATTTAGATCTGGAAGTTAACATAAAAACTTCCCTCACAGGTAATTTTTTTTCATGTCAAATTGTCCCACCTCTCTCCTATTACACCTGGAAGTTTATATTGGGTTCAGCTGAATAAATGACTATTTCTCCAGGTGAGTCATCAGCACACGTGTAACCTGGGACTTAAAAAGCCAATAGTGTTACAAGCACCTAGCACATAATTACCATCTCCAAGCTGCAGAAGTGGGTCAATACAAGCAGGCACTCTGGAAACAGAGGAAGCTGGTAGATATTCCTTAGCTGGGAAACCAAACCAGTAGTGTGTGTGTGGGGTGACTCATGCTTCAGCACTAGGAGGAAATAACTAGATTCTGTCAGTGTTTCTGAAACAGCTTTTGGGTCCTGGATCCTCTGGGAAAATGTGGAATGACTGTGATTATTTCAAACAAGAAGGAAACTGAAAGGCGGTATAGGGAAAAGATTAGATGGGAGACAAGCTTAGCCTAGGGTCACACAGTTAGTTAGTGTCTAAAGCAAAGTTCAACTCGGGTCTTTCTGACTTGAGGTCCAGTACTTTCAGCCACTGTGTCACCTCAAGGAAGACTAGCCCTCTCAAAGAACCTGAGTCCATGGGCTGAGGCTCGAGAGGAGTTGATCACAAACATCGATGAAACCCAGCTGTGGCTCTGTATGATTTTATTAAATTCACAAAAATGGAAGATGTAGCAAAGCCCTGGTTCTGTGCCCCTCCAGGCACTGAAAGCTCACCGCCCTCAGAGTCACTGTTGCTGTCGCTCTAGAAAGTGTGGGAAGGGCTGAGGAAAATTGCTGATAGATTTTTTAAAAACAGAA